>NC_090926.1:366157146-366460177 GCF_040938575.1 Ambystoma mexicanum | reverse complement strand
AGTTAGGTATTAGTCATAGCACATGATGGCATTTGGTTATTGTCAAGCTTTGTGTTGCAGTATGTGCAAACTATTGAAGGATCAGTTATTTTGTATTTAGTTTTTGTTGTTAGATATACAGCTAATTGGAACCATTGGGATTCCTCATTGTCCTCTATACTGTAGGCTATATCTATTATGCCTGTGTTCTTTTTATGAAAGGTTCTGCAACAATAGACACATACTTGATCTGGTATTTCAGCAGATGTGTTTTGAAACCTAGCTATTTCTGTTTTGTATGTCTTTGTTAGGACATTGGTGTTTATGAGGTTTTCGGTAATGTTTTCTGAAGTTACATAATTTTCTAAATCAACTTCAGTTTGAAAGTATTTACTTTGGATGTGCTCTATTTAGTCAAGCAGTTCCTTGGCTGTTCGAGGTAGGAGAATGTTATTTACATTTTGAAGTTCTAGAGCAGGTCCTTTTTCATAGTATAGTTTATGTACAAGATTCTGTATAGCAGAATGGTGTGTTGCTAACATTTTGATGTGGTGGAATGTGCATTTGCAAGCAGTTGCTAAAATGCAGGCTAATGAATGTCCTCAAAGTCTTTTGTGGCTGTGCACTGGACAAGAGTCCATGGTTTGTAAAGTTTTCATTTTACTTTTGTCTGTTAGTTTCACACAGTGATTTAGGAATTGTCGTAAAGATTTAAAGGATTGTTGGTGTGCGTTATACATTGAGCTGCATGACCATTTGTACACTGGACGGTTTGTTGGGGTGAAAGGAGCATGTGGTTGAAAGTTTATTCAGGAATGTTTTTTCTATAAGCGTTTCTTTTTCCATAATGGTGTCTTCTACCATTTCATACCCTCGGCCATTATTGTCTATGGCAATTGTTTTTTGATGTTCTTGTTTATAAGCTTCTTCATTGAAATATGGTTTTGTGCTGCTTGTGAATCCATTCACCAACACAGAAGTTTAAAATGGTCTCTCTATTGGCACTGCGCACATTTTTAGAAATACTTTGTAATTGATTGATTCATTTAGTTAGTGGTTTCATTCTGTGTAAAATCAATATAAACAATGTTCTCTTTATTAGAAAAGCACTGTCAATTAGAGCTTTGACCATTAGTCTCCGGCTGTAGTTTTTAAGGGTAGATTGTGACTTTTCAGCAGTTTTTATAAGATTGTGAAGAACTCAACAGTGGAAAAATGTTTGTAAAATACATTTTTTTGGATTGCTTTACTGTGACTACTTTAACACTGGTAGATACTGTGTTAGGTTTGTAAGTAGGTCTGCTTTCCTTTGTACATATTTTTTACTTTTATTTTTTGCAAGGGGGGCCTTATCTTTTTTAGGTGGCTGGTTTATTTTTGTTGAGTGAGGTTACTAACTATTTTGTTTGAATGTTTTAGAGGTGGATGACTATATGGTTTGGTTCTATTCTTATTTGCTCTATTTTTCCTTTCTATTCTACAGAGTTGCTTTTTAGTAGGCGTTCTGTTGTATCTGTTTTTGAAAAGAGAAGGTTTGGGTTTGAAAGTTGTGCAATGTATATGCATGTATTGTGAATGGGTGTGTGGGTGTGATTGGAGCACTTACTACAGTGCTATTTGATTGTGAGATGGCATATCAGGTGTGGTTGGGAAGGTTGTGAGAGTAAGGATGTGAGCATGAAGCATCTAATTAGCAGAACATAAACAAACTATTGCTTAAGTAGTCAAATTATTTTGTGTGTTATGCACCCAGCTCAAGCCCCCAATTCATAGAGCAGGCTAAACAGTGGCAGCTAATGAAAATAGGGCAAAATCAATGCCACCTCTTACCCATGACATCCCCACATGTAAAGAGCATGTTGGTATATCCAAGTGTCTGGCAGTGACTGAAGGGCATGCTCCATCTGCCCCAGATATTCATAACACATATTTTAAGTAGGTCTCTTGTATGTGTATCCTTCTATTTTCTATTTAAACCCCTTTAACAACCCATCGTTCAATTCCACTAAATACATGACTGCTGATAATTCGCCACAGAATTACACTTTATCCACAGTTGGTTTGGGTCCCTTAATTTAAAAACTGTCATGATCTCTGCTTCCAAAAGATCAGGACTTGCCCGAATCCCTTGGAAGCAGACCCATAACCCCGGTTCCGAGTGCCAGCCAGTCCCAATTGGGACCTTTTGGACCCTGTCCTGGTGCCAGTGGCACCAGGCTCATAAAGATGCCCAGTCCCAGCGCTGGAAGCGCGGGGCTCATAATGCTTGGGTGGACTTACCTGCATCAGACCATGCTGCTTACTTACCTGCCAGTTGAGCCCCTGATCCTCTTCTGTTTGGGACTACTTTTGCTGTTGGGTGGGGCAGGAGCCACTCCCTAGGTTCAGAACACTGGAACTCTTCTGGAAAGCAGGAACTCTTTTCTCACCTAGGCGAGGCTGTGGAAGGAGATACCTAAGCACTACAGGAGGCTATTTAAACCACACCCGATGGATGAATCTTGCTTTTCGTTATTCTGCATTCTCTGCAGCAGAACGCTCATCGTGTCTTCAGCTTCTGATCCTGGGCCTAAGGGAACACAGGCTACCATCCTGGAATCCAGTCTTCAGCAGCACCTGTAAAGACAAAGAAAGAACAGGTTAGCACTACAGTCTTCAGTGGCAGCGCATCTCTTACCTGGTCCATCGGCTGTCACCAATGCCTCGCACTGCTTTCCGGCATCTGAAAGACAAAGGCTTACCTATCCTTCGCATGCTCCGGAGGTCTTCGCACTGCATTCCGACATCTGAAAGACAAAAGCTTACCAGCTCTTCGCACGCTCCGGAGGCCTTCGGCGCTGCATCCCGCATCTGAAAGACAAAAGAAGGTGCGTTTAAAGACATTGGGCAACTTTATTACTCACGTGCCATTACTCCTTCCCACGCCGAATCCAGTGGGTATTCCAGCACCCTTCAGCTTCTCTAAAGCTCCGAACTTGTACCTGCAAGATAAAAGGGACAGTTAGTGCGCATCGTGAAGCAGACTACAAGCGCTTACTTACGTGCTTCCAGGCGCTTCTATTCCTCACGCGGGTTCGATCCTCAACTCTCATCAGCCCGCCATCCGCCATCGCCGGAACCCTGCAAAACAAGAGATATCATTACAAAAGACTTTTAAGACATTTGCAGTGCCCAGAACTTACCGTTCGTGCAGTTAACGATGGACAGCAGTCCTCTGAGGTCAAGAGGCCTGCACCCTTATCCAGTGAAGAAACTGGTTACGGCACCCTGCCCCGAGGCAGATGGAGAGCTCGGCGTTCACTTACCTAAGGTGAGGGCGTTAACCTTTGGGGTTCTACAGGAGAAGAGAAAGGGAGGAGGAGAGAGGCACCCAATAACCCCAGTTCATTAATCCCATATTTTCTATCTGCAGACATCTTACTCTTCGAGTCAGACATACAGTGCACAGAGGTCCAGCCCAAAGAGCCAACCGTGTGTTACACATCACCTTTGAAGATACGGCATTCACCCAGTCAAGACCGGCGCCTCTGCGGGAATCAGGTGAGCGTTACAGAACGCAAAGCCTACCGCAAAACTCCCACCCAGGCGCTATGGAAACCTCAGATACCGACCAGCTAGCCCAGTTACATGGGAAACTAAGAGCAGAAGTGCATGCAGCCCGTCAGGAAAAGAATGCTCTAAGAAGGGAACTGATTATTTCCAAAGAGCGAACAGACGATCTCGCTAGACAATTGCTACAGTCACAAGCCGGACAAACTCCGTTATCCGCATCAGGGGCAAATCTTCCTTCAACATCTTCTACGAACCCAGTGCTGATCAACCTACCTGGGAATGTACCTCTGGCTCCGCCCGAACGATTTTCTGGTGACCCAAAGAGGTTTGCAGTATTTATCAATGAGTGCCGGTTGCACTTCTTATGCCGGCCAGCAGCCTTTCCAACTGATCAAGCTAAGGTAGCTTTCGTGCTTTCGTACCTTAGTGGCAATGCGGCAGACTGGTCGATCCCTCTAGTTAATCAAGATGATCCGGTTCTCCATGATTTTCAAGCTTTTCAGCTCAGTATGGAAAAACTGTTTGCAAGACATTCACAGGGGCAGGCCTTGGACAATGAGCTCCTTTCATTGCGACAGGGTAATCAAGACCTTTTGGCTTATATTACGTCTTTCAACAGACTGATAGTGGAAACTCGATGGCCTGAGGACAAAAGGATTACGCTGTTTTATAGAGGTCTACGTGGAGAGCTCAAAGATGTGTTAGCCCAAGTAGTGAATCCCCCGCAAGACTGTTCAGACTATATTGACTTAGTCGTTCAAATTGACCACAGACTGCAGAACAGGAAGGCCGATCGTTCCAAGTTTGATGCTCGAGTATTTTCCAAACCACCAACTCCTACCAAAGGAGTAGACTCCGGGGAACCCATGCAAATAGGGGGCCTGAAAGGACCACTAACACAAAAGGAGCGGGAAAGGAGAAAACAGCTGCAATTATGCCTCTATTGCGGAAACTCGGGGCACTTTCTTCGAGACTGTCTGGTGAAACCAGCCAAGAAGACAGTAGGAGCTGCAGTTACCAGGGTCACAAACTCTGAGCAGGGAAACGACCTCGCCCGACAAGAATAGAGGTCCTCTTGCCGAGCGTTAAAACCAGTTCCGTGACCTCGCATTTCGTGATACCTATGGTCCTCATTAGACCTGAACATCCGGATCGATTACATGCGATTGAAGCTTACGTCGACAGCGGTGCCATCGGCAATTATGTGGATCATGAAATGGTTTTGAGGATGAATCTGGCTCTTTGTCCAAAGGCTGTAAAGGACGTCATTACTACGGTGGATGGTACGGAGATAGCCTCCGGACCAGTAACGCATACCACCCAAGAAGTGACGCTAGTAAGTCAAGATGGACACCATGAGAAGATCGTGTTCGATGTGATCAAGGCCCCTCAGTTCCAGATTATTCTAGGAATTCCTTGGTTAGAGAAGCACAATCCTCAGATCGATTGGCGAGCAAGAACGGTTCAGTTTCCAGAATGTGTCTCTACGTGTCACCCTCGACCTGATGTTGCACTGGCAGCAATTTCCTCGGAGGCCCCCCAGTTACCTCCTGAATACCTAGAATTCCAAGATGTTTTCCGGAAGGATCAGGCTAACTATCTACCTCCTCATAGGTCTTATGACTGCCAGATAGACCTGATACCTGGATCTACTCCTCCTTGTAGTAGAATTTATGCCCTCACCGAGCCTGAGAATCTTCACCTCCGACAATACCTGGATCAATACCTAGCGAATGGGTTTATTCGTCCTTCCAAGTCCCCTGCTTCCTCAGCTTTGTTCTTCGTTCCAAAAAAAGAAGGGGACCTTAGAACTTGTATAGATTATCGCGCCCTGAACCAGATCACCGTTAAGAATAGATATCCGTTACCTTTGATCCCTGAACTCCTGGACCAAGTCAGAAAAGCATGCATATATACAAAGCTGGATCTTAGAGGAGCCTACCACTTGGTACGAGTAAAAGAGGGCGATGAATGGAAGACGGCCTTCCGCACCAAGTATGGGCTATTTGAATATCAGGTCATGCCCTTCGGACATTGCAATGCCCCAGCCGCCTTTCAATATTTTATGAACGATGTCCTCCGAGAGCTCATAGATGTGTGTGTTGTTGTTTACATTGACGACATCCTCGTTTATTCTTCATCGGAAACTGAACATCGGAAACATTTGAAAATGGTCCTCGAGAGATTGCGTCAACACAAACATTTCGCTAAATTGGAAAAATGTGTTTTCAACGTGACTGAAGTTGAATTCTTGGGATTCATATTATCACCTAGCAGAGTGCGTATGGATTCAAAGAAGGTTGATGCAATTCTCAAATGGCCATCGCCATCCTCCGTAAAAGGTGTTCAAAGCATGTTAGGCTTTGCTAACTTTTACCGCAGGTTTATCCCCGAATTCTCTCGAATAGTCCAGCCCATCACCGCCTTGTTAAAGAAAAACAAACGTTTTGAATGGTCTACCGAGGCGGAACAAGCTTTCCAGAATTTGAAGACTAGATTTATCTCTGCACCGATCTTAAAACATCCTCGCCCAGAACTCCCCTACATCGTTGAAACTGATGCTTCGAGCCTTGCCATGGGGGCAGTTCTATCACAAAAGGACCCAGTAACCAATCAGTTGCATCCCGTGGCATTTTGGTCCCGCTAATTCTCGCCTCCTGAAATCAATTACACTACTACTGATAAGGAACTTCTAGCTATCAAGTCCGCCTTTAAGGCTTGGCGGCATTATCTTCTGGGGGCCTGACACACCGTTACTGTGATTACAGACCGAAACCTGCAATATTTGAAAACCGCAAAAGCTCAATCCTCTAGGCAACTCCGTTGGGCACTATTCTTTGCCGAGTTTGACTTCATAATTACCTATCGACCTGGTACAAAAAACGGTAAAGCTGATGCCCTTTCTCAGATGGGAGTGGAAGAACATTTGATCAATCCTAAACCTGTACCTATCATTCCCGAACAAAGAATTCTAGGTGTAATCGCCACACAATCCATAGAGGAAGTTAAGGATAAAGCCAGGCTACTGGTAACTCCAGCAGACATACAGAATTGGCATCTGCAGGGAAAGGACTTTACGGTGAAGGACAACCTATTATATTTCCAAGAACGGTTATACCTGCACAGCACAGATTTACAGAAAAAGGTAATCTCTTGTTATCACGATTCTTTTATGGAAGGACATCCCGGTATGACCAAGACCTCGGAAAAGATCAAGCGCAACTTCTGGTGGCCGTCTTGGAAAAAAGATATCAGAGACTTTATAATGTCCTGTGGAGTATGCGCCCAAAACAAGAGTCAAAAGGAAAAACCAGCCGGCCTCTTACGCCCTATTGACATCCCACCTCGCCCTTGGCATACGCTTTCTATGGACTTCATCACCGATCTACCTCCTAGTAATCGTGGACCTATTCTCCAAGATGGCGCATTTCATTCCACTCAAAGGCTTACCAACAGCAGCAACTCTGGCCCGAGAATTTCTCGAAAACATCGTCCGACTGCACGGTTTTCCTTCAGTTCTCATTTCGGATCGAGGTGGTCAATTTATTTCTCATTTTTGGCGAAGTTGCTGTCGGTCAGCTCAAATTGATGTGAGACTTTCGACCAGCCACCACCCTCAAACCGACGGACAAACCGAGAGGACCAATCAAACTCTGGAACAGTATTTGCGCTGCATGCTACAACAAACTGAAAAAACTTGGAAAGATATCCTTTGGATAGCCGAATATGCCTACAATAACTCTGTCCACTCGGGAACTGGGAAGACCCCGTTTTTTCTTTTATACGGTAGTCACCCTCGAACCTCGGAGTTGGATCCACTCCAAGATCTTGGAACACCAGCAGTAGACCACCTGCATTCTACAATCACTCAAGCCTTTAAGGAAGCCGTTTCTTACCTTCAAAGGGCTAAAGAACAATACAAGAAAGGAGCAGACCAACATCGGAAGGAAGCCCCCCAATATCAAGTAGGAGATCAAGTCTGGTTATCCACCAAATATCTACCTCTAAAAGGACCACGCACATTCAACCCAAGATACCTTGGTCCCTATTCCATCACTACCATAGTAAATCCAGTAGCGGTCAAGTTGGACTTGCCCCCTCACATGAAGATACATCCGGTCTTCCACGTCTCTCTATTAAAACCCGTGCAACCTCAAACCCGACTAACTAAATCTCCAAAACCTATTCTAGTTGATGGAGAACTCGAGTTTGAAGTCAAAAGCATCCTGGATTCCAAGATCTCCAAATCTAAACTATTTTACCTGATTGACTGGAAAGGCTACGGTCCCCATGAAAGATCCTGGGAACCTGCAGAATATGTCCACGCCCCTCATCTAATCAAAATATTTCATCGAACATTTCCTAACAAGCCCAAACCCCCGGAGAAGCCCGGTTTGGGAGGGGCCTTGATGGGGGGTGCTGTCAAGATCTCTGCTTCCAAAAGATCAGGACTTGCCCGAATCCCTTGGAAGCAGACCCATAACCCCGGTTCCGAGTGCCAGCCAGTCCCAATTGGGACCTTTTGGACCCTGTCCTGGCGCCAGTGGCACCAGGCTCATAAAGATGCCCAGTCCCAGCGCTGGAAGCGCCGGGCTCATAATGCTTGGGTGGACTTACCTGCAGCAGACCATGCTGCTTACTTACCTGCCAGTTGAGCCCCTGATCCTCTTCTGTTTGGGACTACTTTTCCTGTTGGGTGGGGCAGGAGCCACTCCGTAGGTTCAGAACACTGGAACTCTTCTGGAAAGCAGGAACTCTTTTCTCACCTAGGCGAGGCTGTGGAAGGAGACACCTAAGCACTACAGGAGGCTATTTAAACCACACCCGATGGATGAATCTTGCTTTGCGTTATTCTGCATTCTCTGCAGCAGAACGCTCATCGTGTCTTCAGCTTCTGATCCTGGGCCTAAGGGAACACAGGCTACCATCCTGGAATCCAGTCTTCAGCAGCACCTGTAAAGACAAAGAAAGAACAGGTTAGCACTACGGTCTTCAGTGGCAGCGCATCTCTTACCTGGTCCATCGGCTGTCACCAACGCCTCGCGCTGCATTCCGGCATCTGAAAGACAAAGGCGTACCTACCCTTCGCATGCTCCGGAGGTCTTCGCACTGCATTCCGGCATCTGAAAGACAAAAGCTTACCAGCTCTTTGCACGCTCCGGAGGCCTTCGCCGCTGCATCCCGCATCTGAAAGACAAAAGAAGGTGCGTTTAAAGACATTGGGCAACTTTATTACTCACGTGCCATTACTCCTTCCCACGCCGAATCCAGTGGGTATTCCAGCACCCTTCAGCTTCTCTAAAGCTCCGAACTTGTACCTGCAAGATAAAAGGGACAGTTAGTGCGCATCGTGAAGCAGACTACAAGCGCTTACTTACGTGCTTCCAGGCGCTTCTATTCCTCAGGCGGGTTCGATCCTCAACTCTCATCAGCCCGCCATCCGCCATCGCCGGAACCCTGCAAAACAAGAGATATCATTACAAAAGACTTTTAAGACATTTGAAGTGCCCAGAACTTACCGTTCGTGCAGTTAACGACGGACAGCAGTCCTCTGAGGTCAAGAGGCCTGCACCCTTATCCAGTGAAGAAACTGGTTACGGCACCCTGCCCCACGGCAGATGGAGAGCTCGGCGTTCACTTGCCTAAGGTGAGGGCGTTAACCTTTGGGGTTCTACAGGAGAAGAGAAAGGGAGGAGGAGAGAGGCACCCAATAACCCCAGTTCATTAATCCCATATTTTCTATCTGCAGACATCTTACTCTTCGAGTCAGACATACAGTGCACAGAGGTCCAGCCCAAAGAGCCAACTGTGTGTTACACATCACCTTTGAAGATACGGCATTCACCCAGTCAAGACCGGCGCCTCTGCGGGAATCAGGTGAGCGTTACAAAAACAGACGCTGAGCAATTGTGCAATGTCAGCAAACATACACTTAGGGCCTCATTACACATTGTGCGGTAAAAAATGCAAATTACCGGCATGGCGCTATTAACGTGTCCGCCCTTGCAAGAGGCCGCTAATAGTGTACCATTACGAGTACACGGACATGAGCATAGCGCCATGCCGGTAATGACCCTACTGCCATGCCGCTAAAGACCCCAAAAAGGTACTTACCGGCACCGATGAAAGGGCAGATAGCACTTCCGACCTCCCGCAACATGCAAACAGCGATCACCGCAATTAGCGGTCACCGTTAAAAAGCAGATACGGAAATAGCGTCATCGCAAAGGAACGGGAAGGAGCACGGCAGCCATCTTTAAAAACACAATCCATTGCCATCCTCTGAAGGGTGTTTTTGGACTGTTGTGGGGGGAGGGGGGAAGGGTGGTGGGATGTTTGGGGACATGCACTTATACATCTTTAAATTTCCTAATACACTGGTGTTTGATCAATACACAGGCTTGGACTTCTTCATTGTGTATTTGTACTTTATTGGTGACAGGGTCCATTGTGCGCTTCAAAACAGACACCAGTGCATTACTACCCATATCCATCCTACAGAAAGAAACCATGTTACTCAGAATATTTGGTTGATCAGATGCTGTCTCACAGCACGTCCCTCCTGGCCATCCCCTCTTGCATGACCTGCATCCCCTGTCACCTCCGTCCTCATCACCATCATCATCCTCATCAGGTGCTTGTATTTCAACGTCAGGGTCAGTGGCACATTCCGTCTGATACACATATTGTGCAGCATGACACATGACATGGTGATCTTGGCCACCTTCTCATGGCCTTACAGGAGAGCGCCACCAGACCTGCTAATGCACCTAAACCGTGTCTTCAAAAGGCCAAAAGTCTGCTCGATCACGATGCAGGTACGGGTATGTGCACGATTGTAGACCTCTGCGTGCCAGTTCTGTGGGTTCCGTACAGGGGTAAGGAGCCACCTTTTCAGGGGATAGCCGGAATCACCTGAATGGGGGGGACGAATGGGGTCCTATTACTGTTCACCTCAAGAGCGGCCTGTTCATATCACACAAATTGAATTTGCATTGTGATTGAGGTCCACAATTAACAGCATGCATGCAGACGATCTGTGTGACTACAATGTGCAAAGGTGAGCTTGACCCTGCAAGTAACCATCCCCCATTAATGCCTCCAACAGTAATTGACATGTCCTGGGTGAGGCCAGGTCTTAGGTGTCCCTGGGCCCAGGCAGAATTGGTACCACACTGCTAGTGTACGGCCATTCCAACATTGATGTTGCCATGCTGAGAGGCATTACATCAGTGGTGCTATAGGTGCGTGGTTCAATGCTATGGCTAAGGGTGATCCCTTTGCATGCATTCAAGGGCACATTGCATTATTGTGGTTGTGCTGCGCTAATTCTGTATGACTATCTTGACGGCATGTAGGAGATTTGTGTATTTTTTGGTGTTGAATGTTGTGCAATGTGGATGTGGATGGATGTTTAATGTTTCTAGACCTGGATTGTTCTCTATGTTGTGTAGCTTATACTTGCATGTCTGTTCATCTCTAGTACGTTGCGATCTTCCCAGATGGACATTGGCGTACATCTGTGTGTGCATTTGTCCTACGGACGACAAGCTACACCCATTTTGAGTATGTATCTCTCCCCCCCCAATCACACCCAGTTGGAGTATGTATCTCCCCCCCCAATCACACCCAGTTGGAGTATGTATCCCCCCCAATCACACCCAGTTGGAGTATGTATCTCCCCCCCAATCACACCCAGTTGGAGTATGTATGCCCTCCCCAATCACACCCAGTTGGAGTATGTATCTCTCCCCCCCAAATCACACCCAGTTGGAGTATGTATCTCCCCCCCAATCACACCCAGTTGGAGTATGTATCTCCCCCCCAATCACACTGCCATGTGCTTGCCCTGCTACTCACCAAGTAGCCACGAACATTGTCCGGCTTGTCGCTCCATGTAGCATGGGATGGTTTAGTTCCGCAGGACCATGGAATCATGGGTTGATCCGGGGAAACGGGCACAACAATGTGTGATTATCTTGTTGGCGTCACATACCATTTGGACATTGATGGAGTGGAATTGCTTCCTGTTTCGGTAGACTACTTCATTGTGATGTGGGACCACCAATTCCACATGGGTACAGTCGATGGCCCCAATGCAACTTGGGATGCCTGCCAGTGAATAGAAGCCAACTTTGGTGTTTGCAATCTCCTGGGCAGTCTGTGGCATGAATATGTGTTCAGGTGCATGCCTCAGGAGGGCATCGAGTACCTGGTTCAGCGTGCATGAGAATACTGGTTGTGAGATGCCATGCATGTGCCCCACTGTATGCTGGTAGGTGCCTGTGGCCAGGAAGTGGAGCACGGTCACCACCTTTAGTAGAGGGGGATGGCAGTTCTGATGTCTATGAGGCTCACAATGTCATCATGTATCATGTCCGCGATGCTGGTGATGGTATTCCGGTCCGACGGTACAGGGTGTGTATCTGCTCTGGGGTTAGATTAAATGGACTGGCTCTGATCCTGGGGATTGGTGGCTGCCTCTGTGGTATGACTAGGTGCCGTGGTGGTGCTTGCTGTGCCTGTCTTGCCCTCCTCCTCCTCCTCCTTCTGCGTCTCCTCTGTGCTGCCTGTTGTTGTTGCCGCTGCACTGCAATCATGTCCTCCAGCCCATGTAATGCTGCTAGTATTGAGACCATCTTGGTGTGGGAAGGGGTGTGGTGTGCTCCTTTTGTGCTGCCACAGTCTCCATTGCCTCCACCTGTGCTGATTGTGTCCACCTGTGGCAGGTAGGAACACTGCTCAGTTCGCTTAACGGGTGGTTTGTGATGCCGGTATTAGCACCATGGCGGTAAGGAGTTTTAGGGGCTTTACCATGCCGCTATTGACATGTCTGATTGGCTTATGATGGTGTGTTATTAGCGGCACAGCGTTATTTACAGGATGGAGGGTCGCGTGCATGCGGACTAGCCGCTATTAGCGGCACCGTACTTAGCGGTGCCGCTAATAGCGGTGATCCGGGTCGTAATTGGCACAGGGATTTAACGTTACCGGTATTCCATTACCGGTAACGTTAAATCCCTACCGCCTACCGTGTAATGAGACTGTTAGTCTGCAAGAGGAGGGGGAGCGAGAATTCATGGAAACCACTAAAGCAGACTCCATGCATCACTTCGACTTCACCCCATGTGGCCACCATTTAGGCACCTACCATTATATTCTACCTCAATCAATCGCAATTAAAACCAAACCATCTCCCATCAAAACGCATAAAAAGCCAGTAACACCCCCACGCTGCGCTTCCTTTGAGGGCTGCTGACAAGTTACACTGAAGCATCTGTTCTCTTAAATAGCTTCACCCAATATCATACGTTTTAACAGACATCAAATGAACAGCACACTGAAAGAACAATCACACAGTTGAGTCTTTAATCACAATCGATGTCTTTCAACATGAAACAGATCACTTTTTGATGCTGACTGAAGACTTTCACTTTACTGGAAACCATGGAGACAGCATCCTGTGTTTAGGTTCTTTTGTTTTTAGGTATACATGGAGGGGGAAGAGGACGGCTTCTGAACTGAATGAGGCCTATCAACCAAAAACCCTTTCTCTGCTAAGAGGTAAGCCAAAGGTCTGAAAGAAGTGTTGTCAGCAATTTCTGAACATTGTCAGAACTCGGGTGACATTATTGTGAAAAAATACTGCAGCATCCTTGGAACAGGCGCCTGAGTGTGGTTAACGCTACTCTGCTTCATGGCAAAGCCCGGCAGTTCTGCAGTGTCCTGCCCCTTCACGCTCCAGTGGGCGACCACCTATAACCAAACTCACACCTTCCACAGAAGGCAGTCAACACTTCCGTGAGGTTCAGGAAAAAGGGTTGCAACAAGATGCTTTCAAATGTGCCACCTGTTAGAGCAGTGTTTTCAAGTTTAAGCAATAATTAGGCAGTGTCGGCCAACATAAACCTGCAGTGGTTTGAAGCCTGGCTTGCCAATATCAATATCCCCCCATATTGAAGCTAAGGACTTCAGTGCTCTTCTCAGCTTTTGGGTGGTTGAAGGCTCCCAATGATCAGCCTCTCATTGTGAACCTAAATATTCTCTCACTTGAGGTGAACTATGGAAATAATGGGTCAAGGGAGGTGAAACTCCGAGGAAGGAGAGAGGTCACCATGTTGTGTGAACTCCCGGCAATACGTTCACTTCCTGGTCAAGTATTGATTCAAGTCTTCCTGCTAAACCGGGAACTGTAGTCACCTCACATCACCTTACTAATGCGCCCTGTTTCACTCCCAGTACTAATAACTTTACAACACTGACCCTCTTTTCTTCATTTTTTTCGAGACAGAGAGATCATTGTTGGGGGCAGAGAGACAGCTTTTATATGGGGGTTACCGAGGCCACAGTGCAGAAAGAACAGACACAAGTGATAGTGGGTAAGAGTACATCTGGTGCTGCATTGGATTTTGGGTGACCACTCATGGCCAGACTCCTCACTGGCTTTTTAAAACTGCCCTCCAAACCTTCTGCCAAAATTATTAGGCTGGCTACGCTGGGCAGCATACACAAGCAGACATTTTGTATGATGCAGATTACGATACAGTGAATACTGCAGCTCACACTGAAGACCAAGAGCGTGATGCAGATCATTCTGGCTGTAGCACACAGCCATTGGCTGCTCTATAATGCAATGATATTTCCGGCTATAAGTGAGTCAAAGGGACATTTCGCCCCGCCTCCCCCTTCATTGGATGAAATCTGAATTGCTGCAGATGGAAGTGCGCGAGAATGGAAGCACTGCCCTTGGTCATCCATCCCGCTCTCCATAGCAGGATTCTGTTTTTCATGCAGGACATTACCATACCCAAGGGCACCCTGTCAGCCCTGGGCAGGTGCGGTGCCAGTCTAACAAGACAAAGTGCCCACTTAGGCTGTGGAGCGGCTGGCTGCCAATCTCTGTGCCAACGCGTTCATCTCCCAGTGCCGAATCTACTGTTTTTTTTTCATGGCCAGTTCAAGAACATCTTGCTCTGACACCCACTGTATGAAGATTGCTTATATTTCCACGCCTCTGCAGAGAGGCTGCTGCAGAGTCTGAAGTGCAATATAAGAATGGATATCACCCTGGGGGCTCCAGTCTCATAAACCATGAAATGTGAGTGATAGAGCAGCTTTCATCCATTAAGCAAGGAGAATGGATCCTAATCTGTTATCGGGGTGGTTGAACGCTCCTTTTAGTCTACGCAGGCACAGTATTTCTTCCAGATCTATTACACAGCAGAAACTGGAAGACTCGTGGGCGCATACTAGTGTTTACATATGTCCTCTGGGCAGGATTAGCAAAATGATCGCTCGCTCTCTTTTCACCTAAAATATGCACGACTCGTGCATGCCCAAATGCCCTTGATTCGCCTCGATAAATGCGTGAGAGGCGCTTGCATAAGCCCCTGCCACAGATGCACACATTGTGCATGTGCAAATGGCATGGTAGGGGGAGCAGTACCATTGTGTTGTTTGCATGTTTAAAATTGGACTGGCCATGGTGTGGTGGAAGGCAGCAAGTGAAATGCGGCAAACACCCATGCTCCAAAGCCCAGGCTGCTGGACATTTGCTGGCCTAGAGAAGCAGAGCATATTACTGCATTCTTGATTCGTGATTTAAAATGGTTTCTACTTACTGCCCTTGTTCCACCCAGAGAACCACATTCCATGGGCACATGGAACGGATACACAATGACCCCTCTTAAGGTGCCCTAGTTATGCAGATCACGCCCATTAGTCATGCTCTCAGGGAATGGACCGACGGAGATACATGCCAGCGTGAAACAAAAATAGAAATAGACGAAAACAATTGAATGCATTTGACTATTTTCCTGTATTGCTAAAGGCAAGTCATTGTGAACATAAGTATCCTTGTGAAGACCATTTCATATCGTCGCAGGCCCCATGCACACGTTGTGTCTGTGACCATGATATGCACATTGCCTACATGCAGTGGTGTAGGCAAGATGTTTGGGTAGGTTGGGCCTGCAAATTATACACGTTAGCCCAGGGCAAGGGCCTGTGTAACTAAGGGCAATATATTCATTTTTGGGGGTATTTTCTTTGCCATGCTTCCACTCACCTGGGCAAAGTTTGGACTATTATATGTCACTGAATACTTTTAACTAGTATAGATGGTTCACGGCATCACAGTGGGTACCAGCAGCTTCACAACTTTTCAAATAATTCATGCTAATATCACCCGACTAAATGGTAATCATTTTATCGACTGTTTAGAGATTTAAAAAAACTGTTTTGTCCTGGCAGAATTCAAGCATATGCATGTTTAATTTTGTAGTGCAGAACAGCAAAATGACTGTCAAGTAAGAAAAATCATAATTGCTTAAGGTATAAATGTTTTTTAAAAAACACAACAAGGTTTTCTCACATAGCATCACTCCTTCGTACATATGCCTGTTTCTTATAAATATGCCCAAACATGGTTCTCAAATAATGTTGTTAAGTTCTGACACTTGTATTGCATGACATTTTGCATACCTGTCCACATTATGCATACAGGAATACATTTACCAGAATGCAATGGAAACATAACCCAAAAGCCAAAATGTGTTACTTTTTATACACACGGCACTGCACAGTGTGAGAACTCTGCAAAATACCCTACAAATGGATGGATTACTTTCAGACTTACGCACAACCCAGAAGCCTCAGTGGAATAGTCATCACATGGTAATCGTGCCTTCATACATTCAAGTATCTTTGTTTTATGTATAATATAGATAACATTTGTAAATCAACAATTAATGTGTTAAATGATTTGCAAAAGGTAGCCATTCAATGGTTCTTGTTTGGGGTCAGAGCAGAGAATAAGTCTGATTTTATAAGGTTTTACTAATGTTTTCTTTAGCAACAAGGCCTCTTATTGAAGCTGCAGAAATGTTCTTTTTTGGTAGGGATTCCATGTGGGAAGGAACTCTTATAGGGTAATTCATAGAAATTCGCACAAAAGTGGCGCACGCGGCTGGCGCACAGTGTCCCCGTGCGATACACTGCGCCAGCCGCGTGCAAAAAAATCTGTTTCATCGCACAGCGTATTCATGGATTTTAGCCTCCGAAACCAGCCGTGGCGCAGAGTGGCGCAGCGACCCTGCAGCAGTGCCAGTTACACCCCCAAGAACGCCCTTGTGCAAGGGAAAGCCTTCACAATCCCCAAATCATTGCAAAGGGCTGCGCTAACCCTGGACGAGTTCACAGGGCTGCCAAACAGCAAACGCCAAGCGGGGAACGTGTATTTCAGTGGTTCGTGGGAAGTTTCACACCGATTGTCCTGGGTACGTGTACATCGGGGGTGCGTGGGAAGTAACAAACACGATTCCATCAGGGCACGTGTATTCCGGGGTGCGCGGGAAGTATCACACGCAAAAACAGCAGGGTACGTGCATTCCAGGGGTGCGCGGGCAGTATCACACGCAAAAGCAGCAGGGTACGTGTATTTCAGGGGTGCGCGGGAAGTATCACACGCGATTCCATCAGGGTACGTGTATTCCAGGGGTGCGCGGGAAGTATCACACGCAAAAGCAGCAGGGTACGTGTATTCCAGGGGTGCACGGGAATTATCACACGCAAAAGCAGCAGGGTACGTGTATTTCAGAGGTGCGCAGGAAGTATCAGATGCGATTCCATCAGGGTACGTGTTTTCCAGGGGTGCGCGGGGAGCACCACACGTGAATTGCACGTGTGGGTCCTCCCAGGTGATCCCTCTACACCCTCCACGGCCCCTGGAGGTGGCCCACACCACAGGGGCCTACCCTGCACATGTCCCGAAGGCACCCCATCCACCATGGCCATGCCCCCCAGCCAACCCACATGTCACCTTGCACTACTGCCCACCAACGCATGTCCCCCTGCGCCTCCAGCCACCAGGGGCACCCTCCACCAGGCCCCCACTCATGTCTACCACCACCCCCACCCCCCAGCATCCAGGGGCACCCTCCACCAGGCGCCCACTCATGTCCAACTCATGTCCCCCTGCACCCCCACCCCCCAGCAGTGTAGGGGCAGCCTCCACCAGGCCCCCACTCATGTCCCCCTGCACCCCCACCCCCCAGCATCCAGGGGCACCCTCCACCAGGCGCCCACTCATGTCCAACTCATGTCCCCCTGCACCCCCACCCCCCAGCAGTGCAGGGGCAGCCTCCACCAGGCCCCCACTCATGTCTACCACCACCCCCACCCCCCAGCAGTGCAGGGGCAGCCTCCACCAGGCCCCCACTCATGTCTACCACCACCCCACCCCCCAGCATCCAGGGGCACCCTCCACCAGGCCCCCACTCATGTCTACCACCACCCCCACAAGCCAGCATCCAGGAGCACCCTCCACCAGGCCCCCACTCATGTCTCCCATCACCCTCACCCCCCAACAGTGCAGGGGCAGCCTCCACCAGGCCCCCACTCATGTCTCCCACCACCCTCACCCCCCAGCAGTGCAGGGGCAGCCTCCACCAGCCCCCCACTCATGTCTCCCACCACCCCCATCCCCAGCATCCAGGGGCAGCCTCCACCATCATGTCCCCCACCACCCCCACCCCCCAGCATCCAGGGGCACCCTCCACCAGGCCCCCACTCATGTCCAACTCATGTCTCCCTGCACCCCCAACCCCCCAGCATTGCAGGGGCAGCCTCCACCAGGCCCCCACTCATGTCCCCCTGCACCCCCACCCCCCCAGCATCCAGGGGCACCCTCCACCAGGCCCCCACTCATGTCTCCCTGCACCCCCAGCCCCCAGCAGTGCAGGGGCAGCGTCCTCCAGGCCCCCACTCATGTCCCCCTGCACCCCCACCCCCCACCATCCAGGGGCACCCTCCACCAGGCCCCCACTCATGTCTCCCACCACCCCCACCCCCCAGCAGTGCAGGGGCAGCCTCCACCAGGCCCCCACTCATGTCCCCCTGCACCCCCACCCCCCAGCATCCAGGGGCACCCTCCACCAGGCCCCCACACATGGCCCCCTGCACCCCCACCACACAGCATCCAGGGGCAGCCTCCACCAGGCCCCCACTCATGTCTCCCACCACCCCCACCCCCCAGCATCCAGGGGCACCCTCCACCAGGCCCCCACTCATGTCCAACTCATGTCTCCCTACACCCCCACCCCCCAGCAGTGCAGGGGCAGCCTCAACAAGGCCCCCACTCATGTCCCCCTGCACCCCCACCCCCCAGCATCCAGGGGCACCCTCCACCAGGCCCCCATTCATGTCTCCCTGCACCCCCACCCCCCAGCAATGCAGGGGCAGCCTCCACCAGGCCCCCGCTCATGTCTCCCACCACCCCCACCCCCCAGCATCCAGGGGCACCCTCCACCAGGCCCCCACACATGTCCAACTCATGTCTCCCTGCACCCCCACCCCCCCAGCAGTGCCGGGGCAGCCTCCACCAGGCCCCCACTCATGTCTCCCATCACCCCCCAGCAGTGCAGGGGCAGCCTCAACCAGGCCCCCACTCATGTCTCCCACCATCCCCACACCCCAGCATCCAGGGGCACCCTCCACCAGGCCCCCACTCATGTCTCCCTGCACCCCACCCCCCAGCAGTGCAGGGGCACCCTCCACCAGGCCCCCACTCATGTTTACCACCACCCCCACCCCCCAGCAGTGCAGGGGCAGCCTCCACCAGGCCCCCACTCATGTCCCCCTGCAACGCCACCCACCAGCATCCAGGGGCACCCCCCACCAGGCCCCCACACAAGTCCCCCTGCACCCCCACTCCACAGCATCCAGGGGCAGCCTCCACCAGGCCCCCACTGATGTCTCCCAGCACCCCCACCCCTAGCATCCACGGGCACCCTCCACCAGGCCCCCACTCATGTCCAACTCATGTCTCCCTGCACCCCCACCCCCCAGCAGTGCAGGGGCAGCCTCCACCAGGCCCCCACTCATGTCTAACACCACCCCCACCCCCCAGCATCCAGGGGCACCCTTCACCAGGCCTCCACCCATGTCTACCACCAGCCCCACCCCCCAGCATCCAGGGGCACCCTCCACCAGGCCCCCACTCATGTGTCCCACCACCCCCACCCCCCAGCAATGCAGGGGCAGCCTCCACCAGGCCTCCACTCATGTCTCCCACCACCCCCACCCCCCAGCAGTGCAGGGGCAGCCTCCACCAGGCCCCCACTCATGTCTCCCACCACCCCCACCCCCAGCATCCAGGGACAGCCTCCACCAGGCCCCCACTCATGTCTCCCAAGACCCCCACCCCCCAGCAGTGCAGGGGCAGCTTCCACCAGGCACCCAATCATGTCCCCCTGCACCCCCACCACCCAGCATCCAGGGGCACCCTCCACCAGGCCCCCACACATGTCCCCCTGCACCCCCACCCCACAGCATCCAGGGGCACCCTCCACCAGGCCCCCACTCATGTCTACCACCACCCCCACCCCCCAGCATCCAGGGGCACCCTCCACCAGGCCCCCACTCATGTCTCCCATCACCCCCACCCCCCAGCAGTGCAGGGGCAGCCTCCACCAGGCCCCCACTCATGTCTCCCACCACCCCCACCCCCCCAGCAATGCAGGGGCAGCCTCCAACAGGCCCCCACTCATGTCTCCCACCACCCCCACCCCCCAGCATCCAGGGGCAGCCTCCACCAGGCCCCCACTCATGTCTCCCATCACCCCCACCCCCCAGCAGTGCAGGGGCAGCTTCCATCAGGCACCCACACATGTCCCCCTGCACCCCCACCACCCAGTATCCAGGGGCAACCTCCACAAGGCCCCCACTCATGTCCAACTCATGTCTCCCTGCACCCCCACCCCCCAGCAGTGCAGGGGCAGCCTCCACCAGGCCCCCACTCATGTCTCCCTGCATCCCCACCCCCCAGCATCCAGGGGCACCCTCCACCAGGCCCCCACTCATGTCCAACTCATGTCTCCCACCAGCCCCACCCCCCATCAGTGCAGGGGCAGCCTCCACCAGGCCCCCACTCATGTCTACCACCACCCCCACCCCCCAGCATCCAGGGGCACCCTCCACCAGGCCCCCACACATGTCTACCACCACCCCCACCCCCCAGCATCCAGGGGCACCCTCCACCAGGCCCCCACTCATGTCTCCCATCACCCCCAACCCCCAGCAGTGCAGGGACAGCCTCCACCAGGCCCCCACTCATGTCTCCCACCACCCCCACCCCCCAGAAGTGCAGGGGCAGCCTCCACCAGGCCCCCACTCATGTCTCCCACCACCCCCACCCCCCAGCATCCAGGGGCAGCCTCCACCAGGACCCCACTCATGTCTCCCGCCACCCGCACCCCCCAGCAGTGCAGGGGCAGCCTCCACCAGGCCCCCACTCATGTCCCACTGCACCTCCACCCAACAGCATCCAGGGGCAGCCTCCACCAGGCCCCCACTCATGTCCCCCAGCCAACATGTCACCACAATGTAGATCACTGGCCCTTATGGTCAGCCTCCAAATGCCAAACACCCACCTGAGTATTGCATCCACCCACTTAGAAATGGCAAAAACATGATAGAACCCCAATTGCAAGTTTGGAAATGAACACATGTCCATCACATACACCCAATGGGTGTCAGTGAATGTCAAAACCCATATAATGATATGCATGAAACCAATGAGATGATACTACACATTGAACTTTGAAGAAAAAATATGTATTAAAAGCAACATAAATTGAATCAAAAATAAACAAACAATAATGGAATTTCTTTTTTAAAAAACCAGCAGGTCCGTGAAATAATGCAAAACCACAAATCATAACGCAAAGGAAAGGTGTCCAAAGTCACAAAACCATTGCTCCATGGGGAAATCACAAAAAAAAATTGAAAATCCAAAAGTCAACTATATACAGATAAACAATCCAGGGTCCATGATCCCAACCGAAGAAATGAAACCTATCTAATAACACTACCTAAAAAAAAAACTATATACAAAAATGGGGCCCATTGTCCAAAAGGTCCAAAAAAAATGCTAAACCAAAGGAAACCTAACACTAACTACAGAACTATTTACAAGGGCAGCGGGCTAGTTCGACGGCTCACTTCGGGATGTTCCGGGCCAGGGCATCATCGAACTCCTGCTCAATGTCCCGGAGGCGGTCCTCCTGCATGGCCCCGAGGGTCCGCAGGGCCGTCCACATGATCACCCCAAACTCCCTGCGGATTGCCTCGAGGCACTCGTCCCGCCTCAGGGCCCTCCGCATGGAGTTCTCCGCCCTGACCATCGTGAGCCGTGCCTCTTCCACCCGCTGCCGCTGCGCATCTATGGCGTGGCCCAACCGCTGCCACACAGAAGACACTTCCCATCCTGGGTCCTTCTGCCCTCCGGCTGATGCCTGCCCCTCCGATGTTGAAGGCCCCGAGCCATCATGGCTCCCACCACGTTGCTGCTGCTGCTGTGCCTCTGCCCGTGCACTGCCTCCTGCTGCCTGCACATCCTCCGCTGGCTGGGGTGCAGTCGTTGATGTGGCCACCCCTGCTGGATGTCCGACTCCCGACTGTGGCAGGGATGCCTCCTCCACCAGCCTGGCCGCACCGTCAGAGGCAGCTCCACAGGGCACCCAGGTGACTAATGGGTGGGAAGATGGCACGGAGGATGACTGGCGCATAGGGGGTTCAGTTGAGGAGGGGGTCTGAGCAAGCCCCATGAAACGGCAGAATCCGGCCTGGGTGACCTGTCCCAGTAGGCCGACGCGGTCAACGAGCCATTCGAGATGACGTGCAGTCTCCACATGAAAAGACTGCAGGTCACCTCGCATGGCCCGTTGACGCAACGCCACACCAGTCAGGACAGGCTCAAACCAGACCTGGATAGCCACGTCCGCAGGCAGAGGAAGGCCAGTTGTCGTGAGCTCATCCCCTGCCTGAAAACAGGTCTGGGCATAGGCATCCTTACTGGTGCAAGATGATGCAGTGACAGGATCAGGGACAGGATTGAACACAGGCACTTCCGCGGCGACCTGTGCTGCCTCCTGTCCCTGGTCCTGCACTGCACCACTAGCACCAGTGGAATCCCCACCTCCAGACCCCGTCTCTGTTGCTTGCACGGCCTCCTCCTCCACCAAACCCCCCACCAACCTGAATGACTCTATGCCATCTTCCCCCGTTGGGCCCTGTGGGGTCCCAGCTGCCCCTTCTGCTGCTGAGGTGTCCAACTCCGACCTCTACCTCTTGGACCTCCCCCCGGCAGCTGCAGCCTGGGACGCGGCACCGGACTCCTCACTCCCCGACGAGATCACAACCTGGGAGGGGAGCCGGGCCTTGCATCTCCGGCTGGCGGTGCGATCCCCGCCGCTGTGCTCCACAGCACCTTCTCCGCCCTCTTCATCAGTTGACGCTGCAGACAGGGAGAAATAAAACACAGGCATCAGGGCACTGTACAATGGACACATACACACATGACAGTTGCACATGAGTGGCATTGGCAAACCTCAGACATGGCATCACAATCGCCAACACACATGTCATTTCAACTTGCACACATGAGCCATACCACAGCCACATCGCAACTGCCAGCACCATCCATACACATACAACAGCATGAGCAGGCAAAGGTGAGCCAGACATCACATGCAACACAGGGAGTGCACTACACACGCACGCACACCACCACACTTGCATGCATGTGTACACCTCAGCCAACTGTCGCAGTGTTCAGATGGGCATCCATGTCACATCTGCCAATCAGGCTTCCACATCCCGCTGTAACATGCATCCATGTTGCATCACTGTTGCACCCTTGTCAAATACACACACATGCACATGTACACAGTGCTGATACATGCAGCTGTTAGGGAGAATTCTCTGTTTAGGCTGAATTTCCTAACCTAGTGAGTCCCCCAGCAGCTTTGCTGGATTTCTGGAGTTTGTTTTTTTCCATCCTGCCATGAGTGAGACTCTTTTTCTCCCACTCTTGGACATGTTTGTGTGTAATTCCTTTAAATGTCAATGTGTTCGATGGGCTAGGGGGTCTTTTACTCCATAGGGTCTCATATGTTTTTCTATGTGTGTTACACCGCACCCTACGTTCCGTCACAAAGGGGCGTCCTAGCGCACCTCGACCATAGACTCCGTACCCGGGGACTGACTACTGTCTCCCCGGGCATGTAAAGTCACCATTGGCTTTACTAGACCTAAATTTGCTAACAGAACTAGTACAAACCATCTTATTGTGGACGTACTAGTAGGGGTAATTCGATTACTCCTGGATCTGTTATTCGAGGGGGCACTGTCCCGTCCCCCCTCGTCGAGTTTTGGCTGGTGGCAGTGGAAACTACTTGTTATGTTCGACCCCGAAAATAACCCTATGGGACTCGTCCCATTGTTGGAGATTGATACTTTTTCTCGTTAATCTCTAACGTACCACCGGTCTACTTATCTTAAATAAGTTTATCGGATGGTATTTTCTGCCAGAGCTCGGTTTGTAAAATGGCGTCTGTGTTCGTCTCTGTGACTCCTAAACCAAAGGTTGAGCCCTTTGTTCCACTTTTGGCGGGCCTCTGTACAGAGACCCTCCAAAGTGGTGCCATTCTGTCTGGGTTACCACAGGAGTGTGGGAGGGGGTTTAGGCACCCTGGACCGAGTTGCCTTGCCAACTCCGGTCGCACTCTGGTGTGATTGGCCCAAGTGGTGAGCCTCCCCGCTCACCACTTAGCATGTGTTGATTGACAGCTAGGCTGAATGAATGGGGGTTTTCTGCATAAAATCAGGGCTTTTGGTACTGGATCTTCAGAAGTTGCCACAGGACCTAAGAATCCGACGAGGGTAACGCTGAGCCGGCCTGCACGACGACACCTCCGGTGGACACCTGCGGAACCGACTCACCACTTCCCGACGACAGAGGAGATCTCCCTGCCGGAGAGTCTCTTCCCCTGGCTGGTGGGAACAACCAGTCCCCTTTGCTTTTTATTTGCCTCAGGACGCAGTGGTCGAATTGCCCGTGCAGAGCACCTCAGCAACCGGATAGCCACTACCCCTGTACCGCGACCAAAAGGTGGTGCCTTGTGACGAAGCACTCCGTGGCTGGTCTCTTCCCTGGTGGTGCACCGGACTTCACTTTTCTTCGACGACGAGATCATCTCTACTCTTGGCAAAGACCCGACGTGCATCCACCACCAGGAACAACTGCCCCCGCCTGAGCTGTCTCTCCACAAACAAGGTACCGTGTCCGCCTGGCTTCCCTTTCGATCGGTTCGAGTGAGGTGTCTTAATCCTCTCCTTTCAGTTGGGTCGCCTCCAAGCTTTCTCACGTATTGTTCTGAACTAGTTCAATCTGCCGATAACTATTTGCTACAAGAACGCATCTCCACTAGAGACTTTTGGGACATATCGCCTTGCCTCTCTCCGAGTGGGCCTGGCCTCTGAACTGTATGATCTATTGTGGTTCTTGCCTTCTTGCCTTGCATTTTTCCCGTGAAGTATTGAACTGTGTTGAATTCATAACCTGCTTCTTTTTCTCTCCCGTCCTAACTAATATTAGAGTGCCATCTAGGTTGAGGCATACACCTCTGTCTGTAAATAAGTGGTGCCGGTAGAACCTAGACTTGTCGAAATATTGCTAGGGGGATTGATCGTTTTCTTCTTCGTAGAGTAATTGTGTTTGATTTGTTTGCCGTGATAGTGCCATAGTGTTTTTGATAGATGTTTCGTTATAAATAAATACCTTAATATCTTTACACTGAGTCTCGTTGCGTGTTTGCTTGTCTTACTGTGAAGAATTGCCCTATCTTGTATACTCCACATACTGCTTAACTCTTCTTGAGGGAAGTCTGACTGCTCAGCCACAGCTACCAACAGTGAATCTGTGTGGTACAGACTGCTACCAAGTGGGTTTACTGCCAAACACCTGTAGTCCTAAATCTTTTGCAGTGGTCCCAGAGGGAACTGCACAGGTTTCCGCCTAACAGCAGCAGAAAACAACATACATGCGTGACATCACGAACATGCCTACTTACATACACATTCATTCAAACATGTGTGCCCACACAACTGCATTTGGCATGCAAGCCTACACACACAAGCACCATCCATGTCTCACACATGACAGCCCTCGCATGTGTTAGCCTCACAGCCCTGTACACCCCCACCCATACTCGGCCCCATACAAACATATGCCGGTAAAATACCGGCACCGCCTTGACGGAAAGGGGATTTACCGCCCCATTCCAAGGTTGGAGGGGCGGTAAATCCCCTTTCCGCCATTGCCCTTCCCCATTCCCATTTCTGCCCCATAGGGCTCTATGGGACTGGGGAAGGCGCTAATTACGGCACCGCAATTTTGCGATGCCGTAATTAGCTCCGAGGTCCCTTAGCGGGTTGGATTTTAACGCCTGCAAGAAGCAGGCGTTAAATCCTCCAACCCGCAAAGGGACCTCGTAGTACGGCGGTAAGGGTTAACGGTCACCGTTGCCATTAACGGTGACCGTTAACCCTTACCGCCGTCCGTGTAATGAGGCCCATTGTGTGATTTACAAAGATATACTGTAACAGCAGATACTTCAGGAATGTGCATTAAACATTTCCTGCTATGAAACTTATTACTTTTTGAGAATTGTTTGATTAACATTTTTTGATATACTCTACAGTGAATCTAAGATAAGCAACCTAATTGGGGCTAACTGAGAAGCGCCTTTCCTAACAGAGTGTAGTCACTCTGTTTTTTGGTTATTTTGTGTTTGAATAGGTCCTAGTGCTACGGACCTTTTATGGACTGGCTGCTCCAGGCAAAAATATTTTGTGAATATACTTCAACATATTTTTTCATCATCAAATACAACTACTAAAAAGACTTAATTCATAAGTGGTGCCCTCCTCTCTCACTTCATTTTTTCATGTGTGCAAGTTGAAATGACATGTGTGTTGGCGATTGTGATGCCATGTCTGAGGTTTGCCAATGCCACTCATGTGCAACTGTCATGTGTGTATGTGTCCATTGTACAGTGCCCTGATGCCTGTGTTTTATTTCTCCCTGTCTGCAGCGTCAACTGATGAAGAGGGCGGAGAAGGTGCTGTGGAGTACAGCGGCGGGGATCGCACCGCCAGCCGGAGACGCAAGGCCCGGCTTCCCTCCCAGGTTGTGATATCGTCGGGGAGTGAGGAGTCCGGTGCCGTGTCCCAGGCCGCAGCTGCCGGGGGGAGGTCCAAGAGGCGGAGGTCGGAGTTGGACTCCTCGGCAGCTGAAGGGGCAGCTGGGACCCCACAGGGCCCAACGGGGGACGATGAAACGGAGTCATCCAGGTTGGTGGGGGGTTTGGTGGAGGAGGAGGCCGTGCAAGCAACAGAGACGGGGTCTGGAGGTGGGGATTCCACTGGTGCTAGTGGTGCAGTGCAGGACCAGGGACAGGAGGCAGCACAGGCCGCCGCGGAGGTGCCTGTGTGCAATCCTGTCCCTGATACTGTCACTGCATCATCTTGCACCAGCAGGGATGCCTACGTCCAGACCCGTTTTCAGGCAGTGGATGAGCTCACGACAACTGGCCTTCCTCTGCCTAAGGACGTGGCTATCCGGGTCCGGGTTGAGCCTGTCCTGACTGGTGTGGCGTTGCGTCAACGAGCCATGCGAGGTGACCTGCAGTCTTTTCATGAGGAGACGGCACGTCATCTCGAATGGCTCGTTGACCGCGTCGGCCTACTGGGACAGGTCACCCAGGCCAGATTCCTCCGTTTGATGGGGCTTGCTCAGACCCCCTCCTCAACTGAACCCCCTATGCGCCAGTCATCCTCCGGGCCACCTTCCCACCCATTAGTCACCTGGGTGCCCTGTGGAGCTGCCTCTGACTGTGCGGCCAGGCTGGTGGAGGAGGCATCGCTGCCACAGTCGGGAGTCGGACGTCCAGCAGGGGTGGCCACATCAACGACTGCACCCCAGCCAGCGGAGGATGTGCAGGCACCAGGAGGCAGTGCAGAGGCATAGCAGCAGCAGCAACGTGGTGGGAGCCATGATGGCTCGGGGCCTTCGACATCGGAGGGGCAGGCATCGGCCGGAGGGCAGGAGGACCCAGGACGGGAAGGGTCTTCCGTGTGGCAGCGGTTGGGCCACGCTATAGATGCGGAGCGGCAGCGGGCGGAAGAGGCACGGCTCACGATGGTCAGGGCAGAGAACTCCATGCGGAGGGCCCTGAGGCGGGCCGAGTGCCTCGAGGCAATCCGCAGGGAGTTTGGGGTGAACATGTGGACGGCCCTACGGACCCTCGGCGCCATGGAGGAGGACCGCCTCCGGGACATTGAGCAGGAGTTCGATGATGCCCGGGCCCGGAACATCCCGAAGTGAGCCGTCGGACTAGCCCGCTGCCCTTGTAAATAGTTCTGTAGTTAAGTGTTAGGTTTCCTTTGGTTTAGCATTTGTTTTGGAACTTTTGGACAATGGGCCACATTTTTGTATATTTTTTTATTTTTTTAGGTAGTGTTATTAGATAGGTTTCATTTCTTCGGTTGGGATTATGGACCCTGGATTGTTTATCTGTATATAGTTGACTTTTGGATTTTCATTTTTTTTAATGATTTACCCATGGAGCAATGGCTTTCGATTTTAATTTTCCATTGGGTTTACTTTTGTGGACTGTGACTTTGGACACTTTTCCTTTGGATTATGATTTGTGGTTTTGCATTATTTCACGGACATGCTGGTTTATTTTTTTTAAATTTCCATTATTATTTGTTTATTTTTGCTTCAATTTATGTTGCTTTTAATACATATTTTTTCTTCAAACTTCAATGTGTAGTATCATCTCATTGGTTTCATGCATATCATGATATGGGTTTTGACATTCACTGACACCCATTGGGTGTATGTGAGGGACATGTGTTCATTTCCAAACTTGCAATTGGTGTTCTATCATGTTATTGCCATTTCTAAGTGGGTGGATGCAATACTCGGGTGGGTGTTTGGCATTTGGAGGCTGACCATAAGGGCCAGGGATCCAGATTGTGATGACATGTTGGCTGGTGGACAAGAGTGGTGGCCTGGTGGAGGGTGCCCCTGCACTGCTGGGGGGTGGGGGTGATGGGAGACATGAGTGGGGGCCTAGTGGAGGCTGCCCCTGCACTACTGGGGGGTGGGGTTGTTGGGAGACATGAGTGGGGGCCTGGTGGAGGCTGCCCCTGCACTGCTGGGGGGTGGGGGTGATGGGAGACATGGGTGGGGGCCTGGTGGAGGGTGCCCCTGCACTGCTGGGGTGTGGGGGTGCTGGGAGACATGAGTGGGGGCCTGGTGGAGGGTGCCCCTGGATGCTATGGGGGTGGGGGTGATGGGGGACATGAGTGGGGGCCTGGTGGAGGGTGCCCCTGCACTGCTGGGGGGTGGGGGTGATGGGAGACATGAGTGGGGGCCTGGTGGAGGGTGCCCCTGGATGCTGGGGGGTGGGGGTGGTGGGAGACATGTGTGGGGGCCTGGTGGAGGGTGCCCTGCACTGCTGGGGTGTGGGGGTGGTGGGAGACATGTGTGGGGGCCTGGTGGAGGGTGCCCTGCACTGCTGGGGGGTGGGGGTGATGAGAGACATGAGTTGGACATGAGTGGGGGCCTGGTGGAGGTTGCCCTGCACTGCTGGGGGGTGGGGGTGCTGGGAGACATGAGTGGGGGCCTGGTGGAGGCTGCCCCTGGATGCTGGGGGGTGGGGGTGATGGTGTACATGAGTGGGGGCCTGGTGAAGGCTGCCCCTGCACTGCTGGGGGGTGGGGGTGAAGGGAGACATGAGTGGGGGCCTGGTGGAGGGTGCCCCTGGATGCTGGGGGGTGGGGTGGTGGGAGACATGAGTAGGGGCCTGGTGGAGGGTGCCCCTGAATGCTGGGGGGTGGGGGTGGTGGGAGACATGAGTGGGGGCCTGGTGGAGGGTGCCCCTGCACTGCTGGGGGGTGGGGGTGCTGGGAGACATGAGTTGGACATGAGTGGAAGCCTGGTGGAGGGTGCCCTACACTGCTGGGGGGTCGGGGTGCTGGGAGACATGAGTGGGGCCTGGTGGAGGGTGCCCCTGGATGCTGGGGGGTGAGGGTGATGGGCAGTGGCGTAACACAAAATGTGGGGGCCCCCCTGCGAGCCATGCTGAGGGGGCCCCCCAACTCGGCAACAAATCACAGGTTGCGCCACACTCTGGGCCGGCCTAGACTGTCACGCTTGCACAATACGCATGAACGTGCTGCTGAAGGGGTATGCCGCACACTGCACTAGGAAAAAGATATAAATATGTGTTTTAATGCAATATACAGCACACTTTCTGAGATAAATTGGCTATAAAGCCAGAGTGTTTGCAATTGTTTTGTAGGGTAACACTATCCAATACATGCAAGTCACCAACAGTGCACAGGAACATTAATGCTTCCAACTGGCTGCACAATGTAGACCAGTGTAAACACGTAATAACATTATAGTACAGAATGCCAGGCCACATTTAGACATACCTAGACTGTTTTCAGCAAAATGCCAGTCAAAGCAATAACACTCATCAAGAAGAGAGCACACAATAAAGCATGTGTCTCCATGGCCTCGAACAACACGGCCAAACTCTTTAAAATCTGCAAGGAACTGGTCAATCCTGTTGTGGTCTATACCTCTTCTGTTCCCTCCCATGCCCTCTGTACAGCTCTGGCCTCTCATTTCTCTGCTAAATCTCAGGACATCCTGTCCTCTATGTCCTCTTCCTCTCTCGGCCCATTTTGGCCATCTCTTCTCTCCTCCTTTTTCCTCTTTCTCTCTGACAACACCTGACGAGGTTTCTAGACAAGTCCGATCTATGAAAGTGTCGTCCAAACAGGTGCTCCGCTGCTCCTCCAGAACCATCAAAGCCCATATTGACACCCTCGCTCCAGCCTTGGCCGATTTCTGTAATCACTCTTTCGCCACTGCAATGTTCCCCTCTCCCTTTGAGCACTCCCTTGTGCACCCACTCCTCAAGAAGCAGTCTGCTGATCCTACCTGCCCGGAAAACTATCGCTCAATCTCCACCTTTCCTGAGCAAACTCTTGGAAAAGCTTGCTATCTCCCAGCTTACTCTCCACACTGAATCTGTTGGTTGTCTCCATGCCCATCAGTCTGGCTTCAGAGCTGCCAGAGGCATGGAAACTGCTCTCCTTAACACCTGTGCTGCTCTCTAACCTTGATTCCAGCATTCCTTCTATTCTCATCCTTCATCTTTCCTCTGCTTTCGACAGGGTCAACATCGCCATCCTGATCAATCGACTCTGTGAGAACCTGGGCATCACAGATCAGACCCTAGAGTGACTGACCTACTTCCACTTGGACCGCCACTCTGCTCCCAGGTCGATCGTGGTCCCATTCTCTCCGCCACCTCTCTCTACCTGTGGCATTCCCCAGGGCTCTATCCTCTCACGCTGGTTTTTCAACCTCTACTTGGCCACTTTGGCCTCCCTGATCTCTACCTTATCCTCTAACTTTCAGTGTTGTGCGGATGACTCAGCTTTCCTTCAGGCTCCCCTCATCCTCCTCTCCTCTCTTGCTCATTCCTGACTGTCTATCCACGATTCAGGATTGGTGCGCCTCCAATGATCTCTGCCTTAATGCCAGTAAGACAGAGATCCTTCTCATTGGGACCCTTGCCACTGCGTTTCCTCTCTCACTATAGCAGACCACCTTGGGCCCTCTTCCTTTGCCTTCCTGCGAGGCAAAAAACCTTGGTGTCATCTTCAACGCCACACTCTCTTTCTCTCCTAACATCTCGGACATCACCAAGAAGTCCCACTACCAGCTGCTCCTCCTCAAAGGGACTCTTCCCTTTCTCACTCTCCACCAGAAGCTCACTGTCTCTAGGCTGGACTACTGCAACAGCCACTATCTCAATCTGTCTTCCTCTAGTCTCCGTCATCTGCAAATAATCCAGAACAGGACTGCAAGACTTAGCCTTGGCCTCAAGCCCTGGGATTGTATTTCTCCAGCCCTGAAATCTCTCCACTGGCTGCAAGGATCAAGTTCAAGAACCTTTGCATTGCCCACAAGGCTTTCTGGGGCCAGTGCCCACACTAACTCCAATGCTCTCTTCCAAAATACCTTCTTTCTCTAACCCTTCACTCAGCTACCTCCAACTCTCTAAGGCTTAGACATTTCTCCAGGCAGAGAGTGGGGGTAGACCTCTCTCCTCTGCTGGTGCCTCCAACTGGAATGGCCTCCCTGCCCCTCTCAAACTTGAGGCGGACAACCTGAAGTTTCGGAAGCAGCTAAAAGCTTTCCTGTTCTCTGCTGCTTTCGCTCTCTCTCCCCCCCTGCTGACCTACCTGACCTACCTGTCTGCTGTACTGACTGGCTGCTTGGCTACCCTCAGAGTCTCTCTGAGTTCAGGCTCTTTCTTGATTGGTCACCCTTGCACTGCCTCCGGGCCTACCATGCACTTAGGGGCTGTAACTGTAACCCTGCAGTCCATTGTTCTCCTTGCACAACCAATAGCTGCTCTGCCCTGGCTGCACTTACTGAGAGCATTGCTGCCCTGTTTTCCCCTCCCCTCTCACTTGCACTTCCCTGCTCCCTTTTCCCTTGCACTTCTCGTTCTCGCAATGACACAAGGCCTAATGAGATCGTTTGTCTTGTCCTCCCTCTATCATCCCTCCCTTGTGTACACTTGTGTACAGGCGCGTTATAAATGACTTGAATTACATCATATTATTTTATCACGGATGCCCAGAAAAATATACAATGCCGCAGTAAGAAATGGCTAGACTGGCAGCACCCAAATGCCAATCTAGCCAGGTAATTAAAGTTAGCAGGACTACTTTATCAGGAATGTCCAGTTAAAAGAAAGTCATACCAAACTGAGGAATGACTAGACTGGCTGCATCAAAATGCCTCTCTAGCCACTAATACCACATATCATGCCTGCGTAGCGTGGACATGGACAACCATTATGATTTATCACACAATCCTGCCCCCCCCACACATCCACTCTCCCTCCCACCCACTACCCCAACCTCCACAATCAGCTCCTTGGCCCAGAATTACCTCTGCGTCCCTCTTCCTTGTCCCAGAGCTTACATATGAGGCTCCTTGCCTCATAGGTAAGTACTGGGATGAGGAACAGTGGGACTAGGAGTGATGAAGATTACAGTTAGCTAAATCAGGCATTACCTCCATGTACCTCTACCTCTTCCCAGTACTTTTGTATAAGGCAGAGTGCCTCAAACACACGTACTGCCTCGTATATAAGTACTGGGACGAGGAAGAATAGGGCTAGGAGTAAGCAAGGCATTAAACACAAGTAGTAGCGCAACACCATTGAGTTAACTGGGCTTCAGCACTACCCCCCCTGACATTTTGGGCTATATTGACTCAACTTGGCTAACCTTTAGAGCAGTTGCCAGACCGAACAGGACACAGATTTTAAACGGCACCTGGTTTTTGCTGTTAACAAGAACCCAGCAATTACCAACGTAAAGCATTTCACTGTTAGCAGCTGCATTCAAATGCCACATTGTTTAGGCAATTGAAATCGTGATGTGGGTTTAGTACTTGCATGCCAGGGGAGTGATTGGAAGGGTAGAGAGGGAACAGGAGACTTATAAGAGAGAGAGAGTTAACTGCTTGCAACATTGAATCTGCACTAGAATAGTCTCATTAAAATGCGTAAATAATTTGGATGCGCCCACACAAATAAGTTTCCCCCTCCCCACTGCATGTGAAGTTAGCGCCTCTCCCAACATTTGAAGAGTTAGCCCCCCCGAAATGAAGGTTTTCTTGTGCCCCTGTACACAAGCACACACACCATTCACCTTATACACACCCAGTCATCCACACATTTAAGTGTGCACCCTTTCACCATACACTCACACAGGTAGCCACCTATACATTTAAGTGTACACCCTTTCACCATGCAGGCACACCCACACAGCCACCCATACATTTAAGTGTGCACCCTTTCACCATACACACACAGGCAGCCAGCTATACATTTGAGTGTGCACCCTTTCACCATAGACTAATACACGCACACCTCATGGAGTTGAGGGGGGCCCTATTACTTAAAAAAGAAATTGGGGCTCATTACGGGTCCAGCGGTAACCGTGCCGGTGCTACCGGCGGGTTGCCGCCGGACCCATAAAAAATTACTATGGCCTGACTTCCCGGTGCCACCGTGCTATTTCAAGTCCGGCGGCTGGGAAATCAGGTGCTGGTAATTTCGTTAAACCCCAGACTCCACGGGAATGGGGACACAGAAGCACCTGCACCATTGTTAACGGTGCCGGTGCTTCCGTGACAGGTCTGCCTACCGTGGCTGCTGTGCCTGGCAGGGTCAGACCTGTCGGGTACGGCAGCCCCACCAGGCAGACCTGTAATATGCCGGTCCGGAAACAACAGTGCCTGTAAGCTTACCAGCACCGTTGTTTCCGGACCGGCATGGTCAGAATGAGCCCCATTGTTTCTTTTTTAAGTCACTATAACTTCATTAAGAAATTATTTCAGTTAAGGACCGAACCATAATCAAAATAATTTCTTTATGATGGCTGAGTGGCTTCAAAAACAAACAATTTCTTTTTGAAGGCATAGGGCTCCTCCCCCACCCCATGACATGGAGGCCTCCAGCCTAGGGTCTTCCATGTCATGGGGTACGGGGGCCCTCAGACTTCAAAAAGAAAGTTTCTTTTTGTAGTCACTCTGCCTTCATAAAGAAATGATTTCTGTTACAGAAATGTTCTTTATGAATGCAGAGTGAATTTCAAAAGAAACTTTTTTTTTTTTAGAAAAAAATATTTTCATTTTTTTTTTTTTTTTACTGGGGCCCCCTCCCAGCCATGTGCTGGTGGGGCCCCCCACACCGCGGGCCCCCCCGCACCGCGGGGGCTGTGGGGGCCCCTGTTACGCCAGTGGTGATGGGGGACATGAGTGGGGGCCTGGTGGAGGGTGCCCCTGCACTTCTGGGGGTGGGGGTGCTGGGAGACATGAGTGGGGGCCTGGTGGAGGCTGCCCCTGGATGCTGGGGGGTGGGGGTGGTGGGAGACATGAGTGGGGGCCTGGTGGAGGGTGCCCCTGCACTGCTGGGGGGTGGGGGTGCTGGGAGAAATGAGTTGGACATGAGTGGGAGCCTGGTGGAGGGTGCCCTACACTGCTGGGGGGTCGGAGTGCTGGGAGACATGAGTGGGGCCTGGTGGAGGGTGCCCCTGGATGCTGGGGGGTGGGGGTGATGGGGGACATGAGTGGGGGCCTGGTGGAGGGTGCCCCTGCACTTCTGGGGGTGGGGGTGCTGGGAGACATGAGTGGGGGCCTGGTGGAGGCTGCCCCTGGATGCTGGGGGCTGGGGGTGCTGGGAGACCTGAGTTGGACATGTGTGGGGTCCTGGTGGAGGCTGCCCCTGCACTGCTGGGGGTGGGGGTGATGGGAGACATGAGTGGGGGCCTGGTGGAGGGCGCCCCGCACTGCTGAGGGGTGGGGGTGGTGGGAAACATGAGTTGGACATGAGTGGGGGCCTGGTGGTGGCTGCCCCTGCACTGCTGGGGGGTGGGGGTGATGGGAGACATGAGTGGGGGGCTGGTGGAGGCTGCCCCTGCACTTCTGGGGGGTGGGGGTGGTGGGAGACATGTGTGGGGGCCTGGTGGAGGGTGCCCTGCACTGCGGAGGGGTGGGGGTGGTGGGAGACATGTGTGGGGGCCTGGTGGAGGGTGCCCTGCACTGCTGGGGGGTGGGGATGCAGGGGGACATGAGTGGGGGCCTGGTGGAGGGTGCCCTGCACTGCTGGGGGTGGGGGTGATGGGAGACATGAGTGGGGGCCTGGTGGAGGCTGCCCCTGCACTGCTGGGGGGTGGGGGTGGTGGGAGACATGTGTGGGGGCCTGGTGGAGGGTTCCCTGCACTGCTGGGGGGTGGGGGTGGGGGTGGTGGGAGACATGAGTTGGACATGAGTGGGGGCCTGGTGGAGGGTGCTCCTGGATGCTGGGGGGTGGGGGTGCAGGGGTACATGTGTGGGGGCCTGGTGGAGGCTGCCCCTGCACTGCTGGGGGGTGGGGGTGGTGGGAGACATCTGTGGGGGCCTGGTGGAGGGTGCCCTGCACTGCTGGGGGGTGGGGGTGGTGGGAGACATGTGTGGGGGCCTGGTGGAGGGTGCCCCTGGATGCTGGGGGGTGGGGGTGCTGGGAGACATGTGTTGGTGATCAGTAGTGCAAGGTGACATGTGGGTTGGCTGGGGGGCATGGCCATGGTGAATGGGTTGCCTGTGGGACATGAGCAGGGGTGCAGGGTAGTCCCCTGTGGTGTGGGCTGCCTGCAGGGGCCGTGGAGGGTGTAGAGGGAACATCTGGGAGGACCCACACGGTCAAATCACGTGTAGCATTCCCCGGCACCACCGAAATACACGTACCCTGCTGAAATCGCGTGTGAATCTTCCCGTGCACTTTGGAATACACGTACCCAGGCCAATCGCGTGTGGAACTTCCCACGCATCCGAAGTACACGTACCCAGGCCAATCGCGTGTGGAACTTCCCGCGCATCCAGAAGTACACGTACCCAGGCCAATCACGTGTGGAACTTCCCGCGCACCCCGAAACACACGTACCCAGGCTAATAGCGTGTGGAACTTCCCGCGAACCCCATAGTACACGTACCCAAGCTAATCGCGTGTGGAACTTCTCGCACACCCCGAAGTACATGTACCCAGGCCAATCGCGTGTGGAACTTCCCGCGCACCCCGAAGTACACGTACCCAGGCCAATCGCGTGTGGAACTTCCCACGCACCCAGGAACACACGCACACGCTATTTTTCACACAGCGGGTGTCCGTGTTTGTCGGTACCCCTTTGCACCTCATTTGTCCTAGAGGGCCACTGTATGGACCATTCATCATGGCTGTATATGGGTGCTTTTTGTTAGCGCACATTTTGGCGCACATTCTTTTCAGGCGCAGGGACGCTACCGCCTGCTTTCTTGTGGCGTACTTGTTTGGCCCTGTGCGCGTCTTTGACCGTGCGCTGGTTTGCCCTATTCGATTCCATGAATACAGGTTGTAGGAGAGCGTGTGGGCGTTCCGCGCACTTGCCTCCTGTACCTCCCCCGTGACGCCCATATTTTCACGCGTTGTTCCCCATTCCGAGTGTTACGCCCCGTGTTACGCCTACTTTTGTGATGTGCGCCGCGCTATATGTGATTTCGCAGTGGCCGTGGCGCACGCTGTTGGATGACCTGTGCGCGGCGCACTTTTTCAGTGCACATGCAATGTTTTTCTCACGCACGGACTTCCATGAATCGATGTGCGCTGGTTTCCCTGCGATTTTCGCACTTTTACTGCGAATCGCACATTTTGGCACCTCTTCGCGGGAATTTTCGGCGCACATTAATTCCATGAATCGACCCCTTAATATTTTTTATTTATTTGTTGTATTTGTATAGCACTTGACAGAAAGGCCCAAAGACATAGCAGTAGTAGTAGTGCTTGACAAAACAAAACAGCAAGGAACAAAACAATTAAAGTTAGACAAGTAACCATGTCAGGGGATCTTAAAATAGAATAAATGAAACAGCTGCTTAAACATTGTAGCATGAATATCCAACATCCTGCAGTCAGATAAGTGTAGCCCATGGTCCACATTGGGCCAGGCTAGGCAGGGCAACATACTTGTCCCCTGAAATAAATTTAGAAATAAAGACACACACGCCAGGGTGTAGATAACAATATGTTATGTAAGGTCGTGGTGTGCATTCACACAGTTGAACAGTACCATCAAGTCCACCATGGACAAAACCTCCGCTGCCCAGGAGTGGGCTGTGCAGGGCAGAACAACGATTCCAAGAAAGGATCGTTGAAAGGTACAGTTGAGGGAGGAGACGTCCCCCAGGATTGACGAGACTTTAAAACCAGGTCACATGTGTGGGATGACCAGGTGCCTACTGTGGGCCCGGGCTGTGTGCCCAGATTACTCAATGGCCAGGCCAGACCGGCCCAACCAGTAAAATCCCTGGACTGCGTCTGCATGGCAGTGTGGGGAGAAGAAGATCTGCCCAGTCTGGGCTGCATGTACAGGGCAGGTTGATAGGAAGCACAGCCGGGTCACGCAGTTCGGGTCAGGTGGGGCAGGCCCAGAAAATAAGTCCCCTCCGGCCCTTGTATGCCAAGTGTGACCTGACCTGTGAAAATAGGAAGGAGGTGGCCAAAGACCACCCCACCAAATCTGCAGTGTCCACATGACAACGGGGATACTTCAGGGCGTGGCAGTGACACAGGTAGCCCCCCATGGCATGGGGGCCCTCAAAGAAGATTGGAGTGCACTGCGGGCATGGTGGTGCCACAGGCGGCACCCCAAGTGAGGACTTTGTGAAGTGAAGTTTGCATTCCCAGAGACATCTGACTAAGAGGTGAAGATGAGAAGTTGTGAGTGGAAAATTGACGACTGGAGATCATTGAATGGAATTGCATCCTGGGAACTGAAGTTTGGGTTCTAGTAATCGTCTGAGAAAGAGACTTGACATAACAACACTGTATATTGCCGATTCAATGTCCCCTCCAATGTCCTCTTCATGGAATAACATTGCACACTGGTTTTTGAAGTTCTAGATACCTGAATCATCTGAAAAGGTGACACAAAAAAACAACTCTGGAATCGTATATAAATCAGATTGTCAGGAAAAACACCATGTATTGGGGAGTGGAGCTTAAAACCCTCAGACCATATTAAGAAAGAGAGAGGAAATAGACCGAAGGATCATGGACGGTGGCCAGGCAAAGTTACAACTGGCATAATGACAAACCTTGTATTAAATAAAATCCTTATACACTATACCTCATTTAACGTCAGCATTTTAAAAAAAAGGCACCACCCTAAATCCCCACAGAGTTAAATATTGATTTTACTGTTTTATAGACTTATTCCTTGAAGCCCAGCATATGGTATGTTGCTGTCTGCCCAGCACCCAGCTTTATTAAATAAAGACCTGCCCATGTGGTCCTGCACTTCATGAGACCTGGCTCCTTTTCCCTTCAGTGTGATTGCATATTTGCAGCTCTTGTTCAGTTGACGTGGCATATGTGGTGACACTCACTGATTCAAGCCATTGCTTTCATCTGTGTCTTGATCATGTTCCCTTGCTCTATTTCCTGTCTTGTAACGATGGTACTTTGACAAGGCCATTGCAGTGAGGGGGGATAAACCCAATCCCCTTCCAAATCAGTGCCCAGCTGCCCGAACCCAGGACCTCCCAACCCTCCTTTTCTTTGACGTCTGGACTCTGCGAATGACAGTGACCCCCGGATGCTAGAACCACAGTGACAGCTGGGAAGTTCGCTGAGGCAACAGGGGAACCAGGAGACACGGCCGGCCACAGGAGCACGGCTTCAGAAGAGAGAGAACAAAGGTTGGGAAAAGAGAGGGGTTGAATGAAGCTGGGTTGGGACTTAGCAAGGAGAAATTTACTTCTCAGCATCTTTAAATGTTATCCAAGTAGGACAGCACATTGTACTCTGCCATAAGGTATCTCAGTGGATTAATGCACCTATAGTTAGCCATTTAAACACTTTTGCGCATCCCTGGCAGTAAATGCTCTAAACTTCTGACCTATTCCAATAACTTTATACTTTGTTTTCTCTGAACATGTGCTGGGATGAAAAGATCTGACCTCTTAAACCCAATATGTACAGCAGCATTTGATCAGCATGAATTGTCATGAACTTATCGTGGCACCGAAACCCGAATCAACTGAAATAAATGAAAAGTTGGTTGATTTGGGGTTCGGACAAATGTATTTGTCCAGGCTTAATTGGTACCTTGTCTTACCTCTTTAAACAAACATTCCAGATGATAGGCCATTAATGCCAGGGAAATGACCTCCCATTACCTGCATGGGCATTAAAAGGAGCATGACAACGGCAGAAGGTTTGGCTTTGACTAATATGACTACTGAGAGTCGTACCACAGCTAACCTCTGGACCTTGTGACGCAGTCCCCTGCCTGACCTTGGGAACCCATATTGGGTTGGTAAGTGAGGCTGGGTGCCACCCCAAGCTAGCGGATACTGGGCCTGTAGAAGGTACACAGGGATCCCCCAGACTACCTTCACTGGGTAACCCACACTAAGGCAGGGGACAGTCACAGGGAAGATACGCCCCACTTAGCAACTGTACTGGCAGATCAGACCCCAAAGAGGGTAAGAACAGATGCAGTCGCACACCCTTCACCACACCTGTCCTTACCAGTGACCAACACACAGGCCGGAGTTGCCCATAAATAAGGCTCCTAGTTTTATGGTGTTTATTATTGTCATTTGTGTCTTTGTTTATCCATATTAATTCTTTTGACATTTTTTGAATATTTATCCACATTTCATTTTTGCCATACAAAATGATCCTTTGCAACCACTATTTTTCCGCATGTATCCAAATGAAAAAGATGCATTTATCAAAATACACACAGTGCCAGACAAGACACAAATGGAACTGAGTTATTCCACGAAAATGTCAGCTCCATTTTTGCTATAACAAACAGTTGCTCCTTTGATTGCTGCTGTTGTAAGATATTTGTTGTCAGCAATTTGATGACCTTTGATGCTATTTTTCCTATAACGTTAACGCTCTGCTCTGCTGCCAGTATGCAATGCGATTGACCTGCAATGCATGATTGACAGCATAGGGAATCCAGCAGAAACAGATGCTTTTCCATTTTTTTGAGTTTTTATAAATAAATACAGACCAAAAACTAGATTGATTTCCGCTGTATTTCTGTGTAAACATTGATATCTCGGAGACTTACTCATTAAGCGCTGGAAAACTCCTGCGCCTGAGTAAATTCCCTGAGAGAGCTATTCATGCTCTCTAGTGAGACCCAAGGCTACTGCATAAGAAGGGAACCCTCTCCCTTTAAGCAAACACAGTTACAGTGCTTCACAATCCCCAAAGGAGGAGATCATATCTATTTATATTAATTAGCATGGGTGACACAGGAAGCAGTTCTCTCACCATCATAAGCATTACAAGCTTGCAAGTTCCCTGCGATGAAGCAGGATTAAATGTAGCAAACAGCCCCCCTTCTTACTGAGAGATTTATGATGCCACATTCACATTCAATGAGTTCAGAGGGACCCAGACACATTCTGGTAGCGACATCAGGGCCTCCATGGGAAGGGACAGAGAAGCCACGCTTATCTATAACCTTTTGGAATCCATGCTGGTGGCAGGCCTTCATGTAACCCAAGGTCAGCTACCTTTCCAACCACATAACCACCAACCCAGAGACAGAACACATGGCATGCCAAATCATCCAGGTGGTCTCAATATAAGTTAGCATCACCCCAGTGTAGGGGAGACTCCATAATATAATTCAGCCAACTCCATGTGATGGCATGGGGAGTTTGAGAAGGTGTTGGAGGAAGGTGGTTGGTGGAGAGTATTGAGAGGTGAGCAGAAGAATAGAGATAGTGTTTTGCTGGAAAGTCTGGAGGAGGTTTGAAAACGAGAAAAGTGTCATCCGAAGGGGGAGAGCTGTCAGGGAATGGAGGAAGTTGGAAAAGGAGAGCTGTGTTATCAGAAGGATGAGAGTTCTTGAGAAGTGGAGAATGTGGAAAATCAGAGAGCATTGGGAGGAGTTTGGAGGTAAAATGGATTGTACATGAAGGTGAGGGGATGGAGCGGTCAAACAAGTATGGACACATTGAAAAGGCCTGGCACCTTGATGTCAAAAAGATTATTATTAAGAGTTTGTTTCTTGTCTTTTCTCGCAAGACATTATCTTAGTTTACTTTTAGACAGTTCGGGGACTCACTTGGGAGTAGGCTTTCAAAGTCTAGTAATACATAGAGCCATCAACAGTGACAAAATATACCATGAGCTCCCTCTTCAGGCTGTGTCCATTAGACTGTGTAGAAGGCAGTGGTGGAACACACAGGGTAGCTATGGAGATAAGGGCCATGTGCCTGTCCTTCTGATGCCCTTCTACTTCCTCCTTATGCCTCAAATATATAGGCTCTAGACACAGGAAAGCTAGGAGGAATTACGGGCACTTCTAAGAGAGGGTTAGTTTTGAACCATGGTCCTCTGAATGCATAGCCCTGGGCAGGGCTGCCAGGGAGCACCTGAGGCCTGTAAATTGGCTATACTGATGTGTGAGGCAGGATTCCTCTGGGCCTGCAGTTGTGGTCTCCTGGGATTTAATCTGCATAATCCAGCCATGCCTACCCTTCTCAGCCTGGGCTGCAGTTACCTTGTTCTGTTAATAGAGGGCATCATACATTTTGTTTCTTAGAATCAAACAAGGGTTTAGAGACTGCTTACCAGCTGAGATTTGCTGGTTCGCTTCAGACGTTGTGGCACTTTTCATAAACTGAGTGATACGCCAGTGTATTCATTATTTTAGTGTGTTGTGAAGGGCTACCTGCCACCCTACTGTTTCTTCAAAGCACTTGACATACAAAATGACATAGCAAAGCATGACATAATATAAACTGACAAATCATGACCTAACCAGCTGGTAAAACAAAAGCAACCTTTTGTCCCAACAATGAAAAAGGAGAGAGGAGAATTAAAAAAAGGAAAAAAAAAACCATTGGTGGAACAGTTTTAGGTTTAGTAGCTGTGAGCGAGGAAGTCGAACTCCAAACAGTGGTGTGTGCAAGGAAGGGCTTCTACATAAAGTTGTAAATCAACAGCAAGCATATATTCCAGTTACAACAAGCATGTAGATTTGGAAACAAAACACATCGATCCTAACAGACGTTGCACAATGTGTCCCTGCAGTTTATTGACATGGTATAGCATAAAACAACAAAGTGTAGCAGACCACACCTAGGAGGGCATTGCAAAGGTAGCATAGGGTGGCATATTGCAAACACATAGCAAAAACAAGCCACAAACTAAAACTAGGGTAACCCAGCATAACACCATTGCAAAGGTATCATGTAGCAAACAAGATATCAGAGTTATATTTTTATCAGCAAATCTATGACCCCCTTCCTGGTGAATGCTCCGATCTCTTCCCTCTTCATGTCATGCTCTAACTGCAGCTCTCTAGTCTAGAATGCTGGTCACAAACTCACAAATAGATAAGCACGAAACACATCTTTATTAGCTGAACCCGGCTTCCCCACCAGTACATGCAGACTCCTACAGGGTGTCCATTAGGGACCTCCTTGTTCAACTTGTAACAAAGTGATTGAAAACGTATCAGACAATTCAAAAGAATTCCATGACCCTGGTTAAATCGGAACCGCCCACTTTTGAGCAAAACTGGTTTCTTAACCGAATGTCTTTGTCGAATGGTGGCCTGTCAGGAATTAGGGCATGTCCACAGAGCAGCACCGCATCCAGGCAAGGCGTAGGCCAGGGGTTTGGAAGCTGTGGGCTGGGGAGTGGGTGAACGAGTAGCAGGGCATCCTGGGGAATGGGTATGAAGAGGGCCGGGGGTAGCCGGCGGTCTATCAGGAAGGTTAGGAGCGGAGGGCCTGGAGGTGTTCCCACACAGGAGAAAGGAGCTGGCAGGGAGCGGATGGGGCCCAGAGAAGTTGGGGTGTCTGCCAAGCAAGATGAGGGTTTCATTATCTACCTGTGTCTCGACTAGCTCGGGGCCTTGGTTGGCCTTCCGGCCCGTGGGTTGCTATCTCCAGGCTGTTGAAGCCAAGGCTTCTGGTATCCAGTCCCACTTTTCTTGATTTTGCATAGTTGGGACACCATTCTCACTTCTTTCTCCTTCCACACTGTCTTTGGATGTTTTATCTATCTTGAAGGATATTTTTAGATGTGTGAGCAGACCCAGTGGTTTGCGCCCTGTATTTTGCGGGTCTTGATAGGACTTGCAGTCTTCCTCTTTTCGATAAATCTGTATCTTGTGCTCGACAAGGATGGGCTCGTTTTCCTATTCCCCAAGTGCCAATTTATGATGTATTTGCTTGGATCCTTTGCCAACTTCTACCTCGGATTCCTTCGTGTTGGCTCTTGGGCTCCTATCTATTTTAGTCTTGAGCTGGTTTTGTTTAGTTTTTGATTCTTCAAATAAAACTGTTCCTTTTGAACCTCTAAGATCTATTTGTAATGTTTTGTTTGGATCTTTGTCGTTTAGATTGTATTCTGTTAGGTCAAATCCTAGCATTCGAAAGCTCTCTGTTGCTTTAGCTAGCATTGACATTTTCACGGGTGAGGGTATATGAAGGAAGACACAATCCATTCTCCCTCTAATCCCGAACTCCACAATTTGTATATCTTCTGTGTGGACTTCCCGTAAGTCTGCAATACATTTTATTAGTATCATCACGTTTTTCCTATTTAAGATTGTTTCTCCTCTGTGTTCTCCTATTTGTTCCAATTTGAAGTTTCTGAGGCTTTGATGTTTTTCCCGATCAAGTCAATTGAACCCGTTGAATTGTTCCCTTTTTTAGGTCGAGAGTTGCCATTTTCCTGTTCGCGTTTCGAAGGTGATGAGCACTTTCCTTTCGGGCACCGTCTCACCCTGATGTTCCTTGGTGCTGGAATTGGAGGTTTTTTGGTTTCCTTGGTTACAGTTGATTCTTGCAGTGGTATCTAAATAGGATCATCAACCTTTCCAACTATTGGATTTCATTTTCTGAGTCCAAAAGCTTCTCCTTTGTCTTCTTGTTAAACAATGGATAGGTGTCATCATTTATGGTTACGACTTCCTTGTCCTTATGTAATCCGTTGTTATCATGCTTTTGGTTCTGATTTATCTTTTATTTGAGATGCGTGCCTCTGGTCTCTACCAGATTATGTATTTTGTATAATTTTTTGTGGCAGGTTCCCAGTATGTCTTTTTAAGTTCAATTGTTTTGAAATCAAAGGTTGTGTAATGTTTCTTTTTTTTTGCATTTGATTTTAATGCTTCTGTTATTGTATCCATGGCGTCTTTGTATGAGACGTTGTTATTCTCTATAATCTGTAAACTCCTTGTCTCATTAATAGTTTGGGTGCCTACCGATGTTGTCACCCACTTATTTGTGTTGTTAGTACTTTCTTCCACTAAAGATTTGTTATACGTTATTTCATTTTGTGGTTTTCCCTTTGCTGCCACTTCTTTCTTTCTTTCTAAAGCTGTTATGTGTCCTTTCAATATAGGTCACCTTCGTATGCATCATTGCACTTACTGTCGCTTGGTCCTTCAGAGTGTTGTTTATGCTCTCGTACAGTTTTGTAAACGGTGCTAACGCAATCGTCTTCGCTGACATTAATGCAAAAATTTCCATTTTTTTTCAGTGTATCTTTTTCTGTTCCTGACAGTATTGAAGTTGATGATCTTTTGGTTTGGGGGTAAGGTTTCTGGGTGTCATTCCGAGCATGGAGGTAAGGTACAAACCATGCCGGTAATGAATTACCTGCATGGTTTTCCGCTCCATGCCATTCAGACCCCTCAGACCGTTAATTACGGCACCGTAAACTACAATGCCGTAATTATTGGTCTTGGTGCGCGCACGCGCCCCACCATGCCGAAATTAACGGCATGGCGTAAACCGGAGCTGATCACAAGTAAGGAGCACACGTAAATTACGGCCTCCTCAAGGCCGTAAAGTACCTTACCGGCATGGAGTACATACAGGCATTTCAGAGAAGGAGTAAAGAACCCTGAGCAGTGGGACCCAGAGCCACAGGTGGACACATGCAACACAGATGGAGGCCAGGAGTCTGCAACAGCAGAAAAGGAACACACCCACACACCACCCCCCTCCCACACCAAGATGACACCAATCGAACAAGCAAGGCCACAACCACACAACAACACCACGCCCCCCCACTGAGGAGACACAGGGGTAGAAGGAGGGGGAGACAGGCCCTGCATGCAGCACCAGTGCAGCCTCCGTTACCACCCCAGCAGCCCCCATGCACACGCAGCATGTCTGGCCACTCTAGGAGAAGTCCTACCAGATAGAGACCCCAGACCACCTAGACTGTGACACCGTCACCACCATATTGCGCCACAGACACAAGAAAAGCGAGCACCATACAAATGTGTAGTGCCAACCCGGCACAAGTGATGGTGTTGCCTGTGCCCCACACCCATGTCAAAGGCACCTACCAGCACACAGTGGCATGTCACAACCGTCCATTAGGCGGCCACATATACAAGTGCCATCACACCTCCCCAAGCACACAAGGGTCCACCAATCCCCAACATGGACCACCCATAACATACACAACAGTAAAGCTGGACCTAATGCAAATGGAGGCATGCCAAATGACAATGGTGCCCCTGACAGCACCCACAGGTCGTATGTGGACCAGCATGGCATGCAGGTGGCGGACAGCAACTGCAAACAATACCACTCCCCCTACGTGCAGATGGAATCCAACGCTACCAAGAACCGCCCGACACCAAACAACTACACATGACTCAAAGGGCCAGCAGTTCACCACGCTACCGTGCCACATGGTCCAACATTCAGGATGACCTACCTGGCTGGCTGTTGAGTCGTGTGACTGTGTCATGCAAGTGCACTGGTGCCATGGGGTGGGTGCCTGCATGAACCAACTGGGTTGAAACTATGAAGCCACTGTACAGTGTTCACCCCGACAACAAACCTGCCACAGAACCAGTGCAACGGCACATATGAACAGATTCCCACTTTGCTAGATTAAGGCACTCACATCACACTATATATCCACCAACTGACAAGGGCTAATCACACTACACCAGCACCACTCATTGGCGGACACCACAACCGTAAGCGCATATCAGAGGACACACTGCACATGCACAATGTGGCCTCCCCCGGCCTGGCACCACATTGGAGACCCATCCCTGGGTGTGGAATTCACGGAGGGCAGCAGGGGTACGATATCACGCCACCAGCATGGCACACCCATAGGAGTGTTGGGAATCACCATAGAATGGATCAGAACAGGATGATGACCATGATCCACAGACTACAGCCATCACACCCAAATAAGAATGTACACAGTACACAGCACCACATTGATCCGACATCAGGGCAGCAGCATGCAACAAAGGAACATGTACCCCAAGATGTCCACACCATCGTTCATGGGCCATCATGTAGACGCAACACCCACTGCATTACATTGCATCGGACACATATTTTTGTCCATGATCGTGCGCAATACATCCATGGACATGTGCAGATGGCCATCATTGAAACCCTGCCATGACAGTCAAGTACTGTTCTCCACCATGACAGTCCACACACCCACCTCATTTGGCGACACATGCAGCCGTTGTTGGCTGTCCCTTGACAGCAAGCCACATGACCCCTGTCACGAACGCCCTGAACAGGGCCATGGGGCAACCAGACAATGGCCATACCCGTGCATGCGTGTAGATGAAGCAGTCACCTGGCTTGCGTGATGCACATATGTGCCGGCGAAGCAGGACTGGTGGGTGACCCCTCCACTGATATCTGGTGTCCAATGGGCCCATGCCATATGTGCAGATGGACAACAAGTGCATCCCTACGTGAGCGGCTATCACCCTTGACATGGTACTGCTACAACCACAGGACGATGCGGTGAAGGCGGAGGGTGAAGTGCCAACAAAGGGGCATTGAGGCTGTGCACTTGAGGGACATGCAATGCTCTGTACTTACAGTGGACAAGGTCTCCAGGACACAAGTCAGTAGAGGGTGTCATGACATGGGCACACAGGGCAACGGACTCGTGCATACTTGTACACCATGCACTGGCAGTGGTCAATGAACAAATGTGCAATGAAGAATGTCCACAACGGTTTAAGTTTGCGACACCAATTGTGTATTGTGAGAAAAAAAAACAAAATAGTGCTTACATCAGCAACTGCCCATGCCCCCTCCCCCCTCCCCCCAACTCCAGAACACACCATCTCCCCCCTCCCCCCAACTCCAGAACACACCATCTCCCCCTCCCCCCTCCCCCCAACTCCAGAACACACCATCTCCCCCCTCCCCCAACTCCAGAACATACCATCTCCCTCCTCCCCCCTCCCCCCAACTCCAGAACACACCATCTCCCCCCTCCCCCCAACTCCAGAACACACCATCTCTCCCCCCCCCTCCCCCCAACTCCAGAACACACCATCTCCCCCCTCCCCCCACCCCCCAACTCCAGAACACACCATCTCCCCCTCCCCCCAACTCCAGAACACACCATCTCCCTCCTCCCCCCTCCCCCCAACTCCAGAACACACCATCTCCCCCCTCCCCCCAACTCCAGAGCAGTCGTCCCATGTAGGATGTGGGGCCCACATGTGGCAGGAATGCCTAATGTCTCTTGCTCCCCTTGTCTGGGGGAGGCAAATCCCGTTGACGCAAGGAACGCCAAGTGCGTCTCTCCGGGCTGCATTGCGTGGCCTCACTGGTTGTGGATGTGTCCTCCTGCTGTGGCTCGGTACTTGGATGCCCTGCCTCAAGGGCATTTGCTATGCGATTAAGGACATGACATAGCCGGGTCGTGTTGTCAGACAAAGAGTCACACAATCTGGTGGTGCAGTCGGTGAGGGACTACCGCATTTGATTGAGTTCTACATGTGTAACGCTCACCTGATTCTCGCAGAGGCGCCGGTCTTGACTGGGCGACTACCGTATCTTCAAAGGTGATGTGTAGCACCCGGTTGGCTCTTTGGGCTGGACCTCTGTGCACTGTATGCCTGACGTGTAGAGTAAGATATCTGCAGATAGAAAATATGGGGTTAATGAACTGGGGTTATTGGGGTGTCCCTATCTCTTTCCTCTTCTCCTCTCCTGTAGACCCCCAAAGGTTAACGCTCTCACCTTAGGTAAGTGAATGCCGAGCTCTCCATCTGCCTCAGGGCAGGGTGCTGTAACCAGTTTCTTCACTGGATAGGTAGCGCAGGCCTCTTGACTTCAGAGGACTGCTGTCCGTCGTTTACTGCACGAACGGTAAGTTTCGAGTCATTCAAATGTCTTTAAAGTCTTTAGTAATGATGTCTCTTGTTTTGCAGGGTTCCGGCGATGGCGGATGACGGGCTGAAGTGAGTTGAAGATGGAGCCCGTGTGATGAATAGAAGCACCTGGAAGCACGTAAGTAAGCGCTTGTAGCCTGCTTCACTATGCTCTCTAACTGTCTTTTTATTTTGCAGGTACGAGTTCGGAGCGGCTGCAGGGTGCCGGAATACCCACTGGATTAGATGTGGAAAGGAGTAATGGCACGTGAGTATTAAAGTTCCCCAATGTCTTTAAACGCACCTTGTTTTGTCTTTTAGATGCGGGATGCAGCGCCGAAGGCCTCCGGAGCGTGCGAAGAGTTGGTAAACTTTTGTCTTTCAGATGCCGGAATGCAGTGTGAAGACCTCCGGAGCGCACGAAGAGTAGGTAAGCCTTTGCCTTTCAGATGCCGGAATGCTAACCTGTTCTTTCTTGTCTTTATAGGTGTTGCTGAAGACTGGATTCAGGATGGTAAGCCTTTGCCTTTCAGATGCCGGAATGCTAACCTGTTCTTTCTTGTCTTTATAGGTGTTGCTGAAGACTGGATTCAGGATGGTAAGCCTTTTTCCTTAGGCCCAGGACCGGATGCAGAAGACACGATGAGCGTTCTGCTGCAGAGGTTGCAGAATAACGCAAAGCACGATTCATCCACCGGGTGTGGTTTAAATAGCCTCCTGTAGTGCTTAGGTGCCTCCTTCCACAGCCACGCCCAAGTAAGAAAAGAGTTCCTGGTAAGAAAAGAGTTCCTGCCTTCCAGAAGAGTTCCAGTGTTCTGAATCTAGGGAGTGGCTCCAGCCCCACCCAACAGGAAAAGTAGTTCCAAACAGAAGAGGATCAGAGGCTCAACTGGCAGGCAAGTAAGCAGCATGGTCTGCTGAAGGTAAGTCCACCCAAGCATTATGAGCCCGGCGCTTCCAGCGCTGGGACTGGGCATATTTATGAGCCTGGTGCCACTGGCGCCAGGACTGGGTCCAAAAGGTCCCAATTGGGACTGGTTGGCACTCGGAACCTGGGTTATGGATCTGCTTCCAAGGGAGTTGGGAAAACCCTGACCTTTTGGAAGCAGAGATCATGACAGTACCCCCCCTCAAGGCCCCTCCCAAACCGGGCTTCTCCGGGGGTTTTGGCTTGTCAGGAAATGTTCGGTGAAATCTTTTGATTAGGCGAGGAGCGTGGACATATTCAGCAGGTTCCCAGGATCTCTCTTGGGGGCCGTAGCCTTTCCAGTCAATTAGGTAGAATAGTTTAGATTTGGAGATCTTGGAGTCCAGAATGCTTTTGACTTCAAACTCGAGTTCTCCATCCACTAGGATAGGTTTTGGAGATTTGGTTAGTCGGGTTTGAGGTTGCACGGGTTTTAATAGAGAGACGTGGAAGACCGGATGTATCTTCATGTGCGGGGGCAAGTCCAACTTGACCGCTACTGGGTTTACTATGGTAGTGATGGAATAGGGACCAAGGTATCTTGGGTTGAATGTGCGTGGCCCTTTTAGAGATAGATATTTGGTGGATAACCAGACTTGATCCCCTACTTGATAGTGAGGGGCTTCCTTCCGATGTTGATCTGCTCCTTTCTTGTATTGTTCTTTAGCCCTTTGAAGGTGAGAAACAGCTTCCTTAAAGGCTTGGGTGATTGTAGAATGCAGGTAGTCTACTGCTGGTGTTTCAAGATCTTGGAGGGGATCCAACTCCGAGGTTCGAGGGTGACTGCCGTACAAAAGAAAAAACGGGGTTTTCCCAGTTCCCGAATGGACAGAGTTATTGTAGGCATACTCGGCTATCCAAAGGATATCTTTCCAAGTTTTTTCAGTTTGTTGCAGCATGCAGCGTAAATACTGTTCCAGAGTTTGATTGGTCCTCTCGGTTTGTCCGTCGGTCTGAGGGTGGTGACTGGTCGATAGTCTCACATCAATTTGAGCCGACCGACAGCAACTTCGCCAAAAATGAGAAATAAATTGACTACCTCGATCCGAAATTAGAACCGAAGGAAAACCGTGCAGTCGGACGATGTTTTCGAGAAATTCTCGGGCCAGAGTTGCTGCTGTTGGCAAGCCTTTGAGCGGAATGAAATGCGCCATCTTGGAGAATAAGTCCACGATTACTAGAATCGTATTGTATCCGGAGCATGGAGGTAGATCGGTGATGAAGTCCATAGAAAGCGTATGCCAAGGGCGAGGTGGGATGTCAATAGGGCGTAAGAGGCCTGCTGGTCTTTCCTTTTGACTCTTGTTTTGGGCGCATACTCCACAGGACATTATAAAGTCTCTGATATCTTTTTTCCAAGACGGCCACCAGAAGTAGCGCTTGATCTTTTCTGAGGTCTTGGCTATACCGGGATGACCTTCCATTAAAGAGTCGTGATAACAAGAGATTACTTTTTTCTGTAAATCTGTGCTGGGTAGGTATAATCGTTCTTGGAAATACAATAAGTTGTCCTTTACTGCAAAGTCCTTTCCCTGCAGATGCCAATTCTGTATGTCTGCTGGAGTTACAAGTTGCCTGGCTTTTTCCTTAACTTCCTCTATGGATTCTGTGGCGATTACACCCAGAATTCTTTGTTCGGGAATGATTGGTACAGGTTTAGGGTTGACCAAGTGTTCTTCCACTCCCATCCGAGAAAGGGCATCGGCTTTACCGTTCTTTGTACCAGGTCGATAGGTAATTATGAAGTCAAACTCGGCAAAGAATAATGCCCAACGGAGTTGTCTAGAGGATTGGGCTTTTGCGGTCTTCAAATATTGCAGGTTTCGGTGATCCGTAATCACAGTAACGGTGTGTCGGGCCCCCAGCAGATAATGCCGCCAAGCCTTAAAGGCAGACTTGATAGCCAGAAGTTCCTTGTCAGTAATCGTGTAATTGATTTCAGGAGGCGAGAATTTGCGGGACCAAAATGCCACGGGATGCAACTGATTGGTTACCGGGTCCTTTTGTGATAGAACTGCCCCCATGGCAAGGCTTGAAGCATCAGTTTCCACGATGTAGGGGAGTTCGGGGCGAGGGTGTTTTAAGATTGGTGCAGAGATAAATTTAGTCTTCAAATCCTGGAAAGCTTGTTCCGCCTCGGTAGACCATTCAAAACGTTTGTTTTTCTTTAACAAGGCAGTGATGGGCTGGACTATTCGAGAGAATTCGGGGATAAACCTGCGGTAAAAGTTAGCGAAGCCTAACATGCTTTGCACACCTTTTACGGAGGATGGTGATGGCCATTTGAGAACTGCATCGACCTTCTTTGAATCCATACGCACTCCGCCAGGTGATAATATGAATCCCAAGAATTCAACTTCAGTCACGTTGAAAACACATTTTTCCAACTTAGCGAAAAGTTTGTGTTGACGCAATCTTTCGAGGACCATTTTCACGTGTTTCCGATGTTCAGATTCCGATGAAGAATAAACGAGGATGTCGTCAATGTAAACAACAACACATACATCTATGAACTCTCTGAGGACATCGTTCATAAAATATTGAAAGGCGGCCGGGGCATTGCAAAGTCCGAAGGGCATGACCTGATATTCAAATAGCCCATACTTGGTGCGGAAGGCCGTCTTCCATTCATCGCCCTCTTTTACTCGTACCAAGTGGTAAGCTCCTCTAAGATCCAGCTTTGTATATATGCATGCTTTTCTGACTTGGTCCAGGAGTTCAGGGATCAAAGGTAACGGATATCTATTCTTAACGGTGATCTGGTTCAGGGAGCGATAATCGATACAAGTTCTAAGGTCTCCTTCCTTTTTTGGAACGAAGAACAAAGCTGAAGAAGCAGGGGACTTGGAAGGACGAATAAACCCATTTGCCAGGTATTGATCCAGGTATTGTCGAAGGTGAAGGTTCTCAGGCTCGGTGAGGGCATAAATTCTACTACAAGGAGGAGTAGATCCAGGTATCAGGTCTATCTGGCAGTCATAAGACCTATGAGGAGGTAGAGAGTTAGCCTGATCCTTCCGGAAAACATCTTGGTATTCTAGGTATTCGGGAGGTAACTGGGGAGTCTCTGAAGAAATTGCGGCCAGTGCAACACCAGGTGGAGGGTGACAAGTAGAGACACATTCTGGAAACTGGACCGTTCTTGCTCGCCAATCGATCAGAGGATTGTGTTTCTCTAACCAAGGTATTCCTAGAATAATCTGAAACTGAGGGGCCTTGATCACATCGAACACGATCTTCTCATGGTGTCCATCTTGACTTACTAGCGTCACCTCTTGAGTGGTATGCGTTACTGGCCCGGAGGCTATCTCCGTACCATCCACCGTAGTAATGACGTCCTTTACAGCCTTGGGACAAAGAGTTAGATTCATCCTCAAAACCATTTCATGATCCACATAATTGCCGATGGCACCGCTGTCGACGTAAGCTTCAATTGCATGTAATCGATCCGGATTATCAGGGCTAATGAGGACCATAGGTATCACGAAATGCGAGGTCACGGAACTGGTTTTCACGCTCGGCAAGAGGACCTCTATTCTTGTCGGGCGAGGTCGTTTCCCTGCTCAGAGTTTGTAACTTTGGTAACTGCAGCTCCTACTGCCTTCTTGGCAGGTTTCACCGGACAGTCTCGAAGAAAGTGCCCTGAGTTTCCGCAATATAGGCATAATTGCAACTGTTTCCTCCTTTCCCGCTCCCTTTGTGTTAGAGGACCTTTCAGACCCCCTATTTGCATGGGTTCCCCGGAGTCTACTCCTTTGGAAGGAGTTGGCGGTTTGGAAAATACTCGAGCATCAAACTTGGAACGATCGGCCTTCCTGTTCTGCAGCCTGTGATCTATTTGAACGACCAAGTCTATATAATCCGAACAGTCTTGTGGGGGATTCACTACTTGGGCTAAAACGTCTTTGAGCTCTCCACGTAGACCTCTATAAAACAGCGTAATCCTTTTGTCCTCAGGCCATTGAGTTTCCACTATTAGTCTATTGAAAGATGCAATATAAGCCAAAAGGTCTTGATTACCCTGTCGCAACGAAAGAAGCTCATTGTCCAAGGCCTGCCCCTGTGAATGTCTTGCGAACAGTTTTTTCATACTAAGCTGAAAGGCTTGAAAATCATGGAGAACCGGATCATCTTGATTAACTAGAGGGATCGACCAGTCTGCCGCATTGCCACTAAGGTACGAAAGTACAAAAGCTACTTTTGCTTGATCAGTTGGAAAGGCTGCTGGCCGGCATAAGAAGTGCAACCGGCACTGATTGATAAATACTGCAAACCTCTTTGGGTCACCAGAAAATCGTTCGGGCGGAGCCAGAGGTACATTCCCAGGTAGGTTGATCTGCACTGGATTCATAGAGGATGTTGAAGGAAGATTTGCCCCTGATGCGGGTAACGGGGTCTGTCCGGCTTGTGACTGTAGCACTTGTCTAGCAAGATTGTCTGTTCTCTCCTTGGAAATAATTAGTTCCCTTCTTAGAGCATTCGTTTCCTGACGAGCTGCATGCACTTCTGCCCTTAGTTCCCCAAGTAACCGGGCTAGGGGGTCAGTATCCGAGGTTTCCATAGCGCCTGGGCGAGAGTTTTGCGGTAGGCTTTGCGTTCTGTAACGCTCACCTGATTCTCGCAGAGGCGCCGGTCTTGACTGGGCGACTACCGTATCTTCAAAGGTGATGTGTAGCACCCGGTTGGCTCTTTGGGCTGGACCTCTGTGCACTGTATGCCTGACGTGTAGAGTAAGATATCTGCAGATAGAAAATATGGGGTTAATGAACTGGGGTTATTGGGGTGTCCCTATCTCTTTCCTCTTCTCCTCTCCTGTAGACCCCCAAAGGTTAACGCTCTCACCTTAGGTAAGTGAATGCCGAGCTCTCCATCTGCCTCAGGGCAGGGTGCTGTAACCAGTTTCTTCACTGGATAGGTAGCGCAGGCCTCTTGACTTCAGAGGACTGCTGTCCGTCGTTTACTGCACGAACGGTAAGTTTTGAGTCATTCAAATGTCTTTAAAGTCTTTAGTAATGATGTCTCTTGTTTTGCAGGGTTCCGGCGATGGCGGATGACGGGCTAAAGTGAGTTGAAGATGGAGCCCGTGTGATGAATAGAAGCACCTGGAAGCACGTAAGTAAGCGCTTGTAGCCTGCTTCACTATGCTCTCTAACTGTCTTTTTATTTTGCAGGTACGAGTTCGGAGCGGCTGCAGGGTGCCGGAATACCCACTGGATTAGATGTGGAAAGGAGTAATGGCACGTGAGTATTAAAGTTCCCCAATGTCTTTAAACGCACCTTGTTTTGTCTTTTAGATGCGGGATGCAGCGCCGAAGGCCTCCGGAGCGTGCGAAGAGTTGGTAAACTTTTGTCTTTCAGATGCCGGAATGCAGTGTGAAGACCTCCGGAGCGCACGAAGAGTAGGTAAGCCTTTGCCTTTCAGATGCCGGAATGCTAACCTGTTCTTTCTTGTCTTTATAGGTGTTGCTGAAGACTGGATTCAGGATGGTAAGCCTTTGCCTTTCAGATGCCGGAATGCTAACCTGTTCTTTCTTGTCTTTATAGGTGTTGCTGAAGACTGGATTCAGGATGGTAAGCCTTTTTCCTTAGGCCCAGGACCGGATGCAGAAGACACGATGAGCGTTCTGCTGCAGAGGTTGCAGAATAACGCAAAGCAAGATTCATCCACCGGGTGTGGTTTAAATAGCCTCCTGTAGTGCTTAGGTGTCTCCTTCCACAGCCACGCCCAAGTAAGAAAAGAGTTCCTGGTAAGAAAAGAGTTCCTGCCTTCCAGAAGAGTTCCAGTGTTCTGAATCTAGGGAGTGGCTCCAGCCCCACCCAACAGGAAAAGTAGTTCCAAACAGAAGAGGATCAGAGGCTCAACTGGCAGGCAAGTAAGCAGCATGGTCTGCTGAAGGTAAGTCCACCCAAGCATTATGAGCCCGGCGCTTCCAGCGCTGGGACTGGGCATATTTATGAGCCTGGTGCCACTGGCGCCAGGACTGGGTCCAAAAGGTCCCAATTGGGACTGGTTGGCACTCGGAACCTGGGTTATGGATCAGCTTCCAAGGGAGTTGGGAAAACCCTGACCTTTTGGAAGCAGGGATCATGACAACATGCAATTCTGCCCTGGCCTGGCGATTGTCCTCATTGTAGTTCTGTATGAGATCAGTCAACTGGTGCACTTGCTGCTAGTCAAAAGAAGGGAGACCATCTGAAGATCCACTTGCACCAGCATGCTCTGCAGGGAGTGGTATGTGTGGACTGGGGGGATCGGCGTCATACCCCTGCAGGTTGAGTTCCAGACTGTGCACAGGTGATGGTGCATCCCCGGAGTCACTGCATGACGCCAGGGTTACGGAGCATGGCTCCGGGCTGTGCATTGTGTCTTGGCCGTCCTCCGACATGGGCCCCCGGATGGGTGACGGGCTGGGCTCCCACTCATCCGGCGCGGTAGCAGCAGCCTCCCCTGAGACGCTCGACTGCGCCGAGCTGGGGGTTGGCACAGTTGCTGCCGCCGATGCTGTATGGCATGCTGGTCTGCCAGCTTCAAGTGGCCTTTCCGTGGGTTGGGGGGTGTTTTTTTTTGGTGCTGGCTTCGGCCTGACCATGCCAGTACCCATGGAGGTGCTTGGCCGGCTTGCTTGGGGATCTGTGCTGTCATGGTCAGTGCCTGTGGGGGTAGAAGAGAGGGACAACATTAGTGTATGTGCAATGTCCTATTTGCATACATGGCTGCATGGACATTTCGGTCATTTTCGTTTTGTTCTGTTTGGGGGGTAGCTATGGCAGTAGTACATGTGTATGGTGATGACATATACACATGTTTGGGAGTGACTCATTGTGCCCTGGTCATGTACATTTTGGCTAGTACAATGCCTACCACGCTGGACAGTGTGCATGATGGGCTGTGCAAGTCAATGCACTATGGTTGATGTGCGTTATGTACTCGCACTTGGGCCATCGTTAGGCGGCACTTGCCTCAGCATTTGTTGGATGGGGGTGCGTTGGATGGGGGAGGGCAACACGAGAGGGTGCCTTCGATGGCCCCTGGGTCAGTTTACATCATGCAATGGTTATTGCCAGTGTGCACTGTCGACACTCACCTCCTTCTGCAGAAGTCGTTCCCCCGCACTCCATGGTCTCCACGCCCTCAATGGATTCAGTGCCAATGAGCTCAGCACATGTCTCCTCCCACGGCTCAAGTTGGACTGCGGTACTTGGGCCACTTCCCGTCTGCAGGGCCTGGCTGCGGTTGCTGGAGAGGAGGCCCCGCACCCGCAGGTCATCCCACCGCTTGCGGCAGTCCCTGGGGGTGCGGGCAGTGTTGCCAACAGCTCTCACCCTCTCTGCCAGTTCCGCCCAAATGTTCTTCTTGCGGAGGGTCGACTCCCTCTGCATGTCGCTGCTGAAGACAAGATCGGCATGCTCTGCCAGGAAGTCGACCATTGCCTGGAGTTCATCGGGGCAGAATCTCTGCTTGCGAATGCGATCCGCCGCCCTTTGTGGTGCTTTTGGCATGTTGAGCGGTGCTGGTCCGGTTTCCAACTTTAGTTTCCTCACAAGGGTGCTGGCGGCTGCGGATGGCAATGGATTGTGTTTTTAAAGATGGCCGCCGCTCTCCTTCCCGTTCCTGTGCAATGTCGTAATTTCCGGTTCCTTTTTTTTCGGTGACCGTAATTTACGGTCTCCGTAAATTACAGTCACCGTTATGCACTGACGGTACTGCTTACAGGGTGGTGTTGTACTTTACGTGTCGCTGCATGCAGATAGGGGTTTTTCGGGGGGTTTTGCGGCAGGCCGCTCGGTCCTTTTCCGGCATGGCAGAAAGCGCGTGTCCGAGAACTCGGAATGGGCCGAAATGTTCACTCTTAAATCAGCACGGTGTCGTACCTTCCGCCATGCCGGAAAGTACCAGTACTTACCGGCATGACTCGGAATGAGGCCCAGAGTCTCTTTGAGCGAGTGGTGTTCTGGAGTCCAAGATTTGTATTTCTATCGGCTCGTCTTCCTCTGTTTCTTCTTCTATGGGTGCGTTTTCAGGTAGAGCCACTCTTGATCGTTTTTCCCCGTCTTCTTGCAGCGTTTGTTCTTTGTTTGAGTTTGTTCCTTTTGTTATTGTTTCACAAGAAAGTTAGTTTTCATTTTCCGTGATTTTGCGTTCATTTAGTGTTAGAATGATTTTACACTGATGCAATGTGACTGATGTATTCGTGTCATTTCTTGACCCCAGATTCAAAGGCATTATTCTCTCTTAGGTTGTTTTCAAACATTTTCTTTGCAGTTTGGTCCAAGTTTATTGGCAGGATCATTTCTTGTGATAGACTGTTGCACTGGGCTTCTGTCGGAATTTGCAATAAAGCAAATGGATTTTTTAAAGGTTTGGACTGTAGGGGCTTGGTGGTGGCCGTGCTTTCTTCCCTTGGCAGCATAACCCCAGACCGAGTGAAACATTGTGGGCTACTTATGTCATCATTTGTTTGATCCTTAGTACTTTCAGGAAGCTCGAAATCTGACATTTCATCCTGACCTTGTTGCGTGCTGATGTTTTTTTGAAAGAAGTGTTTTATTGGACCGCCTGACATGCTTCCCTTTGTTTGTGGCATTAACTTCCTGTATATTCTTGTTTTTTCTGTTTTTTTCTAGCCTTTTGTGTTCTCTTTCCATGTGACGGTTTTTAATGCTGGTTTTATTTTCCATCTCAATTTTGCGTGTTTTGTAAGTAGTTTTCCACTCTTTTCATTTTGTTTATCGTTTCCCTCCTGAATGCATTTTATTCGAGTCTCTCTTTGAGGTTTGATCCAAGGTCCGTTGAGTTAATAGGAACGTTCAAGTTGTTCATTGTTTCTTTTAGTTCATCCATATTGAGACTACAGTTTGAATCCAACGATTTCCTTTCGTATTGTGTGTTGCTGTCTGGTCCAAGTTCAATTGTCAGGTCCACTATATTTGAACTTGTTAGTTTTGATTCGGAATGTAAGTGTTGTGCCGCTTTCCCCGTTCTGTGAATGTCTCTATCATGGCACTCACGGACCTGGGTAAAAAGAGCTGAGGCTCCTGAAAGGCTGCTGTTGGTCCTTGACTCTAACTTGAATCTTGCCTCAATGGGCGGAGGATCGAATTTTGGGTGCTTCTGTCTCTGTGAGGAGCCAAGACCTCACCCCGGTCACCCACATCCGGGTCTGTTCTCCCAAGTTCCCTTAGCACCTTATTGACACGATCAAAGTACTCAACCTCCCCTCCTCCGAACTGACTTGCTTCTTTCAAGTCCACTCTCGGGCTCGTATTCACGCTCCCCACACCAACTGTATCTCCTGTTACGAACACCACTCTCTCTGGCTCTGTTCTACAGAGTTTTTCTTTATGTATAGGATTGAGAGGTTGCACTGACTGTGATAGGTATCCCTGCACCAGGATCGCTAGGAGTGGGGGAGCGTTTTCCCTGTGCGACGAGCGACTAACTACTTGGTGAGGTGTACGTTGCTGCGCAGGAGGTTTAGATGTCTTCTTACCTCCATCCATCTGTAGCTTCGGTTTTGTCACGTCGGAGAGGTGGGGGAAGTTTTTTCTCGATCTCAGTGGGGATTTCAGCAGGCTTCTGTGTCCCAAGACACTGTCTTCACTTCGCGGGTGCTGACTTCGCAGACAGCGCGCTCCTTCCTCGTGGGTGAAGCTTGGCGTTACTTCCATACCGCTGCCGCTGTATATGCAGACTTCTGCAGACTGCTGTCACCTCGGCTGCCAACTCTGCGGCTGCTCCGCGGTGCAGAGGAGTATTTTAAAAAATCTCCTCCTCTTCCAGGAAGTAAAGGTAGTAAACAGTCTACCAACAACAGGAAAACAAGAAAGCAGACTGCCGAAGACTGCTGTCACCTCGACTGCCAACATTACTTCTGGGGGTCGGTTGGGTGACAATTGCATAAAGATATCAGCCTATGCTAATGACATTTTAGTCTTTCTGTCCCACCCGATCCGGTCATTACCTGTCTTCGGCATCTCATTCCCAAGCCTCTGGATGCAAACTGAAGGTAGATTAATCAGAGGTGAACTCTTACCAGGGGTTGCCTGAGAAGTGGCTTTCAGGAGTGTGTTTTACACTGGTAGACCTGTAAGCTTAAAGATGTGGGGATCTACTTCAAGAATACTCTCAAGGCTTCCATTGACCCTAACTTGATGGCCACCCGGGACAGGGTAAACACATGTTCTAAAGAGTTGATCTCCCCACAACCTTTCCTTGTGGGGTTGGCGCGATACTGTCAAATGATGTTCACACCTTTTGTATTATGTCATATCACAACACTCGCAATTTCGTGTCTGGATATGATATGGCATTTATAAAGTGTTTGTACACAAGTGTTTCTAGACACAAAACTTTTTCGCATCCATCGATTCCCATAGTCACCGTTTTTTATGGAATGCAAAGACACATAACATTCCCATGAGCAAACAAAGAAGGTGTCTAAGGCATGCGGTGAAGTAGGATTTTGCTAAGCAATTTCCACCAGTCAAGCCACTGCATGTTTGGACTCTTCTCTGGAAAATCTAAGCCCTTTTGGTGTAAAGTGGAAGAAAGGTTTGCACCCCCTCTTCCCACCCCCAATTGTGTGGCACAGTCGGACTGGAGCCCCCATCTATATCTGGCCAACAACCTACCACTATACATGCAAGGAAGACCCTCTGAGACTTTTTGGAAAGCTCCCTTCCTCCCTTGTACCATGTGCAAGCATTTCTCTGTATGGTTAAACCCCAGGGTCTGCTAGGTTAAAACACATTTGGGGGAGAGTTGGCTTCTAGAGGACATTTGTAAACTGAACTTCTGTGCCATCATGGGGGAACTGATGCCATTTGAAAAGGCACACACAGCTGGCCTCTCCTATTCATGGTGGAGGAGTGTCAGACTTTGTAGCGAACAAATGCTATTGTCGATTAAAACTACAGCTCCCCCTGCCCCCTCCTCGATGATCATACACCTCTGGTAGAACACTCCTGAGTCTGACATTTATAAATATCCTCCACAGGAAGCTATAGTTCCGGGATGGGAAGAGACCAAAAACAAATGGTATTATGATAGGGTGACCAGACGTCCCGGTGTTGCCGGGACTATCCCGGAAATTGGAGCTCTGCCCCCCTTTGTCAAGATTATGTTTCCATCGAAAACTGCAGTGGTCCCGGTTTTTGGTAGTAGTTCTTCATAGCTGGCAAGGACAGCTCACACAGGACGAAATGCTGCATTTTACAATTTAAGATAGTGTTAGTGTGCGACAAATTCATTATAATATGTGTTTATTTGAACAGTAACACTTAAACCACCTTCTCCCGCAACCGCTACCGAAGTGTAGTGCCTTGACAGCCACTTTCAAGAGTTAGTCCTACTTTTATGTTAGTTTCCATGTCCAGGTTTTTTACTTTTTTAATCGGGTCACGCTATACTATCACCTCAATTATACCTTCCGGACATGGCATCATTGGCAATTCACAGCTTGATACACTCATTCACCATAGCTCCCAATCCATAGAACCTTATTAACCCAGTGATCATGCATGAAGGGAAGCTAAGTAAGAGCTACAAATGCTAGTCATGCCAGGACTAGGTGGTAATACTGACCACTTCATAGTTCATTGTCCCGTGGTTAAAACCGTTTGCGTGAGTAATGATTAAGTATATGGGCTAAAAGGGACAAAATACTCAGGCTTCATTTAGAACTCTCCTTCCTTAATGTGATACAAGGTGGGTATCAATTGCTCTACATCATAAGAGTACACTTCCTGACATTATGCTTGCCACTGCTCTCTTCTCCATGCCGTCCTATTGTGACTTCTGTAAATTGGCCAACAAGATATGGTGGAAGCAGATTTGCAATGAACTAGCACCTAAAGTTTCCAAATCTTTCAGACTGACATCCAGATTTCTGAAGACGCAGAATCCCTTCTGGATCTGTCTTTCCCGCTTGAACACGCACCCTATACCCCCTTTCTGATACAATGAACCCAGAGCCAGCCTAGAAGGCTAATCATTCATAGGCATGCCTGTCCCATTCCATTCCTGACCCACCTGCTCTCGCCTTCACCCTCCTCTGTGTCCTGCTCTGTGCAAATGTAGTAGCATATTGGCTGTATGACATAGTTAATCCCATGAAATGGTTCCATTGTTTCTGAGCTGCAGTAATTCTTTTAGGAACCAAACAGGTTTTGGCAAGCACTCTATGCCCTTTATCGCCCACACGAACCCCACAACCTGTGCTGGGGATTGTTGACTATCACCATAGGATTAAGCTCTGTGTGCCATACATTGGTGACACACCCCATGTTGGACCTGGGCACCCTTAACAGAATTCGATTTACCCATAGCTTGTGGCTAATTTTCCTCATGGAAACGCAGTTTCACTTTCGTCACAAATCCTCCGTGTGATGATTATATTGTTTTCTTCTTGTTGGTCTGGTTGCAGGAATAATCTATGGACTTTATTACATACCTAAATGTACTGGATTGGGCTCATGAGTTCTTAAAACGTTATTACCTTTTTCATACCTTTATCACATGTTCATTACATTTGTAGCCATTAATCCTGAAATATGACTGTGATTGCTGTCCCTCTGGGTACCCCATGGATTGTTTTCTCCTATGTGTCCCCCCTTTGAGCATATAGAGTAGTTATGTGAGCATATACAATAGTTCTGTGAGCGTATAGAGTAGTTTGTGAGAGTAAAGAGTAGTTCTGTGAGTGTATAGAGCAGTTCTGTGAGCATATACAGTCGTTCTGTGAGTGTACAGAGTAGTTTTGTGAGTGTATAGAGTAGTTCCGAGAGTGTATAGACTAGTTATGTGATTATATCACAGAACCTATTTCAGTAATGTTGCATATTGCCATGTTGAAGCTTTATTAATATGGTGTTTAATGCACATATTTATTAATTAAAGTTAATCTATATTACTTAATAAGTAAAAAAGGACTATAGGTTCCCAACAACCTAACAGTGCAACTTCAAGGACCAGAATTCCTAGTCTTTATTAGAGCGGTAAATAACATAAAGAACTGAAATGCCTTCCTGGTGAGAACATGAGACTCGAAAGTGCTTGCAATACAGCAGCACAGAGTTGAAAATTAAGTTCCGACAGGGACTGAAGTGTGCCCTCTAATCACCAACACATTAACTTGCTCAGGAGAGCCAGACTCCACCAGGGCAGCACCAGGACTACTTCAAACAACGGAGGAATGCTGCACTGCTGGCTATTGCCCAACCCCACTGAGGAACAACTACTAGAAGTAATGGGGGAATGTTGGCTCCCAACACCCTAAAAACGTAATTCAGCAACCACAAGGACCAGAATTGCCAGGATCTATGGCAGTGGAACATACCATAAACACCTGAAATTGCCTTCCTGATCAGAGCACAAGACTCGAAAGTGCTTGATGCAGGTAAACTTTGTTGGGAACAACAGGAACACACCCTTCACTCACAAAAACAATACTATTACCGACTGATCATCTGAGAAGGAACTTGAAAGTAGAAATACATCTTTTATTGTGTTTGAATCAATAGGTGCAAAGAAGTATAGATTACACAAATGCATTATAGGGTGGCGGTTGCCGCACTATAGTTAAGGAGAGTCGGTCTCCCATAGGAACTCCTCAAAATTGTATCAATAACTTTAGTTTCGAGTAACAGATGTGACCGGAATTTTGAAAGTGATTAAGGACTCGCAACGCCCCCCCCCCCAAACCCCTGCAAAAAAGTTGTTAAGAAGACAAGACACTTTTTTTTTAAACATGCCGCCTACTTTCCATTTATTTTCCCATAGACAAACAAGGTACATTTCTGTAAAAGCGCACAGCCCAAACCACTGGACAGATTCGGTCCAGGTCCAAAACAACTTGGGCACAAATTGTTGACTCGCAATCCGTGCATGGTTTGGGGCTATTACATGCAGTAGTTATTTAAATATTAGATGGAGAAGGGGTTGCCTCCTTGTAAAAAATAGAGAGCTATATCTCTGGGATTTACCCAAAATTGGGTGTTTCTAGAAATGAAACAGCTGCCACCTTGTCTTTCTCTCAATGCGAGAGATAACCCTGGCTATGGCCGACAATTTGGGGGAAATAAAACACAGGAAAAAAGCCATTTGCAGGTCAATAGACATGCAAATATGATCAGCCTAGAGGTGTGGGAGCAGGGGGTGGCCAGAGGACAGCAAGTGAAATTTGGAAGTTGTAGGGGGTCTAGGGACTGAGTTTTTTTTTAAAGATAATTTGACAGTTATAGTGATAGTGATGGCCAGTGACACATTTGCTATTCAGGTCTCCCATTCATGCAGTAACCAGGACAGACCCTTCTTAGCTTCAAATTGAGGAAGGGGCAAGCCTCCTCAGACCATGTTGCCCAATAAATGATTCAAAGTTACAAGACCGTTTAGAAAAATGAGTTGGCTCTTTCCTTGCTTTGAGGCTAAGAAGGGTCGGTCCCACTTTGAAGCTAAGCAGGGTCAGTCGCGGTTACTGCATGGATGGGCGACCACATGGGAATCTAAATTATTTCATTTTTTTAAACTGTGCTACTGTCAGTCCTTGAAAGGTTTGCACTCTGAGATCATTTTTTGCCTTTTGCTGAATTACATTATGGTATTTGTAGTCTCCCAGTCAATAATACAAAAATAGATATTTTTACAGCAACAGTGGGCTTTGTATCCCTGCAGTAACAAGGACGAACACTGCTCAGCTTCAAAGCGAGGAAGGGGTCAGCCCCCTAAGGCCATGCTGCCTAATAAATGAGCCCACCTTACAAGACCACTTAGAGAAACATGACATCAGGGGGCTGGATCCTTCCTCGCTTTGAAATTAAGCAAGGTCGGTCCCGAAAAGTACATGGATAGGAGGCAGTCCCGAATGCTGAGTGTTTTCTTAGTTTTAAATATCTCTTGTTGGCAATCATTGTCCAACATTTATTTGTATTGTTTAAAAATGACATTTGTTATATTGCTTTTATTTGCTTCAAATGAGTCATGGTCACCTAATATTGTTTCTCTTTCTTTTCTCCAAGGTTTGAAATGTTGTAGTAGGGCCATGTAATACATTTCTCTATGTTGTGGAGATTTAAATTATAACTTAATATGATTAATTAGGCTGGGATGAGTAAGTTTTACTAGGCTTCCTTCACAAGGTTTAGACTGAATAGTTGGCAGTTGTCTCATCTGGCAAAACATTGTTTTTGTAGGAGGAGTTTTTGGATATGTCATATAGGTGTATGTTTTCCAAAGCAGTTATTCAGTTTGTATAGTATTTGTCAATTAAATATTTTTTTTTAAATGTCCCGGCTATTGGGATCATGTGTGGCTATTGTTTGTATCTCTTGGTAGGATTTTAGTACCCTTTTTCGTAATGAAGCTGGAACAAGGTTTAGCCAGACAATGTTTTCATATTTCCCATATAAGGTATACTTTTTAAATGGTCTGCAGCTTCGTAGCACCCACATTTTTATGCCGAAGCTGTATAGTTTTTGTGACAGAGTTTTGTCAGATGAGATGTCATGCCAAAGGTCTTTTAGCTCAGTCTTCTTAGCTTTGGTGAGATAGGCTGTGACATATCATGCAACCACAGTGGAATTTTCTTTGATGTACTGCATGTCTATATTTGCATTCCAAAAGATGGCACTGATCGCATTGTAATCCTTCATGTACTTGGATGACTCGTCTGTTTTAATGTTGTATTTGTTTTCAGGGGATTTCCCTTTTAACTGTGTCTAACAGAAGACATCAAGCTATTTACTTGTCCTTTTGTGGAAACTGGTCTAGGGCAGCCAAAGCGACATTTGGTATAGTATTTACCTTGGTTTTTATATCGACGTTGACAGCATTTTCCACACTTTTGTTTATGGAAGCGTAACATTTGTGTACGTAGGTAACTATGTGTGGTTTCTGAAGAGATGTCACAGGTAATGTATTTTTGAATACATTGTTAAACAATGGCATCACTGTTATTGCCAAATTGGGGAGCATCTTTGATCCACAAAAGCATGTGAATGTGTGGTGCTCCTCTGGATTGATATTCTTTTCTCCAAAAGAAGTGATCTACTTCTCCAAGTGGAGGACTAGTTTTATTGCAGATATAGTACAGCATGGCAATGAAGCAATGGTGAAAGTATTTTGAAACATTGCCAGGGTCAAGAGAACCGAGTTCTCCTGGTGTTTTTATACCTGATCTCTCTTTATTTTGGTTTGCGGTTCGTAAGAAGTCATGCAAGTCATCCCATGCATATTCTGCACAACTTAAAGTACCAAACCATGTGGGTGGGCCTAGATTCCATAGCATACTACGTACATCAGCATGACGTTGGAACCAGTATTCTATTGTACCATGCATGTTTGCCAAGAGATTTTTGATACTTGACTGCAAAACCTCATCTTTGTCTTTTATCTTTTGAAGCAGTTGGGTAGCTGACATGTTTAAGACATGAGATCCTGTTTTTAATGTGTGTGCAACTCCATAATATAGAACTGCTATACATATCACTTTATAACAGGAGGTGGAAAATCTATTATACATTTTGTCTGAATCTTGGGTCTTCAGAATACATTGATAAAGAGAGTTATTCTGATTGTGTGGCTCTTTCATCATATCTTCCTCCTTTCCCTGTAGGAAAGAGTAGAGGAAAAGAATGTCCTTCTACACTTTTCTCCCATATGCTCATTGCAGATCTTTGGGCTTGACGCATTTGATATGTTTCTAATGCATCTTCTATGGTGTCTTTGGAATGAAGTGGGTGAATTATACACTGGTCTAAAATGCTGGCTGCAGTAACAGGATCCATATATTCAAATTGGCCAGTTTGTGGTGAATCTTCAATTATTTGGGTTGTTTCTCTTATGTTTTCCTCTATGTTTATATCTCTGTAGTATTCATTGTTTTCTTTGAGATACTGTAGGGCTTGTCTAACTTTGTTTAGGTTGACTAGTTGTTGCCAATAGCTTTTCTTTTGTTGATACACCATTAACTAGTACAATCAAAGGTTGTTCTATTGGCCTTCACACTGTAGTTTCTACATTTTAATTAAGATCTAATGGCAATAAGAAAACCCTTCTGGTGTTTTCATTAACCTCATTAACCTCATTGGTTAATCTGAGGGCTACATGAACTGGTATAACCCGCAGATACAATACAGCACAGACAATAATTCAAGCCCTATACGTTTGCCTCCCGTTACAACCCAGAAAACACACGTGTTGCCTCGAAGAAAATTGCTGCATTCTTCTGTCCGCGTCCCATTCTGGACCTTCAATAGTTAATGTTCTGCGTTGCCGTGAGCATGCCTAATGTGGCCCCGCCCCCTCATAGAAACTATCCGAAAAAAATGCTATCTTTTTGGTCACCGCCTTCCAAATGCACTTATGTCCCATTTCGCCCGGCAAAACTGTATTTGCCATAGTGCTGAGCATGCGTAATGCGTCTTCAACACCTCATGGAAGCTATCAGGAAAAAAAGCTTTCCTTTCGGCCATTATGCACTGGCAATTGTTTATCTGCCACATTGCTGTGTGACCATGCCTAACGGTGCCCCCACCCCCTCAGAGAAGCAAACAAAATGCTTCCTTTTGGACTACATAAAAATATAGAAATAAAAATAATAAACCAACAAAATACATAACAGTGAAAATGCTGCAACGAAAAGAAACAAAAACATCTTCAAAAGTAAATATAAAGTTTTGAATCCTAGCAGAGCCCACCTGCTACATTTTTATTAAAACACAAATAATTATGGTGTATAGGAATACATACTATATTTACATGTGTAACTACTTTGGCCCTGCATTTCCGTGCTTGAAAGACAACAAAAAAACTACTCACACGTGCACTTACTTAATTTCTATAGCACCACACACTTAAATCTAAAATAGATGTTATTCTTGACAATATTATGCTTTCCATCCTCTAACCCTTTTCCTAATAAAAATGAATTTCTGCAGCATTTATTTGTCATGTTTCTTTTTTTATTTAATAAAATACTGAGGGTGTTCTAAAAGCTTTATAACCCTGCAGCTCAGGCCGTACCAGGCACTATGGTCCCACATACCTCATGAAAGGCCCTCATGGAGCCATAATGCCTGGTATGGCCCTTGCTACAGGTCTATAAAGCTATAATATACAACTTTGCCACAAATGCCTTTAAGTAACTCGGATGGAGGCAATTTGCCAGTTTTTGGTGGAAGGTGTGTTATACCTTGGATCATGATGCTCTTATACAAGTTAAGTTGTTAGAGAACTTTTGAAAGTGGAAACATTTGTAAGTTATTAGTGCTAGTATGTAATGGCATTTGGTTATTGTTAAGCTTTGCATTGCAGTATGTGCAAACTATTGAGGGGTTAGTATGTTGTATTTAATTTTAGCTGTTAAAAATGAAGCTAATTGGAAACTTTGGGATTACTCATTTTCCTCTATTTTGTAGGACATATCTATTATTTGTGTACTATTTTTATAAAAAAGTTCTTTGACGACAGACTCATACTTTGGTATTTCAGCAGATGTGTTTTGAAACCTAGCTATTTCTTTTTTGTATGTGTGTAAGGAGATTGGTGTTTGTGAGGTTTTCACTAATGTTTTCTAAAGTTACTGAATTTTCTAAGTCTTCAGTTGCTAAATATTTACTTTGGGTGTGTTCTATTTCGTGAAGGAGTTCTTTAGCCGTTCCATGTAGAAGTATGTTATTTAATTTTTGCAGTTCTAGAGCAGCATTTGTTGTATAGTACAATCTATGAACAAGGTTTTGTACAGTGGAATGGTGTGTTGCTAAAATGTTGATGTGATGGAAGGTGCTTTTGCTAGCAGTTCCTGAAAGGCAGGCCAATTAATGTTCTCGCAGTCCAGTGTTGATGCATACTGGGTAGTAGTAAACGGTTTGTAAAATCACTGTGTTGTTACAGACATCTTATTAAAAATACACAAAGATCCAGTTGCCTTACCTAACATTGGTTACAGATACTGAAAACAGACTACCCTAGGGAGGCATGTAATAGTCCTACGGGTGGGTATATACTGACATTGGTTAGTATTGGTTAAAAGGGCAGGTTTTAAAATATTTTTTGAAGCAAGAAAAATAATCTTCCCTTTTGATTTTGAATGGGAGCTCATTACAGAGTTTTCGAGGCTATGACTAGGATGCTGCTGCCTCCCGCTCTGGAACTTTTGAAATGAGGGATAGCAAGGAGCAACTTGGTCTTGGATCTCAGCATTCTCTTGAAGTCTTTTTTGCTGATTGAATTGTTTAAATAAATGGCTGTATTTGCAAGACATTTGTGGGTGATACACAAGGATTTGAAGATGATTCTAGCCTTAATGGGTAACCAATGATTTTCCCCCCGACATTAGAGATGTTATCAGACTTCTTGATTCCTAATGCTGCTCGTAATGCTTTATTTTGCATTACCTGTAGTTTTCCTAGGTTGGAGTTCGATGTCCCTAAAAGAAGTATGTTACAATAGTCCAACTTGGATAGTATTAGGACTCTGGCTAGGGTAACACAGTTAGAGGGCGTGATGTACTGGCGACTCAGGGCAATCCATTTAGAGGTGTAGGATGTGGATGAAGAGAGGGCACTTGCATATCTGGACATTGTTAGGTTGGCATCAAGATAAACTCCTACGGTTTTGACCTGTTTTAGATCAGAGAGCCGTCGATGTTGATAGATGAGTAGTCTGAATAGAGGGCACTGATTTTGGGTTGGGAGCCCATTAAGAGAATCTCCATGTTCTCATTGTTGAGGCAGAGGCTGTTAAGTGCCATCCAATTTTGGATTATTGCATAAACCTTATTGATGATCATTGAATCTTGAACATAGTCCCCTGAGATTGGTATGAGGATCTGGGTATAATCTGCAAAATTTGTGTAGATGACACCCATATAATCCAATTCCAAAAATAAGAGCGTTGTGTATGGATTATATACAGTGGGCGAGAGACAGGATGCTTGGGGTACCCTGATGGGGACTGGTATGGGATCGGCAGCCTCTTTACCAATGCTTACTCTGAATGTGAGTTTGGCTAGAAAAGATTTCACCCACAGGGTGGCATCTTTGGAGAAACAGAAGTCATTAGCTAGAGTATCACATAGTTTATCACGATCCACTAAGTCAAATGCTGCAGGTAGATCTAAGGTATAAGAGAGCCGTTTCTGTGCTATGGCTGGGTCTGAAACCGGATTGTCTTGCTACAAGGAGGTGATTTTGTTCAAGATGCATTTGGATTTGGTTATAAGCTATTTTGTCAGTAATCTTGAGCAAGAACGGTACCGTGGTTATTGGTCAGTAGTTAGTGGGAATAGTAGCATCAAGGGATGTTTTTTTCAGTAAGGGGGTCACCCATGCTTCTTTTATACTTGCTGGGACTGTATTTGTATTGAAGGAAGCGTTCATGAAATTAGTGATGGTAGGGGTGAGGAGTGAGACACAGAGTTTAACTGAGTTGGCTGGGAAGTTGTCCCTTTACAAATTAAGGCTTCTAGTTTGGTAATAGTGCCTGCCACAATGTTTTGGGTCACTGGGGTAAATTGGAATCGCGGGTTCACATTTTCCTTGGTTTTATTAAGATTGGTGTTAGTGACATTTTTTTCTGCTAGGATTTTTCTTTTAGTGAGGATTTTCTTTTGGAGTAGGTCAATTTTGCAGGCTAGCACATTTTGAATGGTAGTGCACCATTCCTTCCTGGAGTTTGCTGGAGTAATCGCTAGGATAGGGTTTTCCAGTTCTTTGAGAATGGAAAAGATCTCTTTGGAATTGGAAGTGGCGTTGCTGATGTGAGTATTGTAAGCATTGGCTTTATGGTTTATAATTGCTTTTTTGTAGTTTTTGTTTGCGACTCTAAAGGCGTTAGCAGAGTCTGTTTTAGAGGATTTTTTGTTGACATGTTCAAGTGCTCTTTTAGTTCATCTAAGCTCGACTAATTCCTCATTGAACCAGAAACTCGTTTGTTTGTTTGCACGTCGTGTTTTGGTTGTTAAAGGTGCTGCCATGTCGATAGTGGCTGTAAAGCTCTTGTGATAGGCCTCTGCCAGAAAGCTGGGGTTGTTGCTCGAGACCATATAAGTGGACAGTGCATTGGTTATAGTGGGGGCTAAGTTCTGGACTGTTAGTTTCTGAATATTTCTTGTTTCATAAGTATCAGTTGCTTTGGTCATTGGAGGGCTTGTCTCCTTTCGAGAAGGTAAAAGATTATACTATGGTGGTCAGTCTAGTCAAGGGGTACAATCGAGTCGATGGATATTTTTCAATTAAGCGTAAGAATCCCATCCAGAGTTCTGCCTTTGATATGGGTGGGGACATTCACCAATTGTAAAATATTCATATTTTTGAGAGCAGTGTATGACACTTCTGCTTTAGTATCCTGCTTATCATTAAAACCTAGATTAATGTCTCTGAGGATAATACATTTGGTATTAGGTTTGATGTAAGGAGTTAGCAACAGAAGTATATCTAGATCCGGATGGGTATTGCTATTGAGTGATCTGTATATGACTAGAAAGTTCAGTGTAGTTTTCGGGTCAGTGGCGAGTTTGGCTAGGGGGAGTTTGTAGCCTGTTATTTCTTCAATGGGGCATGGTCTAATTTGCAAAGTAGATTTGGCTACTCTGGGCCTCATTACACAGAAGGCGGTAAGGGTTAACGGTCACCGGTAATGCTTACGAGGTCCCTTTGCGGGTTGGTACTTTAATGCCTGCTTTTAGCAGGCGTTAAAAAACGAACCCGCAAAGGGACCTTGGTGCTAATTACGGTATCGCAATTTGCGGTACTGTAATTAGCGCCTTCCCCATTCCCATTATGCCCTATGGGGCAAAAATGGGAATGGGGAAGGGCCTTGGTGAATTGGGAATTACTGCCCCCGCTCACCTTGGAGTAGGGCGGTAATTCTGCCATCCACCAAGGCGGACACGGTAAAATACCGGCGGCAACCATGGCGCTAATAGCGCCATGGTTACCGCCTACCGTGTAATGAGGCCCTATGGCTACGCCGCCTCCTTGTACATTAGTTCTGTCGGTCCTGATGGTGATATATTCTGGTGGGATGACCAGAGCAATTAAGGGTCCAGAAGCCTGATGTAGCCAAGTTTCTGTAACTACTAGCATGTCCAATTGTTGTTTGATAATGAGGTTGTAGATTTCAATGGCGTGGGCTCCTAGTGAGCGTGCAATAATTAGGGCACTTTTGATGTTACATGCTGAGTCTATTGGTGGTTTTAGGATGTAAGGAGTCAGCTTGTTGATGGCGCTAGTGGGGTGTTTGGAGGTGGCTTGAGCGTATTTATTAAATTGTTTATTGTTGGGCAGGGGGTTAGATTTGGGCTGTTTGGGCAGCGCACAGGCTGAGTTGTGATTAAAGTGGGTCACATTGGTGCGTGATTTTTGTCAAAATAGTCTGGTGTTGCCCAGCATCGGGTGTGTATCCATATTGACTACGTTTTTTGAGGCATATTTCTGTGGGCTACATTGACCCACTCTGCAGAATTCACATTAAGAACCAAGCTGTGCTTCTGCAGTCGACAGCAAAATGGCTGCCCTGGCTCCTTGGAGTACCAGTGACCTGCACCAAAACTGCATTTTGCAGCTGCAAACTGATGGCTGCACCATCTTGCCAAATACCAATTGGGTCAGTTGGAACAGGGAGCACACAGAGAAAGGTGCCAGTGTGTGTTCTTGTGTGCACAAAAAGAAGTGAATTTAAAAGCGGCGCTGCTCTGCGACTTGCAAAAAGTTCCCAATGAAAAGGGAATATTTACATTAAAAAGGATGCTGCCCTGACGCTATTTTCATCTATTCAACATCACATTGCTTTTATCAAAGAGGCCCTGCCATGCCCATCCATATCCAGATTGTGCTCTAGCAGAGGAAAGCATTATCCCTGCATGACAGGCCGTGTCAGGCCAGAACTGGCTCTCATGGCCTAGGTCAATTACAGCGGATCTGTGTTTTAAACACATTTCTGTATAAAAGAAACTGACTATGACTATGACATAATTGAAAAAGTGCTCCTATTTATTTGTGCTTTGGATATGTTCTTGTAGAAGGTTAACCAAGTGTATTTCAGTGGTTTTCATTGTAATTAGCACCCCATTGGTGATTACTGCCCAATATTAAAATGTGTATGATTTCTTTGAATTTTGAAATAAATAAACATTGCATTCCCACCAACCAGCCTGGTTCATGGTCCATTGTGACCCGGGGTATTTGACAAAGGGGGTGTGAGATGAGTTGTGTGTCATCTCAAATTGAATTATTAGAAAATAAAGAGAACACATTCCAATTGTGCGCTGCATCCTAGGCTAAGACCAAGGTGTGTTGCCGATTGAAATCCTTAACAATTCAGATCTGTTAGAGATGTAGGTTTAGTGGGCGGTACAAGCTTTGGGATTTCAATGGTACTTAGGGTGTTGATAGTTACCTGGATAGGCAAGAATAGGGGAGTGGTGTGTAAGAACAGTGTAGGGCAGGGGATAGGGCGATGCCAGCAGTAGCCCATTTCCATATGTGATATAGGAACTACCTGAGCAGGGTAAACTATCTGGTACTATGTAGAATGGAAACATGGTAATAAGTATCAACCCAAGCATGGCTTTGTGCTCAGTGAGAGGGCACCTATAGTGATATTGTAATGGGTGGCTTAATTCTAGCAGCAAAGCGAGAGTATGCGATGGTGAGTAGGATGGCAGGTAGTCTAACGTGAAGTGTACATTTTGAGAGGAGGCGGAGGGAATCTCCACCGCTTTATCACCAATTGTTTGGTAGTTGCAGCGAACAGTACAAGTTAAACAGTGTGAGGCATAATAGCTGTGGATGAGTTAAATAAAAATATTGCAGATTAAAGGCGGCCTGTAAACAGGGTCAGGTTAGCACAGAGCAGGACATAACAGCAGTAAGACATAATAATCCGTAACACAATAATTACTTAGGGTAGTGCTTAAAGGGCAGTTCTTAGAATATGGTCAAGGGCCAACCCAATCCGGAGAGTAGGTAGGATTAATGAGGCGGATCGGGCGCATCTACGCAGGGGACACAAAAGGGCTACGATCGCGAATCACAGCTATTAACGTTAGGTTAGGACAGAGTTTACAATGTAAATCTGACTACCAACGGCCACCAGGAGGTAAGACAGCGGGAGTGACAAGGTTATAGACCAGGATAGGAGTTTGTGTGTCATGCTCGATTCACGTGATTCTAGTAGCACGTACTGGCTATTGACAGTAAATGTGTCTCGATGTGGTACCAAGGCAGAGGCAATGGTACTCAAGTGCAAATGATTGGTACCCAACAGTTTAGTTCAGCATTCGTGGACGGTGTAGAGATAGTTCTGATGTACCAGAGATGAATTTGCTAATAGCCTGTGTCGCCCGGTGGCGAACAGGGGGCAAATAGGGCCTTTTTCATCGGCCTTCGTCAGAGGCCGGCGTCCACTTGAAGTGAAGGCTTTGAAATGGAGACCTATTGCTTAGCAACGATACACAGCCTCGATGTGGGGCTGCATTGTGCCGGCCATCTTGCTATCAGGCAAGGAAGCGCAAACAGCTGATAACGAAACCTGGCGAAGTAGCGAGCAGTGCAAACCTGGCAAATTAGGTATTGAGGAGAAGATAAACCCATAGATTGTGCTCACCAGTAAGATATGATCACGGGTAAGAAAGATGGATTCTTGTAGATTGTTGTACCCTAGGCAGTATAGGTCAAATACGATCTATGTGCTCGTCGGGTGGATGCGGCTTCAGAGGGTTGGCGGGAGAAGGGCTCCTGCCCTCTCCGTCTCCAGGGGAAGCTGCGACTGGCTTCTCGAGGGCAAACAGGGCGTTTTTCATCGGCTTTCATCAGAGGCTGGCATCCGCCTGCCAGCGGAAGTGAAGGATTTGAAATGGAGACCTGTTATATATTGACATTGCACATGTTTAGAAAATGTGTTAATTAATTTAGTTAGTGGTTTTAGTCGGTTTAAATGCGCTGTCTATGGGAGATTTGAGGATAATTTTATTTGGTTGTTTTTAAGCATCAAATGTGACTGTTTGGATTTTTTTATGAGATTGTTAAAAACGCTATGGTGGAAAACATTTTGTAAAATGTACTTTCTGGAAAGTTTTATTGTGGTTACGTTAACATTGGTAGATATAGTGTTAAGTTAATTTTTTAGGTCTCCTTTGATTTCTACATCTTTTTTTACTTTTGTTTTTTGAAAGAGGGGGCTTACTTTTTTAGTGCTCACTGGTTTACGTTTGTTGAGTGAGCTTATTAACTGTTCTGTTTGAATGTTTTCTATATTTTTTTTTATTTTTATTGTTTTGGTTTATTACAAACCTTTACAATCTCACAAGGGAAAACATACAGTTATACAATTTTTATAGAAAATCATCAATTATTAAATTAATTCCACAATGAGTTGAAACATAAAATAGAATTCAAAAGCTTAAAATTCCAAACTTTGTACACATCAGTAAAGACTTGCATTGAATTAGTAGCAGCAGAGAAGTTAAAAGCATAGATGAGAACCATAACTTTTCAACCAATTGTATTGAAAAAAAAAAAAAAAGAAAAATAACATTAAATCCCAAAAAAAATAAGTTAGGAACAAATCACCTTTCTTAACAGAAAATTAATTATCCCAGTTAACCCAAATCACAGACATTTCTCAAGAAACTTGTCACAGCTATTTTTAGACTTAAACAGTTGTCATGGAGCATTCTGTGCCAAATAAAGTCTCTTTGTACTTCAAAGATAGAGACTACAAACTTTGAGAAGTACCTAATCCTCTGTGATTTTAAACCAGGACAGATCAGTAGAATATGCTGTAAGGTTTCAACAGTCTCAAATGTTTTGCAATATCTACACCAAGGGACAACCTCATTGGTCCGATTTCTAATACATAAAATTTGTCTGGTGGGTAAGACATTAAAGCGGAAGCGCATGAAGTCATTGCGTAACCTCTTGCTTGGGTATTTACATAGATAGCCTTCCATATTTGCCTGCCATTTCCAAATGGACCAGGCTGAATTATACAGTTTAGAGTCTTCAATGATTGATTTCGTAGATTGCCCATCTGAACCCATTAAACTAAATTTAACTTTGCCAGGTTTGTTACATAGTGAGCTCATAGCTAGACCTAATTCTATCAAACAAGTCTCACTTTCTGTTTTTAAGGCAGCCATAAAAGGATTCAGAGAATCAAGGTACACACAATTATACAGCGTTTCTTCCTTGCTGGTTTTGCATTTTTTCCAAAGACATAGTCTTTTCCAGACTGCGTAGGAGGAAAGGGAATGCAAACCAAGTTCATATCTGATTAAGGCTAAGGGTATACATTTCGGCAAGAACCATAGCACCGCTCTCAAGATTCTCCCTTCAATAGTTATCAGATGGGTATGTAATTCCTTATTAAATAATTCTATACCATAGGTTAAGCGTGGTATAACCTTTTTTATGTAAAAGTCTCTCAGCGGCACCATAGTAAATTTACCAAATGTATTATCTACTGCCCTCAATTGCCTAATGGCAATGTCTGCTTTTAGATTTAGCTGAGTTTTTATGAGGGCAAGAGAGTCCTGACCAGAAAAATAGAAACCTAGGTACTTAAATGAAGGTAGCGCCTTAATTCTCTTTCCTTCACATAACCAAGTAAAGGCATTCTCCTTTTTATTCTTATTGCCAAATCTAACAATAACAGTTTTTGTTGGGTTAGTTTTCAACTTAATACCCTCAACAAATGATTCAAAAGCTCGTAGTAGCCTCTGCAACAAGTTAGTTTTTTTCAAACATGAATGAGACTCAGAGCCAATATGTAGGTGGTGAGAATTGCAACGAGAATCCTCTTTTTTTTATTATTGTAACAACTGTTTTCTATCTTTCTTTTATAGGTTGAAAAGGATACGTTTTCCCTCGCAGTAGGTTTGAAACCCAAGACCTTCTTGTAGAACACTCTAGGACTCTACTTCTCAGGTAAGTCTCTAAATGTCTTTTCCAGATCTTTTGCTCTTTCTTTCTTACACTGTATATGTCTCTTAACTTCCTCTTGAATTAGTCCCATTCAACTTGGAGGAAACATTTAACTTAGCAGTCTCTTTTATTTAGGTTTTCTTGATGAACTGTTTATTGGAAGTTCGTAATGATGTGGACTACTCAACGACATTGCCCATACGAGGTTTATGACGGGCGCTCCGTTGGTACACGGCCTTTCTGTCTCTTTTCTCTGCCTGCGCAGCCTTCTATAACTCCTCCGCACTACTCTATGTACATATGCTCTCTTTCTTTGCTTTTTTCCCTCTCCCGGTGCTTCACGTACCTTCGTAGCAAAGTGTGCTACTGCTGGTTTCAAACAGGATTCCCTCGCGTTGTCTTCACTTCTCTCGGTATTTTCTTGTCAGCTGGTCTTCTGACTTCAGCGCCCGCTGTCTCCGCCTCCTCAGATTCCCCTTGCTGGCCGCATCCGACAGGCTGACACGGCAGGCTGGGCGATCAGCTGTCTTCTTCGTAGAAACAGCTGCGGAGCACACGCCCCTCTTCGGCTACTCTGTAATGGCACCGACGCCGGCGTTGTATTTCTTCGATCTCTAGCTTCTTAACTCTGTAAACTTTATGTGGCGACAACCGGTCGTCGTATCAACTCAAACGCAGGCTTTCCTTAGTGCAACGGCACCTCAGGACGAGCAACAGGAATCCTTTTCTTTCCAGCCCGGACAGCCTAATATGCCCAGACGTAACCGTCGTCCTCCTGCCTTTCCTCTCCTCCCGACGTTTCCTAGGCAACACAAGCAGAGTCATAAACATTAGAGGAAAGCCCATACATCTGTGGCTTCCTGGTCTTCCTGAATGGGCTAATGTCTATATTTTACTCCCCATGTAGAGACTGACTCCGTCACACCCCCTCTACTAAGCCCTTACGCTCGGGAAGGGTTTCTGCTCTGGACAAGAAATCAGCCCGTGAAAGCATCTTCCCCGGTTGGTGAATAGTTTTAAATGAGAAGCGCTGAAGGGAAAGGAACCACCTCAACACTCGTTGGTTCGAGTCCTTGTTTCGGGATAGCCAAACTAACGGTGCATGGTCAGTTATCAGTGTAAACTCTCGACCAAGTAGGTAATACCTAAGTGTTTCAATGGCCCACTTGACTGCCAAACATTCCTTCTCGATGGTTGGGTAGCTTAGTTCATGAGGTAGCAACTTCCTACTTATGAATAGGATAGGCCTTTCTCTTTCTCCTTCCTTTTGGTAAAGTACTGCCCCAAGACCTGTACCTGAGGCATCAGTCTGTAGAACAAATGGTGCACTAAAATCAGGACAGTGTAAAACCGCCTGATTGGTGAGAGCTTCTTTTAAGCCATTAAAGGCCCTTAAGGTTTCAACCGTTTTCCAAGCTTTTCTGTTCCCAGTGTGTTTTTTTAATAGGTCTGTTAAAGGGGAAGCCAACGTGGAAAAATGTGGGATAAACCTTCTATAATACCCCACAAACCCCAGAAGGGCCCTTACTTGCTTCGGGGTCTCAGGGAATTTTAATTGCTTGATGGCCTTCACTTTCTCCTCTTGTGGCTTTATCATCCCTTGCCCCACATAATACCCCAGATATTTCGTACGAAAGGTTGCCACATGAGTTTTCTTGGGGTTTATGTGCAATCCGGCCCCTCTCAGAGTCTCAAACATCTTCCGTAGATGTATTAGATGCTCCTCCCAGCTCTGGCTGTAAATGATAATGTCATCCAGAGATGCTCCTACATAACTTTCATGTCCTTTTACTAGGTGGTTCATCAACCTCTGAAATGTTGCCGGAGCCCCATGTAGGCCAAAAGGTAGTACCGTGAATTGATATAACCCAGTAGGTGTTGCAAACGCCGTCTTTTCTTTGTCCGATGGTAACAAAGGAATCTGCCAATAACCTTTGGTTAGATCAATGGTAGTTAGAAACTTGGCCTTCCCCAGGTTATTCAAGAGGTCCTCTATTCGTGGCATTGGGTAGGCATCAAATTTGGAAACTTCGTTTACTTTCCGGAAGTCCATACAAAATCTTACGGTGCCGTCGGCTTTCGGTACTAAGACCACCGGAGAACTCCAGTCACTATATGAAGGTTCGATGATCCCTAAATCTAACATTTCCTTCACTTCTTGATTGATAGCTTGTATCTTTGATTCAGGGATTCGGTAGGGTCTGAGACGAACGATAGAGCCGGGTTTGGTGGTTATGTGATGACATGTTAGATTAGTTCTCCCTGGAAGAGAAGAAAAGATTTCCGCAAACTCTTGCAAGAGATGGTTCAGCTCAGACTTTTCGGCAAACTTCAGTTCAGGATTGATATTCAAACTTTCAATTCCTATTCTTTCTTTAAGTTGGGGAAAATGTTCTTCCGATGAGGGTTCACTAGAAATCATAGCTATAGGTTGAATGGGTGGCATCCATTTTTTTAATAAATTCACATGATATGTTTGGCACGACAGTCTCGTACCAGGTTGTTTCACCTTGTATGTTAATGGTCCTAAAACTTCTTGAATTTCAAAAGGCCCCTTCCAGGTAGCCAACATCTTATTGTCCGAAGTGGGTAGTAGTACCAAAACCTGATCTCCTATATTAAAGGTACGTAGCTGGGCCTTTTGATTGTAATATCTTTCTTGGTTTATCTGGGCTTGAAGAAGGTTATTGCTAGCTGTAGCCTGCAATTTCTCTATCCTCTCCCGTAATTGGGAGGCATATTCGGTCAACGACACCTCATTATCTAACTGCTCTTCCCAGTTTTCCTTCAACACATCTAATAGAGTCCTTACAGGCCTCCCGAACAACAGTTCGAAGGGGGAAAACCCTGTTGACGACTGGGGAGTGTTCCTCAGGGACATCAATATCCAGGGTAGCATTCTGTCCCAGTCTTTGTTTTCTGGCGAGGTTGTCTTCCGTAACATTTGTTTGATCGTTTGGTTATAGCGTTCCACTAAACCATCAGTCTGTGGGTGATAGACTGCTGTCTTTAAATGTTCAATTTTGAGGGTTTCACAGACTTGCTTCAAAACGTTGGACATGAAGTTGGTTCCACGGTCCGTGACAATTTCTTTAGGAATTCCCACTCGTCCAATGAAGGGAACTAGGACATCACATATTTGTTGCGTATTTGTTGCCTTTAGGGGAAAAGCCTCCGGATACCTTGTAGCATAGTCTACGATAACCAGTATATATTTATGACCTCTTCTGGTCGGTTCCAGGGGTCCGACAACATCAATTCCTATTCGGCTGAAGGGCTCAAGTACCAACGGCATAGGTTGCAGGGGTGCCTTCTTGATGTTCGCTCTATTTTTCTTTTGACACTCCTCGCATGACTGACAAAATCTAGCCACCTGCTGGTATATCCCTGGCCAGTAGAATCTATCCAAAATCTTCTTAGACGTCTTTTCGGTTCCGAGATGTCCCTCCCCGATCTGTACATGAGCGACCTCTAGAACCGTCGTATAATATTTGCTTGGGACCACCAACTGCTTCAACACCTCCCCACTCCTAGTTTTGCTCACTCTATACAGTAGTCCCTTTTCCTTGATGAAATGAGGACCTTCTCCAGGTGAAACCTCTTTAGCCCGCTCTCGTGCATATTGGAGTAATGGATCCAGGTCCTGAGCGGTTCTGAAACTATCGCCCTCCTCATCTAACCTCCAATCTACGGATACTGGACACACATTCTTAGTTCTCCACTCCTCCTTCATTTTCCTCCTTAGTTTCCGACTCGTCTGAGGTTTGGGGTACGGGGAGGTTATTTCCTCTCCATGAAAAGGGGCCATTTCCCACCAGCTCTTCTCAATCTCATGAATTAGTTTAGAGAATTTCGGTAGATCGGAGCCAATTAGTAAGGGCTTCGGTAGACTGGGTAGTACCGCTGCTTTCACTCCGACTGTTTCTCCACCCACCTTAATTTGTATCTTTCTTGCAGGGTACGCTTTTATATCCCCATGCACACATCTAATAGGAATTTCCCCTGCTGAATGAGGACTTTCACCTACCAGTTCTGAGGTCACCGCTGTCTGTAGGCTTCCGGAATCAACTAGGGCAGTGGTAGGCTTCCCGTCGACCTCCGCCTCACAGGTATATAAATATTGAGACTGTCTTCCGTGTATAGTTTCCGGGTAGTCTCTTTCTTTCATAGATTCTAGAACACTCACATCCATTGGTTCTGGTTTTAGTTTCTTTGGACAGAATCTGGCGAGATGCCCCCATTCTCCACAATCAAAGCACTGTGGGCCTCGAATAGACGTTGTCGCTGTACGATAATTCGAGGGTCCCTCACTGCTAGGTCTGATCCGGAAGTTCTCCCCTTCGGTTTTCCTCAACATAGAATGAGGCCATCTTGGTTGGGGTGTAGGTTTATTCATCATGACGTGTGGTTTAGAACTAGATGCATAGGTCAACACCCGGCCCTGTCCTGCCTTTTGATACGCCGCCGCTACTTCCACTGCCTCTAACAATGACAATCGATGGTGTTGCTTGACCCATCGTTGTACTGGGCCGGGTAGTCCTTCTATGAATTGCTCCAAGATGACCTTTTCCAATATCTCAGCCGGTGCGGACACAGTGGGTTGTAACCACTTCTCGGCCAGTTCTTTCACTCGGTAGAACAACTGTCTTGGGGTCTCCTCTTCCCCCAGTCTAACCTCTCTGAACTTGATACGATAGGTCTCCTCATCTTGTCCCATACGTTCTAGAACCACCTTCTTCATGTCTCCATAAGTGGTATCCCCCGTGGGATTTGCGGTCTGATAAGCTGACTGCATCTCACCGGTCATCAATGGTGCGATGTAGTGGCACCATCTCTCGGTAGGCCATTGGGCATTTCGAGCGACCCTCTCGAAGTTCACGAAAAAATGTGCTGGGTCTTCTCCTACTGAGTATTTTTGTAATACGGAAGTAGGGACTTGAGGATTATTCCTGATATTTGTGACTTCCAACAACTGCGCTTGCTGCATTTGTAATGCCTGTTGGAATGCTAATCTATCTGCTTGTGCTTGCTGATTCTGCATTTGTATGGCTTGTTGTAGCATCTGTTGTCCCTCGGAAAGGGTCTTAATGAGGTCCTCCATGACGTTCTCAGAATCCCACTTCTGACACCACTTGTGACAAGTTAGTTTTTTTCAAACATGAATGAGACTCAGAGCCAATATGTAGGTGGTGAGAATTGCAACGAGAATCCTCTTTTTTTATTATTGTAGCAACTGTTTTCTATCTTTCTTTTATAGGTTGAAAAGGATACGTTTTCCCTCGCAGTAGGTTTGAAACCCAAGACCTTCTTGTAGAACACTCTAGGACTCTACTTCTCAGGTAAGTCTCTAAATGTCTTTTCCAGATCTTTTGCTCTTTCTTTCTTACACTGTATATGTCTCTTAACTTCCTCTTGAATTAGTCCCATTCAACTTGGAGGAAACATTTAACTTAGCAGTCTCTTTTATTTAGGTTTTCTTGATGAACTGTTTATTGGAAGTTCGTAATGATGTGGACTACTCAACGACATTGCCCATACGAGGTTTATGACGGGCGCTCCGTTGGTACACGGCCTTTCTGTCTCTTTTCTCTGCCTGCGCAGCCTTCTATAACTCCTCCGCACTACTCTATGTACATATGCTCTCTTTCTTTGCTTTTTTCCCTCTCCCGGTGCTTCACGTACCTTCGTAGCAAAGTGTGCTACTGCTGGTTTCAAACAGGATTCCCTCGCGTTGTCTTCACTTCTCTCGGTATTTTCTTGTCAGCTGGTCTTCTGACTTCAGCGCCCGCTGTCTCCGCCTCCTCAGATTCCCCTTGCTGGCCGCATCCGACAGGCTGACACGGCAGGCTGGGCGATCAGCTGTCTTCTTCGTAGAAACAGCTGCGGAGCACACGCCCCTCTTCGGCTACTCTGTAATGGCACCGACGCCGGCGTTGTATTTCTTCGATCTCTAGCTTCTTAACTCTGTAAACTTTATGTGGCGACAACCGGTCGTCGTATCAACTCAAACGCAGGCTTTCCTTAGTGCAACGGCACCTCAGGACGAGCAACAGGAATCCTTTTCTTTCCAGCCCGGACAGCCTAATATGCCCAGACGTAACCGTCGTCCTCCTGCCTTTCCTCTCCTCCCGACGTTTCCTAGGCAACACAAGCAGAGTCATAAACATTAGAGGAAAGCCCATACATCTGTGGCTTCCTGGTCTTCCTGAATGGGCTAATGTCTATATTTTACTCCCCATGTAGAGACTGACTCCGTCACACAGCGGCACCATAGTAAATTTACCAAATGTATTATCTACTGCCCTCAATTGCCTAATGGCAATGTCTGCTTTTAGATTTAGCTGAGTTTTTATGAGGGCAAGAGAGTCCTGACCAGAAAAATAGAAACCTAGGTACTTAAATGAAGGTAGCGCCTTAATTCTCTTTCCTTCACATAACCAAGTAAAGGCATTCTCCTTTTTATTCTTATTGTCAAATCTAACAATAACAGTTTTTGTTGGGTTAGTTTTCAACTTAATACCCTCAACAAATGATTCAAAAGCTCGTAGTAGCCTCTGCAAACCAATTTTTGTTTTGTCCAGTAAGAGAAAATCATACGCATAAGCCAACCAGTCAATACACACATTATTAAGCTTAGGGGAAATCAAACCTTTACCACTCAGGGCATTTTGGGCTCCACACACATACAAATTAAAGACGGTCGGGGCCAGCATAAAACCCTGTCTTAAACCATTCAGAATTGTAATAGGTCTGGAAAGTAAACCGTCGTTGTCAAGCGGACCATTAAACTGGTGTCAGTGTATAAGGCAATGATCATCTGGAGTAATGGAGCAGGTATTTTGAGATCCTGTAGCTTCCGCCAGAGGAGTTGTCTATCGACAAGGTCAAATGCTGAACTGAGATCCATCAATGCCACAAACAATGATCTAGTCCCCTTTACCATAGAGTTGGCTATCAACGTTTTTAGCACTAGCCCACCACAGTCTGTTCAAATGTGTTTTTTTAAGCCAATTTGTTTGTTGTCAAGAATGGATTTTTCAGTAATCCATTCTTGAAGTTCCTTTAGGACCAACGAACAAAAAATGTTGGACTCGGGGTCCGCAATTGCAATTGGCCTGTAACTGGATGGGGACATGCGTGCTCCCTTCTTAAAGACAGGAATAACGATGGACACTTTCCATGATAGGGGTATAAGCTTGGTCTCCAAAATGTTACTATACAGTATGTATAAGATTTTTCCCCAAATCACAGAGTCCCTTTTTAAGAGTTTATTAGATAGATTATTCGGACCCATGGCTCCAGAGTTTTTGAATTTCCTAATCATATCAGTGATATCATAGCTCGAAAACTTCAAAGACCAAGACTGAGGTTCAGATATGAGCAATTGTTGGTTACCTTTGTTCAATGCATAAAGGTTTGTAAAATGTCCATGCCAAACATCCTCATTGATTACATTTACTGCCATATCTTGTTGAGGTTTTTTGATTGCATTTATCAGGTACCAGAAGTTTGAACAGCAGTGCCCTCACAGTGCTTTCAACATAAGCTCACCATCTTGCTGCATTCGTACTGCTCTATATTGGATATGCCAATTCTTATAGGTTTGCTTGAATTTGTTTTTCCTCTTATAGAAGTCAGAGGATGACAGTACTTCCTTTTTTAATTTTCTCAGTTCTTTTCTATAAACACGTTTCCGTGTATGTTTACATTTTGGTTTTACTTTAGACCCTGGTGTAAAACGGGGGGGACAGATTGTCAATGGTGTCCTTAATATATGTAGAAAAGTTCGAGGGAGAATAGCATAGATCGCGATGTAACTCAGTGATTACCCGATAGTCGCTTATCATAGTTGAAGTAAACTTCACGTTTTTAGTTTGGCACCATTTCATTCTATTTCCCTGCTGATCTATCATCACCCCATGAGTATATTTTTCTTTAATTGGGGTAGGGAATTTCAAGGCCATTTTACAGGTAACAAAAGAGTGATCACTAGAGCTAGAGTCAATCACCTCCAAATCATATACACTCCTAAAGATACCAATAGACACAAAAATATAGTCTAAAGTGGATTCCAAGCCTCTGGCTTTCCAAGTATGTTGGTGCCCTCGAAGGAGATCCAAACCCAGAGATTCCGCAAAATGTAACCACAATCTGCTTCTCAATACTCCAGAGCCACCAACCCTCACAGACTGTTCAGCATTGGCCAGCATTTCATCCCCCACTAACATATCACATAGACAGTTTGCATTAAGATCCCCCGCCATAATGATTTGACCTCCCTGGTTTGTCTCACGCCAGGATTCAATTATAGATCCCAAAACGGTCAGTTCCTTACCAAGTTGTAAATCGGACATCTCACTGGGGTTCCAATAGATATTAATAAATAAAATAAAGAGGGACTTGTTGTTTTCTATATCCATTTTAAAAGCTGCAACAAGAAAGTGGTGTTCCAGACACCATTCCCCCATTTTTGACAAAGAGTTATTTTGTTTGATGGCTATTAGTAGTCCACCTTTTGAGCAGCCTTTGTTGGAGCCCCGTGCACACAAATTGACCACAGTAAACCCTTCCCAGCATAGCTGTTCCCTAGACCAGGTTTCCTGAAGAAAAGCAAAGTCAAATTGTGACAGAAAATTCATGCATTCTTCGTTGTTCAAAAGATTCACATTTCCCCGAGAGTTCCAACTCACAAATTTGAAGAACGAGGAGGAGGCTAGAGGGTATTGCCAAGCTTCCTGAGTGGGTCAATAGACTCCCTCAGAGTCAAGGCGAGCCACCTCCATTCCTGCTTGTTCAGGTTTGATTCCTCATCAGGAGGATTAGTGGATTGACTAGGTTGAACTTGCACCTGTTCAGACAGCATAGTTTTCTTTTGAGCAATAGTTTGAGACTTATATTCATAGATATCAAAACCCAGTTTTTGAAAAGATTCTGATTCCTTCAACAGAACCGACCTAATCAGAGCAGAGGGTATAGCAAGTCTCACGTAGTCATATCTGATCCTATGAATGAAATCAACCAGGGTAATATCGGCCGAAGTGATCAGACTAAGTTCAGGCATGGTAGAAAGTAATGGAAGTATGTACGATCGGTTCAATGAAATGGGCACTTGCTCTTGGAATAGTGCTGTCAATATCAGACCAGGGATTTCAGGAGAAACAGGTTGTTTCAAATCAGATCCCATATTGTCAAAAGGTGAGAACCCATTAGTGTATACATTTTCCTGTGGTATAACCTTTTTGTCAGCTCTTCCCATTCTGTGATCAATTCTACCCATACCATCCTGCACAAAGCCATGGGTAGAGACAAACTTCTCACCAGTTTGCATGCTAGTTTGTTTCGTACCCAGAGTAGAGCTACTTGTTGGAGTCTGATTCTCACCCAACACCTTCAGAATAATACGTCTAAGTTCTAGCTCTTTTTCGTCTTCAGAACAACCAAGAGACACTACATTGTTGTCAAGGATACAATTGGCATTCAGATTTTTATTCAGTTTAATTTTACTGTCTACTGTTCCGGCACTGCTGTCAACATCCAGCTCCAAACCATTCGAACCCTTATTAATAGATGTTAGTATCTTTTTTGGATCAGAAAGAATCATAGTATGCTTATCATAGTAGGGTTCTCGTGGCAGGCAGGAGGTTGACATTCCTTCGGAATGCAGTGGACGGGTGAACTCCCGGGCAATAATGGATGCGCACGCGTCATGGAGATTTGTTCCCCAAATGCCCTTTACGGTAGTATTGTCTTTAGTTGCTTCAAGTGAATGAGGACCTTTGAAGATTTGGTACATCACGTCTGATTTCTTTTTTAGCTCTTCACTTAGAGTGTTAGCCCCATCTGAAAAGGAGTCCCTCAAAGAAATTCCCTTGTCACGTGTGAGACCCATAGCGTTAGTAGTTGGCAGTGCACGTGTGTCTGGATTAGGATGGACCGTAGTAGGGTTCACAAGTAGAGCCCCCTCTACGTGCTCTAACAGTTGAGGATCCAAATTCCTCAAACATTTTTGAGACATTTTATTTCTAGCTGCATTGTTATTATTATTATTTTTTTATTTAATTTTTTATTTATTTTTTAATTTGCTTTGCCAGTTTCTTACTTTGACGTTTGGAGATTTTTACCTCATAGACTTCGTTGTCCTGGATCTGAGAGGGACAGTTTATTTCCTTGACCTTGTCTGTATTATGGGCCTGTAAATTGTTGGTAGGACTATTTGGAGGCATCACCCCCATGGTCTGTGTGGATGGAGTAGTGATTATGACATCAGACAAAACCAGTTTTTTTCTGGAGAGTGTTCGAATTGTCCCTTATTAGCTTAAGAACCTGCGCCATAATGCAGGGGGTTTCCTTTTTTAACGCCACCGAAATGGACTCAGATAGGTAGTGGGGTATTTTAGATAGTTCTAACGATAAGTTGTTCAAAACCTGGGTCTGTTTTCTCAGTTCGGTTAGAAGTAATCTATTAAATATACTTAGAGTGGTAACAAGATCCAAACCCAGACCCCCGTCCCCCACCTGATTGTCAAATTTCACATTTGGCAGTTCCAAAAAGTTGTCATAACAGAAACTACTGTCTTTCTGTCCATTAGAGGCCACAGAGACAGCTTCACCCTCACAACCATTTTCCCTCCCCTCAGTAAGCTCTATCAGTTCATCATCAACGAAAAGAGGTTGCGAGGGGTCAATAGTATCCTCAATAGTTTTGCAGTATGGTGAGCAGTCCTGAGCACATTGCAGCAGGGCTTCTTCCTCATCACTGATTACAGGGAGAGGAAGAGCAGCAGCCCGCGCCAAACTAGCGCAACGCGTGCTAACAGCATTGAAAAAATCTGCTCTTATATCTTTCATTGGTAATCCTGGTTTCTTTTTCCCCATCTTTAAACACACTTACTTGAAAACCACAACAGAGACCTAAATCAATCCCTAAGTGTATCAAATTATTTTTACCCTATAGTGGCCAGCAGTCGAATGTAGCCAGTCGAGAGTAAATCTTGCGGAGGAATAATGACAGACATGCACAGTTGCAGATAGAGAAGTCGAGGCACTCTTCCCACTGCACACAGCGAACAGCAAACAGTGCTTTCTCGTGCTTCCCGGTGCGCGCGTGAGTGCGCTGCACCACTGGATTTAATAGGAGAAAAAAAAGTGCCCGAGGCACAGAATGGGCGGAGCCACGGGTGCACACTGAAAAGAAATTAAAGAAGAAAGGCTGTTAGATACTCTGTTCCCTCCAGTGCACATAAACAAAGTCCAACACAAGTCCAACAAAAGTCGAGCTGGTCCAAAGGAGGTTTGAAAATAGACACAACACACACGCTGAATCACCTCCAGGCAGCGTGGTGTAGCTGCTAAAGACGTCCTCCGGGCCGTGTAGTGAAGCAGTCCTCACGAGCCACAGATGTCGGGTCCGGCCAGCAAACAGTGCTTTCGTGTGCTTCCCAGTGCGCACGTGAGTGCGCTGCACCACAGGATTTAATAGGAGAAAAAAAAGTGCCCGAGGCACAGAATGGGCGGAGCCACGGGCGCACAATCCAGGGAGCGTGGTGTAGCTGCTAAAGACGTCCTCCGGGCCGTGTAGTGAAGCAGTCCTCATGAGCCACAGATGTCGGGTCCGGTCAGCAAACAGTGCTTTCTCGTGCTTCCCGGTGTTTAGAGGCGGATGGCTATATGGCTTGTTTTTATTCTGCTCTATATCTTATTTGTTTTCTATGGAGTTGGGTAAATATGACATTGAAATCGGTTGATGCATAAATTAAGTATATTCATGTGATGGGGAATGGGTAATACATTATTGATAGTAGAATGTGTTGAGCATTATTGGTGTGAGTGAGTAAGGGAGGGGTGGTTGGATTAACTATGTAAGAATGATATGAGGTGTTGAGGAAAGCAGTGGTTGCTATAATGGTGTGATTTAGTGTATAGGAATGAGGGATGTGTAGGTGTAATTGAAAAGGGGTGAGAAAGAGTGTGTGTGAGTGGTAATGTGTGTTAGTAATTTGGAATGCAATGAGTGTGAAAGTTGTTGGGTTGTAATAGAGGACTTAGGGTGGTTAGGTGTATGGAAGAATACATGAAATTGTGGTATAGAAGTTGTTGAGGGATGGATTGTGTTGTTAGCCAATAACGAATTGGTAGTGTAATGAATAAAGAGCAATGTTGACATTGGATTAGAAAGAGTGTGAATGCTGCAAGGGATTGACTAAGCGTGAAATATAATATTGTCGAGCAGAAAATAATACTCTAGGTGAATATACAGTGAAAGTATGTTATTGCAATTAGAGATAAATACATGCTATAATAACTACTTACTTTGCAGGATGTGAAGAGTTTTCTTTGTTCGGTAGCTGGCTTTGTCAATCTTCTTTTTTCCTGTCCTTGTAAAAGAAAGTTAGTTGGCATATGTGGGAATGGTGAATCAGTTTCAGAAATGAAGGTTGTTATTAAGGTAGGAAGAGTTATTGGGAAAAGAGTGAATAATGATGTGTTACATGTGGAGTGCTTAAGTATGTTAACTGTGTTGTTGGAATGATTGTACTATGACAAGTGCAATTTGGCATATTGCAAGCCACAGGGCAAACATGTCCATAGTGTGAAAAGGATTCATATTTAGTGCATTTTGCAGCACAGAAAAGTTTGCAGTAGGACACACATATAATGATCTTATCTGTAGAGCAAAGTTTGCCTTGATGCAAAAGTTCATGAAAAATGTATCTTTTTGCAGTAGGGCAATTTTTGTCCTGGTGCTTTTAATCTGGAAAGTGCACTTGTTGTGGTGCCATGGATTTGCAATGTGTTGCAGTGTTTTTAAAAAGTAGGGAAACTGTGGCCTAATGGCAATACCATGGAACCTTGAGGTTTAGCAGTGTATGTTGTTGGTATTTTGCGTGTTGTAGCAGTGCTTGCAAAAGACTATTCTTTTTTGTATAAGGAAAAGTGTTGCATTTAGGTTTCCATTTTTGTAGTAGGAATGTATTGAACGTGAACAAATATATACATACATTGGCACTATACACTTATCTGTGAGCAGGTGGGGAATAGTGGCACTGTAAAGGACATGATTGCAGAGGTTGGAACATATGATATTCATACATAAGGAAAAATGCAGTTGTTTTCAAAATGTTTCTTATTAGGAGCATTTATTTGAAAATAAAATAAATGCATATGTGTATTTAGAGCTTCACTGTTTGTAACTTTCTTCTACAGGTGAGGGAAATGCAGTAACGTCTATGTGGTTATGGTTAAGTTGGTGTTTCCATAGGAAGAGCACTTTTTGGGCGGCTTATAACGTCGCCGCCCCTGGACGAATCCTCGCCAAACTTTGCAAAAAAAGTATATGGCAAATTTGGTGTAAATCCGTCCAGTAGTTTTTTTTTAAATGACCAAAATGTAAGGCAAAAAAAATAGTGATATCTCCGTTCGCTCCGCAGATGGACTTCCCGGTTCGCTACGTGGACAGTGCCCTGATTGGCCGAGCGGCTTGGGTGATGTCCGCGGACATGCGACGTGTTCACTGATTGGACGGCGTGGTGCGTGAAGCGCGTCAGATTTTTTGTGGCGCCCGCCATCTTGCATTCGCGGACGACCGCGGACAGCACGGTGAAACTTGGATTAAAAATTGTATTTAGTGGAGTGTGTTGGTGTGTAAGAGTGTTTGGGGAGGGTGGGAGAGTATGAGATAGGTTCAATGTTCTGTTTTTTTTATATGCTAGACACTTTTGTTGTGTTCGATTTGTCTGCGGACAACACGGCTGTTCTGAAATGTTCTATATAAACTAAATGGTGGGGTGTTCCGAGGATGGAGTATGTGTCCGTTTTGTTCGCAAGCAAGCTAAAATTGAGCTAAGAAAACTCGCGGTGTCCTTAAATGTTCGTACATATACAAAATGGGGGTGTCCTGAGGACGCTGTCGTATTGTACTCTGGCAAGTTGAATGTGTTCTACGAACACTCGCGGTGTCCTGAAATGCTCTGATTACTTACCGGTAATCTTCATTACTCCTAGTCCTACTCTTCTTCGTCACAGTACTGACGACCCTCCTCACCCTCCCTGCGGGGAAGGTCCCATGCTCCGGCTTGGTAATATGAAACTGAGTGATGTGGATGTGGGGGAGGAGTTATAGGGATTTAAAGAAATAGAAGAAGGTCTTGTGTCGGAGGCAGGGGCCTCATGAAGTAAGTACTGGGACGAGGAAGAGTGGACGTGGAGGTAATGTTTGCAATTAAACTTAATGAGGGTGTTCTGAGAACGCTGTTCGTATTGTTCATTGTCAGGTTGAAAGTGTTCTAAGAACCCTCCTTATGTCCGTTGACATTACAATTTCCTATGGCCCTTACCCGACTTTTTGTCCACTAAACAAACGATAAATCAGGCTGCTGTGCGTCGACATTATGTGATAATCCTATCACTTGCCCCATCGACCTGGCTGACCTGCTTTTGCGACACTAAATCATATCTCCCGCCCGTAAGCCTGACATTATCAAAGCATTCATATTCCCCGTCTCTCTCCGTGACGGTACAGGGTGCATAGCCAAATGCACCCAGTCGTCTCCAGTCCTACGCGACTTTACACAGAACCCGGAAAAAAACACAGATCATCTCACAACACAGCACGCAACAATTCGGAATATGAAACTGTGATTTAAAAGCAAACAGCAAGATTGTACATTTCGTAAAGTACTGTTATTTGACATCAAATGTTTAGAGAATATTCAGCGATTTGCATTTGTCTTTGCTGTCGATCCGCAAAAGTTCATCTTGAGTCACGCGCTGTTCCTTTGCGGTACACAGGGTGTTGGTTTATGATAAAAGAAGCACTATGGTCACACTAATAATCGGAAGGCTGTTCCAACAACAAGGCATTAGACCACCATAATGGTTGGTATGTTGCTTCTAGCCACTAGTAGCGCGTAAGGGCATATTGCTCCTTGGCGATTGTCCCATAAAATGGTGAGGGTCATGAAGTTGTTTAGAAGTAGCTGCACCTGGCAGTTAAAAAATCCGTCGGCCGGGGTCTGAAAATCGTGGCATTGACAGTACGGAAGGACATACCTGTTTTAAAAAACATAAATTAGTCTCACCAGCCGATCTTCATTAAAAATATTCATTTTATTTATTAGGGCGTGAAACTATTTGCTAGCGAGGATAGTGCAACGGAGTATGTTAACTTATTCCCATTAACCCACCCTCTGTCCTCTGCCTTTTTCAGAGCCCTCTAAGCGACAGGGACGAATTTGGCGGTGATAGTGCGCGGTAGAAAACACTATGCCACATTGAACGAACAAGTACAACTTAACCGGGCTTTAACGCCATGCTATTGTTATTATATTCCGGTATAAAATATTCTAAAGGGTTACTTACATTATATTGGCATTTTCCATTGTCTAAGCGTAGTGCAGTCCCAAAATACGACTCTGTCTGTGCCAAAGATCTTTCTCATAGTGATATAATATATAAAAGTGGTTTTGTTTCGGAAGTTTCATCCTTATCGTGTCTTACGTTTTTGCAACACTCCTTCAAAAGAAGTCTTTTAGCACAATCCCTGTATGTCAAGGTCAAAAAACAATAGAACCTTATAGTGCGAGTCGTGGGCCTCTCCGGCACGCGAGCAAAAAATGGAAGCAGCTGACCTTCACTGTAAACAACCATAAATTCTTAGTTTGCAACATTCTGTGTACAGCCATCTCTGAGAAATTGCTTTTTACACTCTATCTTTGTATATTGTTTGCGTGCTAATAAAAAAACTTTGTTAAAGGGACGTTATGGTTCCAAGTAAAACCGAAAAGCCCCTGAAATTCGCCAGTTATGGTAAGCTAAGCAACCATAACTCGCACCACCACCGTGCACTGCTAAGACTAACACCCAGGACATCAAAGATGACATCACAAATGTCATTGATGACATCAGTGATGACATCACATGTGTATGTACTTTTCATGAAATATGTGTACAAGGGATTCTTATTATAATGTTGCGAAAAAAGTGTCAAAGATCATTGCAATAAATATCATACCCTAATTAGTGCTTTGAACGATGCATTGATATAAATAGCATTCTATTATGTGGTTCTATCTAGTATACTAAGCTACTAATGCAGAAACATAGCATTGTGTGCAGCGTACAAGATGAAGGTATAATATTCGTAATGTTAATATGTTGAATAATTAAATGATAACTGTTTTCTTAATAGATTTTTGTGTACTGTGAAATATGTAATAAGTAGCTAATGAAACCCATGTATTACATAATTGCATTACTATAGAGAAAACAGAAAGAGACAAGAACACATACCAATATACATATACATAGGGTAAATAGCAGCTTTGAAACAGAGAAATCATCATTTATTTGCTTGAAAATAATGCTGTCTTTAAAGCTTGTGTCTTCCCCTATGTATATGTTTCATATGATGTGACTGGACTCTAAGGGAATTACTATAAGAACCTACTTGTAGGATATGTCTACAAATAAAATACAATTTTTAGTTTCTGACTGTTACTGAAGAAAACCATGTGGCCTAGATATGTCAGCAAAAGAAAAAAGAGTGAGCCAGAAGAACACTCGCGGTGTACTGAAATGTTTGTTTATAAAGAAAATGGGGGTGTTCTGAGGACGTTGTCCGTATTGTTCGCTGGCAAGTTGCATGTGTTATAAGAACACTCGCGGTGTCCTGAAATGTTCGGAAATAAACAAAATGGGGGTGTTCTGATGACGTTCTCCGTATTGTGTGACTGCTTAGCTAATGCAATGAGGGAATGGCACAGAGAGTGAAATGGAAATGGTAGAAGGGCTGTCCAAGAGTTATGCAGTCCGCGGACACCGCGGCTGTCCGTGGACAGGGCGTGCTACATCCGCGGTTTTCCAGCAAATCCAGCATGGAAAGAAGACTGTAGGGATCAGCCAATCAGATGTTGAGGTTGTGGATTTGTGTTGAAAGAGACTGTGTGTAGTGAAGATGGTAGAAGCGGAGAAAGTCAGGGTGTTGGTGCTCGGAGATATGTTTGTGCATGCTTTAGAACAGTATGCTCAATGCAGGCATGTTGCAAAGAATTTTGATGTTAAAGGAGTGGAGGTCGTGTGGAGCAATGTGCCTGATTGCAATGTACAGATGTACAGGGAATTGTACAAGTTTGTGAAGATATGGACAGGATCAACAGTCCCATGTGGTAGTTTTGCAGTATGGTGCTTTCCGTTTGGGCTATGTCAGTGCCCCTACTTTGTTGGCAGATTTGGAACACTTGGTTCAAGCAGTAATGAATATCCTTCGAAATGCCAAAGTATTTTTTTCTGGATTACTACCTAGGGTAATATGGGACAATAGTTCAGTTTTTTGTCCTCAGCAAAACAATGCTAGGTGTGTAATCAACCGAGGCATGTGTGCCTGCATGCTTAGAGCTGGTATGTTCTTCTGTAATAATGATAATATTGATTCCAGTAATGCTGTTTATTTTAAAGAAGATGGCATTTCCTTATCTTTTATGGGAAATGCCATGCTGTTTTGGAATGTAAGGGTGCTTTGGAGAAGGTTATGTGAAGATTTTAGGAGTAAAGTAAGAAAAAAAGAAGAAACAAAATACAAAATAACAGGTGTCTGTCAAGCATCTGCAAAAAAACCAAAAATAACGGCTCTTTTCAGAGCCAATCTCAAAGGAGAAATGGGGCACACTATTTAAATTTACATTCACCACGCTCAGATTTTCGATATGTCCGCGGACATGGTGGCAGTCCGCGGACATCAAAATCACTAGCTAGGGGTTCAGTATGTTCTATGTTACATTTATTTAAAGTCAGGGATATTATGGTTAAGTTTTGCTACTAAAAACCTATGAAATCCAGTAAAAAAACTTTGTTAAAGGGACGTTATGGTTAAGTTGAGCTACTAAAAACCTATGAAATTCAGTGAAAAAACTTTGTTAAAGGGACGTTATGGTTCAAAGTAAAACCGAAAAACCCATGAAATTCGGCAGTTATGGTAAGATAAGCAACCATAACTCGCGCCACCGTGCACTGCTAACACTAACACCCAGGACATCAAAGATGACATCACAAATGTCATTGATGACATCACTGATGACATCACATGTGCATTTACTTTTCATAAAAACTCTGTACAAGGGATTCTTATAATGCTGACCAAAAACTGTCAAGGATCATTGGGATAAATATCATGAGCTAATTCGTGTATTAAGCAATGCATTGATATAAATAGCATTCTATTATGAAGTTCTATCCAGTATACTAAGCTACTCATGCAGAAACATAGGCAGTGTGTGCAGCATACATGATGAAGGTGCCATATTCATAATCTTGCCATGTTGAATAGTGAAATGATAACTGCTTTCTTATTAGAGTTTTGCATACTGTGAAACATGTAATAAGGAGATAATAAAACCCACTTAATACATAATTATTACAGACAAAACACAAAGAGACAACAACACATACAAATATGAGTATATACATGGACAGTGAAGTAAACAAAAAAGCAGAAGTAGTAGCAGAAAGAGTTCATAACCTAACTGATTGTCTTTATGCAGAGAAACTGTTGCTCTGTTTCAAAGCTGCTACTTACAATATGTATGTGTATCACATGATGTGACTGCACCCAAAGGAAAGGAGAGTGAGTATAATGTATACAAATATGAGCATATACAGGGAAGGTAGAGTAATAAAAATAAAACTATGAGAAAGTGCTGATAACCCTAATGATTATCTTCATGCACAGAAAGGATTGCTCTCTTTCAAGCCTGTGCCTTCCGCTATGTATATGTTTCATATGATGTGACTTGAACCTAAGTCTACAAATATAGTACCTTTTCAATTTTTACTTCCTGACTGTTACTGAAGAAAACTATGTGGCCTAGATATGTCAGTAAAGGGAAAAAAGGGAGAGCCAGACATGTGATGTCATCAGTGATGTCATCAATGACAGTTGTGATGTCATCTTTGATGTCCTGGGTGTTAGTGTTAGCAGTGCATGGTGGCACGAGTTATGGTTGCTTATCTTACCATAACTGCCGAATTTCAGGGGTTTTTCGGTTTTACTTTGAACCATAACGTCGCTTTAACAAAGTTTTTTTACTGAATATATATATATATATATATATATATGTGTCAAATAAAACACTTAAAACATATAAGCACACCTGGCACACCTGTACTAGTCTTGTTAGATGTACATATTGTTGAATCTGCTAATAGAAATCATGGAGATTTTCACAGTAGTTGTTGATAAATGACAGGAGACATGCACTCTAAAAGTTGAAATGTGCATCTGAAGTATTGAACTGGGGTGATAGGGTTACTTGCAGAGTTTTTGGATGTGATTGGTGGATGGAAACTGATGGAGTGTTATAAATGTACAAGTAAAAAGGGTAGAAGGGCTGCCCTGCGCAACAGTGTCCGTGGATGTCCGTAATAGTCTGCAGACTCACATGTGCCATCTGGGTTTTTTAAGGATGTCTGGCATGGAATTAGGACTGCAGAGACCACAGACAGTTGCAATGTGGGTGGACATTAGGGGATTAGCCAATTAGGTTTCGAGGTTGTGGAAGAGGAGTTGAAGTGTACAGGAGCACAGGGTAGCAAGTGTTTTCATTTTAGTGTGAAGTGGTGAAAGATGGCTGTGTGGATGCTGGGAGATTAATTGGTACAATGGGCACCGTGGCATCTTTGCTAATCCTGAATTAGAAGAAGTAGATGTCTGCCGGAATGGAGTTTGTGAATTAAACTGGGTGGCATTGTTACCATTGTGTGAGAATATATTTTGGTTTAAACATCCTGACATTATTATAATACGTTGTGGAGGCAACAGTATGGGGTATGTTACAGGAGTATCATTGTAGTTTGCCATGAAGGGCATGTTTAAAAGACTAATGGAACTTTTTCCAGCTTCAAAGATTATTTTTGAACTGATTACTCAAAGGCAAATGTGGAAAGGTTCAAACTTTGTTTTGTCAAGTAATTGAAAAAGCCAGGTGGAATGTTAATAAAGCTGTGTGTCCTTTTTTAAGAGATGCAGGAATGGCATCTTTCCACAATGAGAACATAAAGTTTGATGTGAGAACATTTTTCGTACAGATGCAGTACATTTAACAGATTTTTTAAATCAGATTTTTCTTTCAAAGGTTCAGAATGCCTTGAAACAGTTTTTGTGAAAAGAATCAAAAGGGACCACATGAAATATACAGTGTAGCATCTGTCAGTAGGTATAGTACATAAAAACCAAAAACACTAAAAGGTTTGAAGCAGTTTTTGCAAAAGTGATGATAACAAATAGGTACAGTGCAGCATGTGTTATTATTGGACATAAAAACAATAAAATAAAAAGGGTCTTTAAAAAAACCAAAAAGAAAACATTTCTTTAAAAAGCCCCTATTGTAGAACAAAAAAAGTAAGTCAAGTTTAAATCCCCCCCTTTTAATTCACCAACAAGTCTGTGAACGATTTTACTCTGCACAGACCATATGGCCGTGGAAAAGGGGGTAACTCATTTTTTGATGGTTGTGGAATATGAGTGGGAAGTGTGAAAGCCATACATAATGGCTAAACACTTTTTAAGCATATTATGCTTTATGGTAACAATTTGTATGGCAGAGAAAAAGGGTCAGGACAGAAATGTATTACTGTCACCTTTTCTTGCTAGTGGTCTGGAAGCATTTTTAAAATCTATGAAATAACAAAACCCTTGAAATTCAAAGTAAAGCCTTTAGATGCAGGGGCGTTAAGGTGAGCAATATAGTGCAAAAAGAAAACTTGAAATTGAAGGACACATCTTTAGTTGCAGGGATGTTAAAGTAAGAACTTAATGCAACAAACCCCCTGAAATTCAGCTAAAGCCACCTTAAGTTGGCACCCCCTGTTGCACATCCTATGACCACAATGATGACATTAGAAATCACATCACTGATGACATAACTAATTACATGTTGTATGAGAACACTGATGACATTACAAATCCCATCACTGGTGACAACACTAATTACATTGTATATCCTCAGAGGTATTCGTCCTTTCCTCTCCTTCTCCCCGAAGCTCACTGTCTCCAGAGCTCTGGTTCTCTCTAGGCTTGACTATTGCAACAGACTCTTTCTAAATCTGCCTGCTTCTACTCTCCATCCTCAGCAACTCATCCAGAACACTTGTCGTTGGCCTCAAGTCCAGGGATCGTATCTCTCCAGGACTGAAATCTCTGCACTGGCTCTCAATGGCTGTGAGGATTAAGTTCAAAACCCCCTGCGTTGTCAACAAGGCCCTCTGGGGCCTGGGGCCTCAATGCCTTCAACTCTCTCTTCCTGAATATCTTCCTTCTCGAGCTCTTCGCTCATCCACCTCCAACTCCCTCAGGGTCAGTCGCTTCTCCAAGCAACAAGTTGGTGGTAGATCTCTTTCTTTGGCGGGGCCTCCCTCTGGAAAAGCCTCCCTGCCCCCCTGAAACTTCAGGAGAATCATCTCTGGTTCCGGAAGCACCTCAAAACCTTTCTCTTTGCTTCTGCTTTTTCTCCTCCTTTCCCCTGCTGACTCCTTGGTTGAAACTGAAACTGTACTGGACTTGGCCATGACAACGGCTTGGGTCACTGGCCGGCAGCAAAGGCCATAGCTAGTGTTTACTTAGTATTCATGAATACCAATGTGCATGGTTAAAAGCCATGCCTAGTAGCCCATCACTGGTTCAAAATATAGAGTGAGCAACGCTGGAAGCTGTCTTCCGTGGCCATGACCTAAGCTAGTGCCCATTAATATGTTAGAATATACATTCGGGACAGCCAGAGGCCATGGCCACTGACGAGTATTGTGTTGAAGACCGTGGCTAGTGTTTGGTTAGTTTATATAATATACAGTGGGCATGGCTGACGCTGTAGCTAGTGGCTGGTTAGTGTTGTATAATACACGGCGGAAGACCATCACTTATTGCATTTTATTATTTTAAATTATACAGTGGACATGGGCCAAAGATGTACAAACTGCTCAAGGTCCAAGGCCATGTCTAGTGGCCCATTTATATTTTAGAATATATAGTGGGCACAGCCAAATATAGTGGCCACTGGCAAGAATTGTCCTAAAGCCCATGCTAGTGCCTGATCCATGTATATAATATACAGTGGACACGGTTGAAAGCTGTATCCACTGGTGAAGGCCAAAATGTATGGTTGGTAGCCTATTAGTATTTTTAAATATTCAGTGCACAACATCCTGCTGTAGGAAGGAAAATCCTTTCCCAAGATGGCCACCATTGAAAGGGAAGGCGTGGATCCGCAGAGATCCCCTATTCCCTTTCCATGGTGGCCTGCAGAATGTGAAGAGAGAACCCTATGACCATATTAGGCTTACACACACCAACTGCCACTTAACAATCTTTTATATATCTTTTCCAACTGCATTTCCCTTACTTATCCCAAATAATTGTACACAATGCTCCTATAAATGCACATATGCATTATGCAGTGAGAGAAGTACATACATTGAAGGGGCAGTACGGATGGGCAAGTGCTCATGAGAACCCAGGAGGGAAATGCCAAGGTATGCCATAGATTTTTATAAGTGAAAATGTTTCATGGTGTTCCTTCACTATATATAAGTTATTAATAATATTTAAATACAAATATGAAAGAAATTTAAAGCTCCTTTAAGAATTGTTTTTTTTAAATACATTGGGCCTCATTACGAGGCATGCGCTCCAGTAATGAAGGGTGCCGGTACGGGACCAGCACCGTTAATTACGGGATGCCTGATTATGAGGTCCCCTAGCAGGACCTGGAACAGACGTCTGGTAAAACCAGACGTCCTTTCCGGGTCCCGCGATGGGACCAAGGAGCTAATTAGCTCCATCCCCATTCCCATTGAGCCCTATGGGGGCTCAATGGGAATGGGGAATGGTTTTGTGCATGAGGAATTACCGGGTCCTCCAAGGTCGGAATGACCCGGTAATTCCTCATTCACAGAACCCGGTACTGGAACCCAGTATGGAGGCAGCCATGCCCTGGCTGCCTCCATACTCGTAATGAGGCCCATAGTTTTGTCTTTTGCTATCATGTGTGCATGCTGGGGATGGAAATCATCGTTCAATTGCATACAGCTTAAGGCTCCACCATGACCCCAGCGAACCAAACAACCCCTATTATTCACTGCACCTATCCTGCCTCCTAGTTCAGTATCCACTATACCATAATAATGTAACCAATGGCCAGTGCATATGGCTTGCAGCCATGGCCAGTCTCCAAATCCATAGGGCATAGGCTTTCGGCCATGCAGCATTCCCCAAACAGCAAATGAGAATACACATTTGCATTTGCTGGGCACCAGTCCCACTACCCAGACACCAAATTTATATCACTCGTTTTTCTACTTACATGGGAAAATGAACACAAGATGTATTTACAAAAACATACCCGCAGGTCCTTGCTAATGTTTGTTGTGTAAGTTTGTTGTAATCTAGACCATCACGTCAGGCTGTAACCACAAGCAAAATATTGTTTCCCCTTTCAAACCTACTGCTTCAGCCATGCCGCAAGCCCCAATAAGCAAATTACACTACACATTTCTCCTTGCTGATGGCCAGGCCCATTGCCCAGACACCAAAGTTATATCACTGTGTTGTGTACTTACTATTTATACTAAAAGAAATGAAAAACAGGACATATTTGCAAAACCATGGTTTTCAGTTCTTGCTGAGCTTCCTTGTGCATATTTGCTGCAATCCCATTCAGCACTTCAACCTGTACCCACAAGCACATTTTTCCCCCTTTCAAAACTATCCCAATTTTGAAAAACGTTACCACTTAGCCGGTCCTTGGTTGACAGGGCCACTTTAACTCCATTGGTCGTCCCTCATGGTCATGGCCAGTATCTAGCTTGTCAGGCTCATGACCTTATGCAGTGACACAGACAATCTGGCCACTGTCCAAGGCCACTATACCTCAGTCATCAAAGGTATATCATTATTTTTTGTACCTACATTATGATACTTGTCAAAAAAGGAAACACATGCTATGCTTTCAGGTCTTTGTGAATGCTGGTTAGACGAGTTTGCCTGGAAATCCGCCCACGTTTTATTTTTTCAAAGTGTCCAAAATGTACGTAAATAAAATAGTCATATAACTTAGCCCTCAGTTGACAAAATCCATTCAGACTTTGCACAAACATTCAAGGTTGAGTCAGTAATCTTCCTGAAAACCTCTGTCCACATTTGTCAAATGGCAACAAAGTTATAAGCCATCTAAAAATGTTGAGACCCCCCTCTAATTTAGCGCTCTCTTGACAAAATCCAACCATACTTTGCAAAAACATTAATACCTAGATCTAAAACCTTTTTGCAAACTTCTGTGCAGATTCATCAAACGGCACCACATTTATAAACCTATACTATGTTTAGGGCCCCCCCTCTAATTTTGCCTCCTCTCAACAAAACAGCACCAGACTTTCCAAAACCATTCAGAATCAGGTCTAGAATGAAATTCGAATATTACATGCAGTTTAATTGAGTGGCGCCAAAGTTATAAGCCATCCAAAAACTGCTTTACACCGACCCTGTAATGCACAAATAAGCATAGATGCCTCCCGAACATCTAAAATGGTCGTGGACATGACAGGACTGTTCCAGACTGTTCATGGACATTAGGGAAGAAAAATTGCAGTTTTTTGTCTTTTTAAGGCCTTATCCCACCCCATCCTCAGAGATTGTTTGATAAGTTTGTGAGAGGGGAACGTTGTGTTTTTTACTATGTATTGACCGCGATGTTCGCATATACCGGCTCGCTTCGCGGAGCGGCCCGTGGATTGCGGTGCCAATTGCAGTCTGAGGCAGGAAACCCTGAGTCTGCCTTCTCTGTTGTTTGATTGTGGGAGCACCCACTATCAGCCCTCAAAGACTGACTTTCCCACGGAGCAGACCGCAGAGCCAATTGCGGTGCTAATTGGCGTCTGAGGCAGTCCATGGCGTCCAGGCTCCGGGGTGAGGCATCGCTATGGAGGACGATCCCAGAACTTTGAGAAGCGGTCGCCATCAGATCACAGAGCTGGGTGGCCGCGGTCGAGTGAGGGGAAGTGAAAGAATGTCGTCTGGCTTTCTATCTACAGCTACAGCTGAAAGTACCTGTTTGCTTGAGGACACGGGTAAGAGCCCCATTGAACAAAAGGGCATTGGAAAGGGGGGGACACCAATGTAGACCTGTGTCTCCCCTCTGCCGATAACGCTGCTGATAACGTCGACAATGCTTTCCCCTCAGCACTGTTTGAAACTGGAAATTCCCTCCAAAACGAAACGGCCCACCCAAATAATGAATATTTATACCAACTTAGTCACCAACATAATGGGCGGGGGAGATGGGAGGCGTACCCAGGATGATAGAATACATTGATGCTGTAATGCTGCGGGAGAGAGGGGGCGAGGGGAGGAGGGGGGCTGAGACCCCTGCAGTTCTCTCCTCGCTGCAGAGCAGAGGGTGGGGTTTCCACCAAGGAGTAGCTGTCAACCGGATGACCTCGCCCTTAGCCTCCCAGTACACCCTGCATCGCGGGGCAACACCACCAGTGAGTATGCTTTTTCCCAAACTGGTAGTGGATGTCGTGATCCAGCGAGGAAAAGAGGGAGGGGAACCCCCCACGCTAACAGAGCAAAACATAGGGGGAACTCTGGGGAGAAACCTACAGGAGAAGGTGGCAGCCCTATCCCCCAAAGTGAACTGCCTTCAGAATAGGGGCGATGAGGAGGCTGTGACAACGGACATGACAACGGACATGAATGTGGATGTGACCCTGCTAGCACAGGCCCACAGTCCTAAGAAAATGCAGCAAGAGAAAATGTTCATGTTTACAGAAAAACATGGAGCACTCGAGAAAAAGGAATTGATAAAAAATCCAAAAAAAAGTAAACAAAAAGAAATTCTCATCAAAAGCTCAGAATGCCAATAAGGCACAAGAAAGAAAGGGGAAGCAAACACCAAACAGACAGAAGGACCAAAATCGAAACAGGTTAAAGCACAGAAGAGCAAATCAAAGTGCTTCACCTCAGAAAAGCAAAAATTATTAACAAGTTCACTTAAACTCTTCTTTCAAAAAAGAAATCCTACAGCGGCATCAGGAGCTGAAAACAAGAAGGACCTTACAGACTCAGAACTAATTGCTCAAACTGAAACCCTTGACACGACTATATACCTCTCACCATCAAAAAACAGTGAAAAAACGACAAATGAAAATACAATTCAGATCCCCCAGGAGTTTGAAAAGGTGATCTCAGATAAAGAGATAGTTACCTCCCAGAATAGTGCAGGTGCTGATTCCTGTTTGCAGAGATGGCATAATGGGAAACAACGAGACCTCCTTCCTAACGGGGGATTCCCCGAGAATGCGCAAGTTCAACGGACTGAGGAGATCAGTCCTCCATTCAAAAACAGCACGCGGGCTGATATGAAGAAAGAGTGTGGGTCCTTAAACAGCAGGAAGAAATTGGAAATAAAAGAAACCAGAAAGTGGGAGAGAAGTTCGAGACCGGACCACTGCCACTGAGAGGTTCAAACGACCCCTTAAGGGAACCGCCTGGGGAAAAAGAGACTGACCAGGGGATGGAAAATACAGATCTAAGAACCCCAAGGCCCTTCGCAAAAGCTAAGAAGTATGAAAGAAAAAGAGACAGGGAAAAGGAAAAATGTGGAGATCTAAGTCTCTTACTGACCAGAACGCCTTCAACACCAATCAGAAGACGACACAGTGAAATTTCATCACTAGCACAGAGAGACACACTATCAACGAAGATTGACTTAATGTCAATAATGTCTACTATAACAATTGCTCTGACTCCATTCTGCAAACTTTATGAGATACTAAGTGATACCCTGAAAGATCACACATCTCTAATAGCAGTAATGAACTTCAAATAAACCCTCCTAGAGGGGTATGTGCTGGCAAATCCGGGTGATAAGCTTGAGCTGATGACACCTATGAGGATGTTGAATATGGCATCTCAAACAGAGGACTCTCAAGGTCAGCGTTTATAGGGTAGGACTTTATCAGTGTCTACACAAACAGATACAACCCAAAGTCATAATTTCTCCACAGAAGTGTGTGTCAGGAACAGGCACGCAATTGAAGGGCGATCCTGCTAAACAAACAAATGGCATTAGAGCACTTCCTCAGGTGGACGACAACTCATTGACCAACAAACCCCCACAGAAGCAAAACACCACGTGGCTAAGTACAGAGGAAATGGCTTCATTGCCCCAAACCTCACTATAGATCAAGGGATTGCCTCCCTGCCACTGACTGAACAAGAACAAAACTTCAGAGACCTATCTAATAAGGACAAGCTACCGTCCTACGGCATTTTCTTGCAAAAATTAGGTGGCAGTTTAAGGGAACTGCCGCACAAGGGGGCAATTTTTGACTTAGGAGCAAGGGGCGGCCAACCTAGCAGAAAACTTGGAAAGAAGGCGACAAAACTAGTCCACCTTATAATAAGAGAGTCAGAAAGGTGGGATGTAAAAAATTCCGTGCAAAAACCTAATCAACGGAAAAGAAAAGCCCTATTGATTTGGAGGAAGATGAAAGTGCTTCGATCGATCTTATGGACCTAAGTCAATACTCATTTGAGGATTTAGACTTAGAGGATCTGTTGCCAATTCAATTGAAAAAAAAGCTACATCCCCACTGGATAGGGGCCAAGTACGTGAACCGAAAAGGAAGATTATAAGAAGCGGCAGAAGGGTCGCATATCCGCAGCAAAAGGATCAACAGAGATCAACATCTCCTACAAGCACCACAAATAGAGTTTGGAGAGACCAAAGAGGGAAAAGAAGAGATGGAGTGTTAAATCCTAAAGCAACCTGCCAAGAGGAGGGAAGAAAAAGTGAAGAGAGAGAGTCGCGAAGACTTCCCCCAAGGCCAAATCAGAAGGATTCAAAGAAGTTCCTGTGGGAGTATTTGGACTACAGATGCAAGGACCTAAAAGAAAGGGAAAGGGAAGGAAAATATGAAGATCAGTGGAAAGATAAAGTTGCAAATCAACAAAAAAAGGGGCCTCTCCCTTAAGACCCAACCAAGACAAAAAAAAGAGACAATACGGCCAAAATGCAGGACTATCGAGCATTTAAACTAATGAGAACTATTAATAAAAATTACAATTTGATTTTGATTCGACGGACAGTAATGAAACTGTGTGCTCAAATTCCAACTTTATGCGGTCTCCGCTCTGAAGATCTAATAATTGTGGAATCTATGCACAAAGGAAGAAAAGCTTGTTCATATCTGCACATGTGTTCAGCAAGAACAAAAGACTTTATAAGATCTTCTAGGCGAAACTTCTTAAAACTAAGATTCGACTTAATAGATCTATCAATAGGGACACCGCAAGAACAGGAGATGGATTCCGGAGATCGAACACAGACCCGGAACCCAAGTCGCCACCTCTCGATACCAGCACTAAAAAAGGATACTCCAAAAGTTTTAAGGAAAGACCACACCAGGACAGTTAGCCCAGGGCTACATGAAAAAAAGGAAAGAAATTACATAAAGGAAATAGTAGAGTGGTGTCAGAAAAGAAGGGACTATGAAGACAGGGAGGAGGACAAACACAGACGTTATGTAAACAGAGAGGAAGAAGGTGACCGCTTCCACACTGAACATGACAGAAATCCAAAGGGCCCTCATCCAAGCAGAAGGACGGCAAAAGGAAGTGATGACACTAGAAGACCCTAAGCGGCCACACCTAGTAAGAGATGGGACCCGGAGACAAAAAAACGAATGATCGACCAAAGAAATTGGATCTGGGTCTCCAAGGCCCTCCAAAAGAAGCCCTCGATCTAGCCACTAAAACAGGATTTGGTCAGCCTCAATCATACACCCAGTCCTAATCGGAACCATTTGAGGCAAAATAGTGATGGGCTCATGGAATATCCGTGGCTTTGGACATCTCTCAGGGACCTCGGATGTGAATCTTGGAGACCATGACATCTTATATCTCCAAGAGACATGGTTGATGACAAAACCAAGTATGGATGGCTACGAAATTGCATTCTCTTCGGCCATAAAAGAACGTAAGGGAAGACCTTCTGAAGGCCTATTGATTGCCATCAGTTCCAGAAGTGGGTTAACTCTAAAATCAATACTAACATCAACAGTTTTGACTCAAGCAGTCCTTATTGAATGGTCAAAATGGAATGCAAAAGGAGAACAAGAAACACCTTTATTGATTTTGATAATCAATTCCTATTGGAACCCTGCTGCAATCAATGATGATGTGATCAGTAAAAGAATATTCTGGAAGATTCAATCTTAACCCGAAAAATCGACCACATCATTGTTACTGCTGATCTGAACGCAATATTCGATGAAAAGGAGCATCCATTGAAAGCAAGCTCAAAAACTTTACTCTCCTACAAAAGAGGAATAAAATGGAAACAATTTATGGAGGCATTAGATCTTCATAACCTTCATACCACATGACAGCAACATCATCCTAGAGTTCCATCTTGGGAACGGAATGGCCAAGGGATGACGATCGACCATATGTTCGTTTCAAGGGAATTGCTGCTACTCATCGACAAGTTCGAAGTTATAAGAACGCAAAACAGTGATCATAATTTGCTGCAAACAAGGTGGAAAACTACTCAGAAACTGTCGGAAAAAATGACATCGGACTTGGAATTGCACAACGGTAACACTCGACTACGCCTAAATGAAAAAGCAATTCAAAAGCTAACAGAAAATTACCAAACCCAGTTGGAAAAAGTTTTAAATCCTCAAACAACAGACTTGGATTATCATCCTTTACTAGAAATTTTCAAATCAAGTAAGAAAAAAGGAAAAGTGACTGAACAAACGAAAGCACACGTGTATAATGCCCCAATAGTGACAAAAAGATGGACAGGCAAAAAAATGCTTAAAAGGCAAAAAGGCAAGCCAAAAAAATGGGAGACCCAATGATCATGGAGAAATTGAAGCAGGAAGTGCGAAGATACAGAGCATGGGTACGACATTACAGGTACATCCTATACCAAAAGGAATCTGAAGAAATGCTCCGTGCACTGTCCAGGAAAAAATCTAGAGATTTCTGTTCAATAATTCAAAAAACTGTAGGGGTATCCAGTGGGAGACTCCAAAATGGCATGGGAGAAGAAATGTGGGTGGCCCACTTTAAGGAATTGTATAAATCCGTAGCCACCACAGTCAACACTAATGCCAAAGAAGAAGGAAATGGAAGATCACATGGGCGATGGAGGAAATAGAAACAAAGATAAAAAAACTGAACAACTTGCGGACCATGGGACTGGATGGAATTACGAACCTTGAACTGAAGAGGCACCCGGAGTCCTGGGCCCCCCCTTATTAGCACAATTTTTAAGGAAACAGTAAAGGTCAGTAATATTACAATTTCTTGGAGAAAGGCACAGATTATGCCAATTTTCAAAACAGGTGACAAAGCGGACTCACGCCAGTATCGACCAATTGCTTTCCTCGATACAATAGGTACAATCTTTGGATTAATTGCCCTTGAAAATCTGCAAGGGTGGATAAATCAAACAGAAAATGTCAACCCACTACAAACAGGCTTTGTGAGAGGTCTGGGTACAACAGTTAACATCCTATTATTAAGTGCACTGAAAGCAAAAGTAAAGGAAGGGAAACCACGGTTGCACTTACTTAATATTCATTAATTTAGTACAAGCCATTGACCGGGTAGACCGGGAAATCTTGTGGGAGAAGATGGAAAACCGAAACTGTCCAAATACAATCATGGGTCCAATAAGAGCATTATACACTGAAACATCAATAAAGGTGAGACTCAACAGAGCAGGTGACTTATGAAGGGAAATTCCAACTGCCCAGGGTGTAAAACAGGGTTGCACCTTGGCTCCCGCACTTTACATCTTATACACATCAGACTTTATGGACACTCATAATTCTATCAGATCCTTTCTTCCAACACTGGGTAGTGAGAACATTTCGAGACTGATCTAAGCCGATAATATTATCCTAATAGATCAAACGCAAGTTGGCCTGCAGGTGCAGTTGAACAACCTTCTCGTGTACCTGGAAAATAAAAAATTAGAACTAAACAAATCAAAAACAAAAGTAATTTCTTTTAAAAAATGAGGAAACACAAAAAAGATCATCAAATTGACTGCAGAAGGAACACAACTTGAAAAGGTAACACACTTTAAATACCTAGGGATCAGAAAAGTAATAGATCCATCAGCAAAACCCATTCTGAAAATCATCAAAAAAGAAATGGAAAATGAAGAAAATGGGATGCTACTTATGTGGAGGTCTCTGAACTGCCTGTTGTTAGAGAAAATTGGAAGTACAGAAGTGGACCTGCTATCAAATCCCACATTGATCAGTACCAAACTACTTGAAATGGACTGAATTGAGACCAGTGACTTAGCAGATCAATACAAATTGCTCGCTGAGCTCCCATGGAACCCAAAAAAATTAAATGAGGTGGCTCCATATTTAGTAAAATGCCCCGACCAACGAACAAGGCAAGCCTTCCTTCGGATTAGACTGAATTTAGTCAACACTAATGAAATCCTAGCAGTCAGAGGGAAAGTACTATCAAATGAATGCAGATTTTGCCCTCCTTCTACTCATGTAGAGACGATAAGGCATTTACTCCTGGAATGTTTGGGTCTGGCGAAGAAAAGACACATCTGGCTAGGCCATTTCTTTGGGGAACTCCAAGTTTATAGCAAGGACGACTGGAGGGCTCGCTTAATGAGCGGGAGAAAACCAGTTGGGTAATCGCTGTGGTGTTTTTTTTTGGACATCTTGGTTTTGAGGAGCACGCAGGTTGGGCAGCGAAAGTATTATGAAAACTAACATGAGTACCTCTGCTCCCATGAATCTGCGATCCCCAAAAGCAACTGGACAATTTCTCGGGATGAATTTTTGGATTATTTCTGTTTCACTCCATCTCCTTGTTCCCCTTTCTCCCTTTCTTCCTATCATCCTTTCATTCTTTCGTCATATCCTGTCTTTCCTCGCCTCCTATATGATTTCTTCTGCAGAAGAGCGGTTTCTTTTCATCTTGTAAAAATTGTTTTGTACAATTAAAACACATTTTGAATTTTTTTTTAAAAGTTGCACATTGCAAGCTCCGTTTTAGCCAGGCAGTGGTTGTTGATTTAAAATCTTAGAGTCTTGATTTTGAATTCCTGACTCCTGTGTTTTTCTATTCCTTTGCATCCTGTTTATCAGGTTTCTTGAGATGATTTGCCTAGCTTAGCAAATTTTCTGGTAGTCCCTTCTTTATTATGGCGGGTGCTAGTATCCATCCTCCAAAATAAGCTCTCAATGAATACCCAACAGAACTAGTTACACCTTGAATTTCAGCAGCCTTCCATTAAGAGCATATATTTCCCTTGATTGATATGGCACGTTTATTGTTTCTTTAGCAGAGAGAAACATACATTCTCTGCAAACCTTTAAAAGTTATCAGCCACCTGTTATTCAGGAAACACTTCACTGGTGCATGGTTTGACAGGTGGAAATTGGCAATTGTACAGTTCACTGCATCATTTGATAGTGCTTCGGTGAAAAGAGAGCTTGAACAAATCTGTCATGAACCTGCAGAAACAAAGAACAATCCCTCTCTTTTGGTAAGTCTATAGGGCCCTAACCATCATAAACCTATCTAGGACGTTCTTCTTTTTTAGGTCACTTGTTTTTAATTGTTTTTTTTTGTTCTGTCTAAAGCATGTCTGGTGGGAGGAAGAGTGAAGTCACCGCTTTCAATTATATTATTACTTTTTAACCTAAACCTGTAATTATTATCCAATGTAATAGTACTCAATGTATTGATCTCGCTATTTCAAGATGTAAAGTGCAGGTTTCCCCCATGGCATAGGTGAGCACTTAGCCCATGAGCTATTGTGAAATGCCACCAGGTCCACATCACTCATGGCACATCCCTTGACAGCTTTCCGAGACCAAAGGCAGACAGAGACTCGATTTCCCAGGTACACGCGTAGAATCAAGTGACCAGCCATGCAACACGGGCAACAGTAACGTGACACGGCATGAGTCGCACTTTGCCCTGGGAGCCGAGAGGGACACTGAATATCTAAACGACACAATAAGTGGAGTTCCTGCACTTGTCAGCTGAGTCTGTCCCGTTGCAATAGTGCTTCTCATTAATTCTTATCTGATAATTCGGTCCCCTTGAACGGTTGCCCTGTACTACGTATTGGATGGCGGTTTGGTACATGGTGATACTCACATTGGGCACAAACTCTAGTTTATTTTACTTTAGTTTTCTAGAATATGTATGTCATGATTTTGGATTACCCCGGGACTTCGGTGTTTGGATATTGACTAATTATTGCAGATTCCTGGATTGGAACTAGGTGTTTTGGATCTCTTTGGGAACATTTTTCTTGGAACTAATCACTGTCCGCTCCAAAGAAGAAAGACTTGAGAATTTTGTAGGAGAATCCCTTTTCTGTCGGGAGGATGGTTTTTCACCGGGTCTGGCGCATTCAGGTACAAGTCCAAGGTATCACAGCTGTCCATTCAGAGGGATCTTACTTTATGGTTGGTGCTTGTATTTTCGATTTTTATTTTTCAAAGCTATGTAATGAAAATGCTGATATTCCTTGAAGCCATCAAAATGCATTTTTAGTATTGCGTACCCGGCCGTAGCCTTTGTATTTTCCCCGCCTCGTTATCAATATGATGTGTTCCTCCTGAAGAAGCATTGTACGTGGAACTAAGTGTTTAAGTAGTTCAAGCATTTGATCCACTTTAATTGGTTTTCGAAGGCCTTGTTTTTTTTCTATTTCAAGAACAAATATTATTTTGTGTCTATAGTAAGAGCAGGTCCCCAACGCTGACAATATACTGTTTAAATTGCTATCAAGAGCAAGATGCTGGCGCTTGACACAGAAAACCCGCTAAACATGAGGTTTATATCAGTTAAATAAGTAGGACACTTAAGTGAAATGGAAAGAAAATCTCCAGCAACTGTTAATTTGCAGATTAGTGAATCAGCCAAGTAAATTGAAAACGCAAGGACATATTTTGGACGTAATTTGCGAGAAAATCTCGGCAAAGTTTAATTAGTGCTGAAAAGTGCGTTGAAAACTCAAATAAAGAGTTGTCATCTAGTTTGCAGAGGCAATGTCAATTAAAATGTAATCTGCTGATTTTTTTAAAGCAAAGTTAGCCGAAAACTAACGTAAATATGTTCTCTTTGGTTGCTGTGAAAATCACCAGCAAAACCGATTTCAGTGACTTTTTGCTGACTTTTTTGTAGTTATAATGCAAGTATAATAAGCCACAAAACTACATTTTTCTGATTGTATTCCCTGTAAGTGTATTGTCTACAATTGTATTATGTTCTCATAACGTTATGAAATTTGCAAAACAGTGAAACATGTTGAAATTGCTAAAAGCTAAGGGGCCGATTCACGGAACAAACGTGCGCCGAAAATCCCAGCGCAAGCTGGCGCAAGGTGGCGCAAGCGTGAGAAAGCAAGCGCACGCGGACGCGTGTGATTCAAGGAAGGCACTGTGCGTGTTTTCCACTGGTTGTGCGCCAAACCCGTGCGTGGCGCACAGGGGTGCACACGTCATTGCAACAACCCGAACGCCGTGCGTGACGCGCACAGGGACAGTGCACAACATCCGCGCACACACCAAAAAGGGGGCGGGACACGGGGCGTAACGCACGGAATGGGGAACAACGCGTGAAAAAGAAGGTGTAACTGGGGAAGTACTGCAGGCAAATACACAGAACGCCCACACGCATGCGAACAACTCGTATTCATGGATTTGAATACGGGAAACAAGCGCACGCTAAAAGACGCGCACAGGCATCAACACGTCCGCCACAGGAAGGCAGGCGTAAGCGTCCCCGCGCACAGTATAAAAGTGCGCACAAACAACAAACACGTACATACCGCTACGATGAATGCCCCATTTGTCGCAGGACTGATTGTGGGACACCGAAGGAGGAGGAGAATAGCCAGGGTCTGCATTTTTTCCCCCCGGACTAGCCTTTTTGGGATGCCTGACGACCAGGTCTACGGCAGGTATAGGTTTCCACCTTGTAGCATCCTAGACCTGGTCAGGGAGTGGGAAGATGACCTTACATCCCCCACCCTCTGCTCCAAAGCATTGAGCCCCTTGGAGAAGGTGCTCAATGTCCTGCATTTTTTGGCCACTGGGTCATTTCAGCGGACTACTGCCATAGTGGGGGGGTCTCACAGGCCACGCAGTCACGCTGCCTACACCAGGTGTTGGCAATCATGACTGCACGCCCCTCAGTCCGCAGGCATATATACATGCCCAGAACACCTGCAGAAAGGCAGGCCGTTGTCCAGGACTTTTACAGGGTGCCATAGATTGCACCCATGTGGCCCTACGTCCACCTATGGCCACTGAGCACATCTACCAAAACTGCAAGCACTGGCATTCCATCAATGTGCAGGTTGTATGCGATGCCAAGGGAATCATCACCTCGGTCTATGCAAACTACCCTGGCTCCACCCATGACAGTTTCATATACAGAATGTCCGCCCTGAGCCGGGCCCTGGAAGCTGGGCAGCATGGCGACACATGGCTCCTAGGTGAGTACAAATGCCCGTGCACATGCATGCATGTCACAAACAGACAAATACACAAACCCCAATAATCACAACCATTATCACCTCTCCAGGGGACAGTGCCTACCCTCTGAGCAACCACATGATGATGCCAATCCGGAACCCCACCACACCACCCCAGGTAAGATACAACGCTGCCCATATTGCAACCAGGGCCATAGTGGAGCTACCGCTCCCTTGACCGCTCTGGCGGGCAGCTACTCTATGCACCCCCATTAGTGTGCAGGATCATTGTGGCAGCATGTGTCCTATACAATGTTGCAACATGGCAGGGCGTACCGGTGGACATGGTGGTGCCCCCTCATCTCCAGCCACAGGCACAGGCGCTCCCCATGGGAGGGGATGGGGCACGTGGCGAGGCAGCCCGGACCCAGCTTGTTTCCACATTTTTCACCTAAACTCCCACCCCTGCGGAGTGCACACAGGCCTGGCACATACCAGGTGACAATCGATGATGACAAAGAGACAGTCAACTGTCACAACCTTACCACCCTGAGAATGTTGCCATGGAAGTGCCACATTGTGTGCATCCCTAGCTACTCAAACCTAACCAATACTGTGTGACCAAAAGGTACACATGCAAGGTGTGTATCACACAGACCTGCAAAACTGGCCATGACAATCACTGGTATGTCAAACAAAGCCACCAAAACCACAACATGACATGGCAAGCAATAGCAAAACACCAACACAGTAACAATAATGTACACATTGACATGTGAAAAATGAAAAGTGGTGTCAGACAATGATGCCTGACTTGGAATCAGATGAAATGACTGACCAACAAGCTCCCACACAAAGCAAGTCATACCCAAATACATAACAACAGTTGTAGCTTGAACATAACAATGAATGATTGTACACATGCACATTGTGCACGGCAAAATCAACACTGCATAATACGTGTGCTGTGTCCATCTCCTGCAACGCACTGCTCAGCACACAGCATAGTGACCAGCCATTGTGTGTGACGCACACCCTGAGCATCACATGAAAATGACAAACTAAATAAAAAAACAAATCATGCATGTACAGGATCCACAAATGGTCATAGATCATGTGCTGCAGGGACACAGTGGGCCCCAGAAGGCAAACTGAGTGCACATGTTGACATGGAAGGGTGGTTGTACATGTTGTGGATCATAGTGCGAGTGTGTGTGTCAGTAGGGACATGCACTCAATACATGCATGTGCAATCAATTGACCATCAGTGTCCTCAGCACATTTGAACATTGCCCATGTGTACACCCCAGCATGTCAAACCACAACTATACCCTCACACCTGAAAGGTAAACACAACACATGAACAGACATTGATCAGCAGAATACATCATGTACATAGGATACCACAATTACAATGTCAGGGTGCCCATCACACTGTGGGGCAAGGCAACTGACAACAACAACAAAAAATCCCTCCCTCACATATCCCCATGACCACCTGAACAACTGCGCATGGGGTATGTAGCCTTCATCCTTGAAGTTCACCTGGCCACAGGATCACCCTTCCCCTTTGTCTCCATCTTCCACCTTGCATGTAAAATCTGTCCAGCACCCTCAGAGGCCACCTTGACTTGCAAAAACACCAAATCAAAGAGAACTAAAAGCAGGCCAACACAGAAGCCAAGCAAAAAGCCTGCAGGCAGCAAAACAAACCAGAAGAGCCTCCAGTAGATGACTTGAAGTAGCAGTACATCACAAAGTCCAAGTACTAGCACAATAATGGAACAACCAAGGTAGCACAGTAAAACAATATCACAACAGGATGTGTACCATGTGTGGTACATAATATCGAATGATGCACCATGAACTGATGTGTGCTGTCACAGCTCCCGTGTACAGGCGCAGGAGTGGCACGAACCAACCACCCCCACCGTGGTCTGGGTGCCTGCAAGGTCAAACTCACACAGGCCTCTGAGACCCTGGTGGGGAAGGAGGGTCAGGGATATGCAGTCGGGGCAGGCATTGGTATACTGGATAAACGGAATGAGGTGCAGGAGAGGGGAGTAGGATTGACAAGGGAAAGTAGGGAATGTACAAAAACATAAGAATCACATTAACACATACACAATCAGACCAAACGTGTACATCATTCACATAGTACTCAAATTGAAGTCAAAGAGAAACTTATCTCTGGGGTGAGTGCTGGCCTCCTGCCTGCGCACTCTCAGGTCCGGTAACATGAGCAGTTCAATGCTGCAAAGAGAGCCAGAGTCACTAATCTGTGCGTGCCCATAACACACACACACACTAACATGCATGCCCCAAAGTAACAAGATACTCTTCAAACTTCGTACCCATACGTAAGATTCCCCCCATGATGGTTCATACACAGTCAATGCAGTAAGTAATGCGCCGGTGGGTGCGTGGCAAATGGAAGACCAATGTGTGAAGATTCACACAACATCCAATGTTCCCTGCGTAAGCAGCCAGATGCATTTAGCAAGGTACGACTTCAGTACAAGTCGTGTTCCAGCATAACCTAAATAACATAGGTAGTGCATGTGGCAATTTCAACCTGAACATGAAATGCACTGCACACAAGTCTGTCCCTCGCTGTCTGTCCCTGTGAGCTGCTTCTTTCCCTGTCTTGGAACGCTACATGGCTAATACAACTGCCTCAATGGACCATGGTGGACCGGAGGATATGTGCCACTGCCCCTGCTTGTGCCCCTGACAAATTTCCCATCAACTAGCCATTAGTCCACCAACGCATTTTAGCTGTACTGTGCGCTTCAACACCAATATCTGTCCAAGCTCACCGTCAGTGGTGCTACTTAGCATGCATGTGAAACTGGCCTGGTGGACGGTTGGCTGCGGTGTGGCCCCCTTGTGCTGCTCACCTTGCCTGGAGTTCCTTGAAACACGTCAGCTTCTGTAGGATGTATGAGCACAATCCCTGTGGCTCTGCCTGTGCACACATGCGCATGTCTGCACCACCGAACGTGGCCAGCTTCTAGACGTCCAATGGGCAATGTCTGCTGGGAAAGGTGGTCTGGAGGTTCATCCCCCTGCAGAAAGGGCAGAAAACACATGATTAATGCATGAAATGTCCCTGTGTGTGTCTCCTCAGGCATGTCATGACTGGACCATGTCAGAGACGTACATCAGAAAACACTCCATCAGTGTGAATTTCACAGGCAAATTGTGTTAGCCACTGTCTACAGCATGAATTGCATCAAGCACATGTACAGCAAAGATAAGAAACATACTACACAATGTATAGCAATTAATGCACACATGAATCATGAAACCACCCATCTAGTGAAGGAAGAACTGTGGTCAATATCACCCCTATCATCCCCACTAGGGGTGTAAACACAAGTAGTACAGCAGCAGACATGCCACAGATATGACAGTCCAAAGCCCTTGTAAAATAGGCTGTAACACCGAACCATCCTTGCAAGCCCATGGATAAGGGAAGCAGGAGTGGCATATGTGAGTCAGGACCCCAAGCTGCAAACACAAACACGAGACAAGCTTGAAGGGACCAGCTGGAACAGACAGTGGATACTTTCAAAAGCCACAAAGCACCACACCATCACATGAAAGCACAATAGACAAGCAATTTTAAACTATATTAACTAATTAGACTAACTATGAAAAACCTACATTACCTAATTAAACTAACTATCAAATTGAAAGTTCACTAACTAAACTAAAAGAAAAATCAAAAATGGCCACATACGACCCAGGGAGGGAGGCACCCAGGAGGGGGGAGGTACAGGGTGCCGCTCAACAACCACATGCCATGATGTTGAAAAAAACCCTCCATGGGCTCAACGCCTGCACAGCCCGACCTATGTGGGATATACCTTGTCGTCCGAGTCTGGCTCTTCCTGGAAAGGAGGACGTGGCACAGGAGCTTGACCACACCTAGCCACAGCTTGCCCCTCGTCGGCAGCAAGTCTGCCGGACGGGTGAGCCTGGTTCTGTGTGGCAATGACACGTAGGTCTGCATGCAGAACCTCCAGTGATACGCGTGCTTCCTCTTGCAAGGTAACACGTGTAACACAAAGTTCTTCCTGCAAGGCCTGGCTGGACAACTTATGCACCTCCCGGCAAGCATGTAGCTCAGCCGAGATGGTACGCTGAAGCTGCTCAAACCTCTCCTCTGACTGCGCCCTCTGGGACATCAAGAGGACACCCAGAGTGGATCTGAGGGACTCATACTCAGCCCTCAGAGCCTCCACGTGTGCCTCTGCGTGAGCAGCAATTGCTTCACGCAGAGACAGCATTTCAGCCTGGCGTGCCCTGTCTGAGGTCGCCATGCCCAGCCTGAGAGAGCGGGCTGTGGACCGTGCCGCCCACTGCTGGAGAAGCACCTGCCTAGCAGGGGGGAGCATGGATTGGGCCACACGCTCCATGCTCACAGCGATGTTCTCCATTGCTGCCCCCTGGCGTTCAGAATTGGCAGTCATGTCTTGCTCCCACTCAGTATACCGCGGTTGCGCGTGGCCACAGCGTTGCTGGGCTTGACACCTGCGGGACCCAAGGACCAGGTGTCCTCATTGTGTTGGCACCGTGCGCGGCTGCACGACTACATGCCCCTGTCGACGTGATGGCCCAGGCACATCAGTGACTGGTTGGAGGGTGAGCCTGTGTCCCGATTCCAACACTGTCTGACCACTCAGTGCAGGTGTCGCTGACAGAGGAGTGCCCACATCAGAATCACTCACCCCTGACATATGGACCTGATGCACTTCCAACTTGACATGGACATCAGAGTCGTCATCAGGGCTGCACTCATTGCCAGCCAAAGACAAGATGGTCTGTTGCACATGTGGGTTTTCGTGGCCTACCACCCCACAACCCCCACTTGTGCTGGGTTGCTGTAGTGATAACAACCCTGTGCCTGGCATGACAACACCATCCTCTGGCTCCATTGCGTCATCATCTGAAAAGTAGAGAGAAAACAGGTCACTACACATGTTAGAAGAACACAACACACACACACATAGACATCACACAGACACCAAACACATCAAGCAGACATGTCACACACAAAAGAGAACCTGCCATGCATGCTGGGTCAACTTGACATTGCTTCTGTGATTAGGAATGTAGAAGAGTGTTATATGGCTCAGAAGTGGGTCGATGCAGTGCAGCAAATGTGTACGTTACTCACTATCTACATGTACAAGTACTTCATGATGTGTATCAGAAAATGTGAAGGCAGTGCAAGGTCAACTTCAGGCATCACGTGCAATGTGCATGCAATGGGTAGCATGGCTACAATCAAACCACCCCTCCCCCCTAGTGCAAATGCAGGGATGCCTTGCATGGTATAAAAATAATGACCATAGACCTGTGTATTGACGGACAGTGTTGACTAGCATCAATTGCATCATGTGAGTCAAGTGACAACACAGCAGATGATGATGGGACATTAAGCAGGACACATGATGAAACCTCTGGAGTACACCCATGTGTGAAGAAGACACTAGACCAGTTGGACAGAGTCATTGGCCATGAAACAGGCTGAGGCCTGTGACCCACACAGACTGTCACACCCTAAACATGTGTGCGACGCAAGACTGAGCCACAGTGGCCATGGGAAGGCTGATGAAATGCCATGTAATGTAGGTCACCCTGGATGCGTACTACAATGATCATCCAGTCAAGTACACGTAGGGGCATGCATGGAATGCACATGGAGCATGAATGGCCACTCATGTCCCTGCGGAGCATCTGACATCTGCACAGTCCAAGTGAGACACCCTGCATCAAGTACAAAGGATGTACCACACAGCATATGTCTGGCAGGTTGGCTGGTGGAAGTTAGCATGTAGACAGGACGCATTAACAGGCAAGTACTTAACGGCAAAATTGATGCAGACCAGTGCAAAGGTGAAATTAGGGTGCAGAGGGTGGGTGGAGGGGCAAGGGAGCATTCCTACGTGGAGTACCCGCATGCAGGCAGAGGACACATGCATGTCAGTCATGCTATGACATAGTCCCAGGGGTGAGAGGAAGGACACCCCAGGCTACATGCAGAAGGGCCAGTGAGCTGGAACATGGACCGGAGGGGCATCTTGGTGACCAGAATGTGAGTAGGGTGCAATAGTTGTGACGCGGACAATCCCCGTCTGCTCCACATGTCCACCATCCTGCAGAGCAGCCATGCATCAGTGAAGCATTGCATTACTTGCACATCAGAACCATGTACACATGACATGTAGTGGCAGTCATGCACAACACATCACACAAGTAAAACACACATGTCCTCAACAAACACGCAGCAACATTCACTGGACTGGGCATCAAAGTCTGGCATCTCTCCCACTCCTTCGACCGATTCAGGTGGTATGAACTCCGCAACGAGTGACTTCTCAACTGAGGTCTTCCTCCTCAGGTGCAGGCCCACTGCCAGTCACCAGAGTCAAGTTGTAATTTGAGGCACACTTAGACTTAGCACTGTGTTTGAGGTCATTCCAACGCTTTCTGCACTCTTGTGCCATGCGCACCTCATGGCCGAATGCACTCACATGTTCCGCAACTTGCTTCCAGTGGGTATCACGGTGGGCAGCCGTAGTCTGACGATTAGGCCCCACTATCATGTCACAGCTGTGGTCCCACACGTAGTCCACGAGGAAGTCCAGTTCCTGGTTGAAGAAAGGTTTCTTCCTCGACATGCAGGAGGTTGTAGCTGTGTGTGGGGTCCCAGTCTATGTTGCAGGTGTAACCTTCCTCCTCTTGGATTGTGGCGCAGACCCTGGCTGGCAAATGCCGCCCTGATCAGTATGGCCAGTGGCACCGGTGGATTGAGCCAAGGGAGTGGCAGGTGGAGGGATGACCAAAGGCCTGACTTGCATCAGTGGCAGCTGGGTGCCCTCTAACGGACCCTGCGCAGCAACATCCGCTGTGGCAGGGTCATTGACCGTGACTGTCCTGGTTGGTAAACTCACAACCGGGGTGTTGTTGGCTGCATCTGCCCCTGCACTTGCCCACGCCCAGCTGGTGGGGGCAGCAGATTACATTACTGCCCCAGGGACACGTGTCTCGGTCAGGGCAGCCCTGCGTGCACCTACAGTTTGCCTCCAGCCCTGTTGGAAATCTTCCAAGAACTCTTCAAGTGCCAACGCAGCCTCGCTGGCAGACCCTGAGCCTGGGTGGTGGTGTCGACAGCTGCACCTGCAGCTACCACTACCCTTGGGCCCATGGCAGTCGATGAAATGGACTGTCGGGTCACAAGGGGTGCCAGTGCCCGATGCAGAAGCTGCACCTCCCGGAACCACAGGGGGTGGTGGCATGACTGCACCGACACATGGAACAACATCGTGCACAAGTGGCGCAATCCTGCCTCTTCCCCCTCTGCGGCTACCCTGGAGACCCTGGAGTCCCCCTACTCCCTGGTCACCCCAGCCACGTTCCTGACCAAGCCCACCACGAGGAGTACGCCCAGCTGAGGCGCCCCTCACCTTTGGTGGCTTCTCAACCATGGCACAGATGGAGTAGTGCCGGCACAGATGGAGGCGTCCCAATGGGAGGTGTACACCACAATTGTCCTGGGCAATTGGGGTGAAGGGGGTGGGATGCAAGATGTTAACATCACCCCTGCACCTGCAAGGCTGTATGTGACCCCAGTGATGAACTGACGGGTCAAGCAATGCTCAGGCACCCCAAAACTGCAGTAAAACCGTGCATGCAACACCTGCAGCCTACGTGCGTGGAATTAACCTCCTGCAGTACACGGTGGCACCCAGTAACACGAAAAACACATACGCGTGGGACACGCAGGCTACTATGACCTCAAAAACGGGTATGCGATACACAGGGGCACCCGCAGTGGGAAAAATAGCATGCGCGACTCACCGTCAGACTAGTGCGATGATGAAAAACATGCGTAGCCAATACCCCCGCCAAAAGAAGAGATACGTCCTTGATCCGCTGTGAAGTTGTGATGCCGCGCGAAACAACACAAAGTAGCAACACGCACATCGGTCTCCACAAAAGGCACGTACAGCGAACTGCTGGCCCCGCTCACCTTTAACCCATGCTGAGGGAAATGCCTGCGCGCGTCACGTCACTTACGCGCTTAGGCCCTTTCCTCAAATTACACGCATTCACACACGGACGTGTGGTTTTTCCATGTGATGATCCACTACGCAACCGTGTTGAGGGAAACGCATGTGCGTGCTACGTCACAGACGTGCTTACGCGCTAAGGGCCTTTCCTCGAATTACACGCTGACGTGCACTTTTTTCACATGCCAAATCACTCCGTATCAAGCTGGCCACGCAAAAACACATGGAAGACCAAGCTCCTGCCCAAAAGGCCATTTACCTGCCCCCAAGATCTCCGAGCACGCTCCCACCTGCCATCTGCTGCTGGCTATCTGCTGCCCACGTGCCCTGCTATTTGGTGCCTGCATGTCAGCCCTCTGCAGGGGTCCATTTGCTGTGTCCACCCCTGCTGGAACAGAAGACTCCCGACGGGGATATTATCGCTCCACAGCCCAGCCCCAGGACCTGCCACTGGGGTCGCCATGTCGGGGCAAACACCATCCGAGACCACTGGCGACCCCCAGCCAGAGAGGCAGAGGGCCACCAGCTTCAGTGAGAAGGAAGTTGGTGTCCTGGTGGAGCATGTCCTGGGGCATTATGATGCCCTCTTCACACCATTGCGCACCGACAAGGAAGGACGGAGGAGGATCTGGACAGACATCGTGGGTGCCATCAACGCGGAGGGGGTGGCACCCCGAGACCTGAGACACGTCCAGAAGAGCTGGGAGGACTACAAGTCCAGGACCCTCTGGAAGGCCCGGCGCCTCTTAGAGGCAGAGGATGCAGTGGGGCGCCAGGGCCAGCTTACCAACCAGCAGATGAGGGTCCTGGAGCGCATTCGCCCAGTGCTTCTCCACCAGATCCTCAGGATGCAGGCCCATCTGGAGTTGAGCGGTAAGTAGTCATGCATTGCTGTGTGAAACAGGGCATGTTGCAGTGTGCTGGTAGTCAGCTACTTGCCTGTATGTGTAACATAGGCCATGTATGGATGTGTGTGCGCCGGGACATCATGGTAATGCATGTGAGACCAGTAATGCGTGAACCAAATGGATGGTGCATGTGTTCCAATGAGACATGGGGAGCTACATGCAGAATGCACACATGAATGCATGCCAGTCCCTGTTCTTGGACATGGGGGGGGTGAGAGATGAGTTCTGCTCTCATGTACATGTATAGTGTGCATGTCTGTGTGTCTGAGAAGCGTGTGGGTGACTTTGAAATGCCATGGATGCATGACACATGTCCGTGATGATGTGTAGATTCACTCATGCAGTCTGGTCACCGTTGTATCCACTGTGTCTGTGGTGTATGGGCCATGATGCATGACCCTCCGGTGATGTGTGTGCATGGGATCAGTATGATCCATGATGCATGTGAGTTTGAAGGCAACATTTATGTCCATGGAGGGCCTTGTACATGGATGCTGATGTTGATTGCATGCGCCGTACCTGTTTCTGCATGTGTGTCGCGTGCTTGACCCATGTGTTCTAGAGGGACAAGATGGAAGTGACGTTTGACAGTGCCACTCATGTGTTATTGCTTCCTGTCTAGGGGACTATTGTACAGTGCCCTGATGCTTGTGTTCTATGTCTCCCTCTACGCAGCGTCGAGTGAAGAAGAGGGCGGAGACGGCGCTGTGGAGCCAAGTGGCGGGGCGGCCTCCACCGGGTGGCGATGCAAGGCCCACCCACCCTCCCAGGAATTGTCATCATCCAGTAATGAGGGGACTGGTGCTGCGTCTGCCACTGCGGCTGTAGCGGAAGAGCCGGGTGAGCCCCCACAGGGGCTTGCAATGGCGGAAGACGGTGCAGAGACATCCAGGTTGGTGGTCTCCACAGACGAGGAGGAGTCTGCTACTGAGCCGCACGTGGTGCCTGGTGGGGGTAGTGACACTGGTGCAAGTGGTGCAGTCCAGTGCCAGGGTCAGGAGGCAGCACAGGTCAACGCGGAGAGGCCGGGCCCTGTCAGGAGGCCCGTCAGCAGGTAGGGGGGAGGCCCACGTCATCTGGCTCTCCACTACCTGTGGACGAGGGGTCCCATGACCATATGGGCTCTGTCCTGATTGGTGTCACGTTGCGCGCACGCGTGACATTCGAGATGACGTGCGTGCTTCCTGGGGGGAGCACGCACGCCATCATGAAGAGCTGCGTGGCAACGTGGCACTGTTGGGAGGGGCCCTGGTCGGTGGGTTCCTACATGTGTCACGCACTCTGGTGGACCTCTCCTCTTCTGTGGAGACTATGCGCCAGTCGTTCTCCCTGCAGTCTTCCGGCCCAGATTCCACCAGGACCCCTGGGGACCTGGCCCGACCAACACAGCCAGCTTGGTGGAGATCCCATCCCTGCCACAGTCGGGAGTCGGCGGTCCAGCAGGGGTGGACACGCCAACAACTGGAGACCAGCAGATGGAGGATGTGCAGGCATCATTGGACAGGGCACATGGACAGCAGCAGCAGCAGGCTCTAGGAGGGAGCCATGATGGCTTGGGGCCTTCAACATCAGGCAGGCATCAGCCAGAGGGCAGGAGAACCCTGGAATGGGAGTGAAAATGTATTTCACCCCTGAAATACATGTACCCCACGCGCACAGGGCCTATCGCATGTAAAACAACTTGCGCACCCCCTGAAATAAACGTACCCCTCTCGCACAGGGCCAATCGCGTGTAAAACTTCCAGCGCACCCCCGTAATACACATACCCCACTCGCACAGGGCCAATCGTGTGTAAAACTTCCCGCGCACCCCCGAAATACACGTACGCCGCTCGCACAGGGCCAATCGCATGTGATTCTCCCCGCGCATCCCCGTAATACACATACCCCGCTCGCACAGGGAAAATCGCGTGTAAAACTGCCCGTGCACCTCCGAAAATACATGTACCCCACTTGCACAGGGCCAATTGCATGTAAAACTTCCTGCGCACCCCCAAAATACACGTACCCCACTCGCACAGGGCCTATCGCGTGTAAAACTGCCTGCACATCCCCGAAATACATGTACCCCGCTCGCACAGGGCCAATCGCGTGTGAAACTTCCCGCGCACCCCCGTGATACACGTACCCTGCTCGCACAGGGCCAGTCACGTGTAAAACTGCCCACGCACCCACGAAATACACGTCGCCCACTCGCACAGGGCCAATCGCATGTAAGACTTCAGGCGCACCCCCGAAATATACGTACCCTGCTCACACAGGGCCTATCGCGTGTGAAACTTCCCACGCACCCCCGTAATACATGTACCCCACTCGCCCAGTGCCAATAGAGTTTAAAACTTCCCGCGCATCCCCAAAATACATGTACGCCGCTCGCACAGGGCCAATTGCGTGTGATTCTCCCCGCGCACCCCTGTGATACATGTACCCCTCTCGTCCAGGGCCAATTACGTGTAAAACTGCAAGTGCACCCCCGAAATACACGTACCCCGCTCGCACAGGGCCAATCGCGTGTAAAACTTCCAGCACACCCCCGAAATACACGTACGCCACTCGAACAGGGCCAATCACGTGTAAAACTTCCCACGCACCCCCGAAATACACGTACCCCGCTCGCACAGGGACTATCACGTGCAGAACATCCCGCGCACCCCCAAAATACACGTAACCCACTCGCACAGGGCCAATCGCATGTAAAACTGCCTGCGCACTCTCGAAATATACGTACCCCGCTTGCACAGGGCCTATCGCGTGTGAAACTTCCCGCGCACCCCCGAAATACACGTAGCCGGCTCGCACAGGGCCAATCGCGTGTAAAACTTCCCACACACCCCCGAAATACACGTACCCCGCTCGCACAGGGCCTATCGCGTGTAAAACATCCCACGCACCCCCGAAATGCACGTACCCAGCTCGCACAGGGCCAATAGCTTGTAAAACTGCCTGCGCACCCCCGAAATACACATACGCCCTTTGCACAGGGCCAAACGCGTGTAAAACTTCCCACGCACGCCTGAAATACATGTACCCCACGCGCACAGGGCCTATCGCGTGTAAAACATCCTGCGCACCCCCTGAAATACATGTACCCCTCTCGCACAGGGCCAATCGCGTGTGAAACTTCCCGTGCACCCCCGAAATATACGTACCTCGCTCGCACAGGGCCAATCGCATGTGATTCTCCCTGCGCACCCCCGTAATACATGTACCCCGCTCGCACAGGGCGAATCGTGTGTAAAACTGCCCGCGCACCCCCAAAATACACGTACCCGGCTTGCACAGGGCCAATTGCATGTAAAACTTCCGGCGCACCCCCGAAATACAGCTCGCACAGGGCCTATCCCATGTAAAACTTCCCACGCACCCCCGAAATACACGTACCCCGCTCACACAGGGCCAATCACGTGTAAAACTGCCCGCGCACCCCCAAAATACACGTAACCCGCTCGCACAGGGCCTATCGCGTGAAACTTCCCGCGCACCCCCGTAATACACGTACCCCTCTCGTACAGGGCCAATCGCATGTAAAACTTCCAGCGCACCCCTGAAATACACATACGCCGCTCGCACAGGGCCAATCGCATGTGATTCTCCACGCACAACCCCGAAATACACGTACCCCCCTCACACAGGGCCAATCGCGTGTAAAACTTCCCGCGCACCCCTGAAATACATGTACCCCACGCGCACAGGGCCTATTGCATGTAAAACAACTTGCGCACCCCCTGGAATACACGTACCCCTCTCGCACAGGGACAATCGCATGTAAAACTTCCCGCGCAGCCCCGCATTACACGTACCCCACTCGCACAGGGAAAATCGCGTGTAAAACTGCCCGTGCACCTCCGAAAATACATGTACCCCATTCGCACAGGGCCAATTGCGTGTAAAACTTCCTGTGCACCCCCAAAATACACGTACCCCGCTTGCACAGGGCCTATCGCGTGTAAAACTGCCTGCACATCCCCGAAATACATGTACCCCGCTCGCACAGGGCCAATCGCGTATGAAACTTCCCGCGCACCCCCATGATACACCTACCCCGCTCGCACAGGGCAAGTCGCGTGTAAAACTGCCCACGCACCCACAAAATACACGTCCCACTCTCGCACAGGGCCAATCGCATGTAAGACTTCCCGCGCACCCCCGAAATATACGTACCCTGCTCACACAGGACCTATCACGTGTGAAACTTCCCACGCACCCCCGTAATACACGTACCCCACTCGCACAGGGCCAATCGCGTTTATAACTTCCTGCACATCCCTGAAATACATGTACGCCGCTCGCACAGGGCCAATTGCATGTGATTCTCCCCGCGCATCCCTCCCTGTGATACATGTACCCCTCTCGCCCAGGGCCAATTACGTGTAAAATTGCCCGTGCACCCCCAAAATACACGTACCCCGCTCGCACAGGGCCAATCGCGTGTTAAACTTCCCGCGCACCCCCGAAATACACATACACCACTCGCACAGGGCCAATCACGTGTAAAACTTCCCGCGCACCCCTGAAATACACGTACCCCGCTCGCACAGGGCCTATCACGTGTAGAACATCCCGTGCACCCCCAAAATACACGTAACCCACTCGCACAGGGCCAATCGCGTCTAAAACTTCCCGTGCACCCCTGAAATACATGTACCCCAAGCGCACAGGGCCTATCACATGTAAAACAACTTGCGCACCCCCTGAAATACATGTACCCCTCTCGCACAGGGCCAATCGCGTGTAAAACTGCCTGCGCACTCCCGAAATATACGTACCCCGCTTGCACAGGGACTATCGCGTGTGAAACTTCCGGCGCACCCCCGTAATACACGTACCCCGCTCGCACAGGGCCAATCGCGTGTGAAACTTCCCACACACACCCGAAATACACGTACCCCACTCGCACAGGGCCAATCGCGTGTAAAACTTCCTGCGCACCCCCAAAATACACGTAAGCCGCTCGCACAGGGCCAATCGCATGTGATTCTCCCCGCACAGCCCCGAAATACATGTACCCCCCTCGCACAGGGCCAATCGCGTCTAAAACTTCCCGTGCACCCCTGAAATACATGTACCCCAAGCGCACAGGGCCTTTCACATGTAAAACAACTTGCGCACCCCCTGAGATACACGTACCCCTCTCGCACAGGGCCAATCGCGTGTAAAACTTCCCGCGCACCCCCGTAATACACGTACCCCACTCGCACAGGGCCAATCGCGTGTAAAACTGCCTGGGCATTCCCGAAATACACATACGCACCTCGCACAGGGCCAATCGCGTGTAAAACTTCCTGCGCACCCCTGAAATACATGTACCCCACGCGCACAGGGCCTATCTCATGTAAAACAACTTGCGCACCCCCTGAAATACACGTACCCCTCTCGCACAGGGGAAATCGCGTGTAAAACTTCCCGCGCATACCCGTAATACACGTACCCCACTCGCACAGGGCCAATCGCGTGTAAAACTTCCCGCCCACCCCCGAAATACACGTACGCCACTCGCACAGGGCCAATCACGTGTAAAACTTCCCACGCACCCCCGAAATACACGTACCCCGCTCGCACAGGGACTATCGCGTGTAGAACATCCCGCGCACCCCCAAAATACACGTAACCCACTCGCACAGGGCCAATCGCATGTAAAACTGCCAGCGCACTCTCGAAATATACATACCCAGCTTGCACAGGGCCTATCGCGTGTGAAACTTCCCGCGCACCCCCGTAATACACGTACCCCGCTCGCACAGGGCCAATCGCGTGTAAAACTGCCCGCGCACCCCCGAAATACACGTACCTCGCTCGCACAGGGCCAATCGCGTGTAAAACTTCCCACACCCCCCCGAAATACACGTACTCCGCTCGCACAGGGCCTATCGCGTGTAAAACGTCCCGCGCACCCCCGAAATGCACGTACCCAGCTCACACAGGGCCAATAGCTTGTAAAACTGCCTGCGCACCCCCGAAATACACATACGCCCTTTGCACAGGGCCAAACGCGTGTAAAACTTCCCACGCACGCCTGAAATACATGTACCCCACGCGCACAGGGCTTATCGCGTGTAAAACATCCTGCGCACCCCCTGAAATACATGTACCCCTCTCGCACAGGGCCAATCGCGTGTAAAACTGCCCGCGCACCCCCGAAATACACGTACCCTGCTCACACAGGGCCTATCGCGTGTGAAACTTCCCGTGCACCCCGAAATACACGTACCTCGCTCGCACAGGGCCAATCGCATGTGATTCTCCCCGCGCACACCCGTAATACATGTACCCCGCTCGCACAGGGCCCATCGTGTGTAAAACTGCCCGCGCACCCCCAAAATACACGTACCCTGCTCGCACAGGGCCAATTGAATGTAAAACTGCCCGCGTACCCCCAAAATACATGTAACCCGCTCGCACAGGGCCTATCGCGTGTGAAACTTCCCGCGCACCCCCGTAATACACGTACCCCACTCGCACAGGGCCAATCGCGTGTAAAACTTCCAGCGCACCCCCGAAATACACATACGCCGGTCGCACAGGGCCAATCGCATGTGATTCTCCCCGCACAGTCCCGAAATACACATACCCCCCTCACACAGGGCCAATCGCGTGTAAAACTTCCCGCGCACCCCTGAAATACATGTACCCCACGCGCACAGGGCCAATCGCGTGTAAAACTTCCCGCGCACCCCCAAAATACACGTACGCCACTCGCACAGGTCCAATCGCATGTGATTCTCCCCGTGCATCCCCGTAATACACGTACCCCACTCGCACAGGGAAAATTGCGTGTAAAACTGCCCGTGCACCTCCGAAAATACATGTACCCCATTCGCACAGGGCCAATTGCGTGTAAAACTTCCTGTGCACCCCCAAAATACACGTATGCCGCTCGCACAGGGCCTATCGCGTGTAAAACTGCCTGCACATCCCCGAAATACATGTACCCTGCTCGCACAGGGCCAATCGCGTGTGAAATTTCCCGCGCACCCCCGTGATACACGTACCCCGCTCGCACAGGGCAAGTCGCATGTAAAACTGCCCACGCAACCACGAAATACACGTCCCCCTCTAGCACAGGGCCAATCGCATGTAAGACTTCCCGCGCACCCCCGAAATATACGTACCCTGCTCACACAGGACCTATCGCGTGTGAAACTTCCCACGCACCCCCGTAATACACGTACCCCACTTGCACAGGGCCAATTGCGTTTATAACTTCCTGCGCATCCCTGAAATACATGTACGCCGCTCGCACAGGGCCAATTGTGTGTGATTCTCCCCGCGCACCCCTCCCTGTGATACATGTACCCCTCTCGCCCAGGGCCAATTACGTGTAAAACTGCCCGTGCACCCCCGAAATACACGTACCCCACTCGCACCGGGCCAATCGCGTGTAAAACTTCCCGCGCACCCCCGAAATACACGTACGCCACTCGCACAGGGCCAATCACGTGTAAAATTCCAGCGGACCCCTGAAATACACGTACCCCACTCGCACAGGGCCTATCGCGTGTAGAACATCCCGCGCACCCCCAAAATACACGTAACCCACTCGCACAGGGCCAATCTCATGTAAAACTGCCTGCGCACTCCCGAAATATACGTACCCCGCTTGCACAGGGCCTATCGCGTGTGAAACTTCCAGCTCACCCCCGTAATACACGTACCCCGCTCGCACAGGGCCAATCGCGTGTAAAACTTCCCACACACCCCCGAAATACACATACCCCACTCGCACAAGGCCAATCGCGTGTAAAACTTCCTGCGCACCCCCAAAATACACGTACGCCGCTCGCACAGGGCCAATCGCATGTGATTCTCCCCGCACAGCCCCAAAATACACGTACCCCCCTCGCACAGGGCCAATCGCGTCTAAAACTTCCCGTGCACCCCTGAAATACATGTACCCCAAGCGCACAGGGCCTATCACATGTAAAACAACTTTCGCACCCCCTGAAATACACGTACCCCTCTCGCACAGGGCCAATCGCGTGTAAAACTTCCCACGCACCCCCGTAATACACGTACCCCACTCGCACAGGGCCAATCACGTGTAAAACTGCCTGCACATTCCCGAAATACACATACGCCCCTCGCACAGGGCCAATCGCGTGTAAAACTTCCTGCGCACCCCTGAAATACATGTACCCCACGCGCACAGGGCCTATCGCATGTAAAACAACTTGCGCACCCCCTGAAATACACGTAAACCTCTCGCACAGGGCCAATCGCGTGTAAAACTTCCTGCGCATACCAGTAATACACGTACCCCACTCGCACAGGGCCAATCGCGTGTAAAACTTCCCACCCACCCCCCAAAATACACGTACACCGCTCGCACAGGGCCAATCGCATGTCATTCTCCCTGCGCATCCCCGTAATACACGTACCCTGCTCGCACAGGGAAAATCGTGTGTAAAACTGCCCGTGCACCTCCGAAAATACATGTACCCCGCTCGCACAGGGCAAATTGCGTGTAAAACTTCCTGCGCATCCCCAAAATACACGTACCCTGCTCGCACAGGGCCTTTCGCGTGTAAAACTGCCTGCACATCCCCGAAATACATGTACCCCGCTCGCACAGGGCCAATCGCGTGTGAAACTTCCCGCGCACCCCCGTGATACACGTACCCCGCTCGCACAGGGCCAGTCGCATGTAAAACTGCCCACGCACCCACGAAATACACGTCCCCCGCTCGCACAGGGCCAATCGCATGTAAGACTTCCCGCGCACCCCAAAATATACGTACCCTGCTCACACAAGGCCTATCGCGTGTGAAACTTCCCACGCACCCCCGTAATACACGTACCCCACTCACACAGGGCCAATCGCATTTAAAACTTCCCGCGCATCCCCGAAATACATGTACGCCGCTTGCACAGGGCCAATTGCCTGTGATTCTCCCCGCGCACCCCTGTGATACATGTACCCCTCTCGCCCAAGGCCAATTATGTGTAAAACTGCCCGTGCACCACCGAAATGTACGTACCCTGCTCACACAGGGCCTATTGCGTGTGAAACTTCCCACGCACCCCCGTAATACACGTACCCCTCTCGCACAGGGCCAATCGCATGTAAAACTTCCCGCGCACCCCCGAAATACACATACCCTGCTCACACAGGGCCTATCGCGTGTGAAACTTCCCACGCACCCCCGTAATACACGTACCCCTCTCGCACAGGGCCAATCGCGTGTAAAAGTTCCTGCGCACCCCCGAAATACACGTACGCCATTCGCACAGGGCCTATCACGTGTAGAACATCCCGCACACCCCCAAAATACACGTAACCCACTCGCACAGGGCCAATCGCACGTAAAACTGCCTGCGCACTCCCGAAATATACGTACCCCGTTTGCACAGGGCCTATCGCATGTGAAACTTCCCGCGCACCCCCGTAATACACGTACCCCGTTCGCACTGGGCCAATTGCGTGTAAAACTGCCCGCGCACCCCTGAAATACACATACCCCGCTCGCACAGGGCCAATCGCGTGTAAAACTTCCCACACACCCCCGAAATACATGTACCCCGCTCGCACAGGGCCAATCGCGTGTAAAACTTCCCACCCACCCCCCAAAATACACGTACGCCGCTCGCACAGGGCCAATCGCATGTCATTCTCCCTGCGCATCCCCGTAATACACGTACCCTGCTCGCACAGGGAAAATCGTGTGTAAAACTGCCCGTGCACCTCCGAAAATACATGTACCCCGCTCGCACAGGGCAAATTGCATGTAAAACTTCCTGCGCATCCCCAAAATACACGTACCCTGCTCGCACAGGGCCTTTCGCGTGTAAAACTGCCTGCACATCCCCGAAATACATGTACCCCGCTCGCACAGGGCCAATCGCGTGTGAAACTTCCCACGCACCCCCGTGATACACGTACCCCGCTCGCACAGGGCCAGTCGCATGTAAAACTGCCCACGCACCCACGAAATACACGTCCCCCGCTCGCACAGGGCCAATCGCATGTAAGACTTCCCGCTCACCCCCAAAATATACGTACCCTGCTCACACAAGGCCTATCGCGTGTGAAACTTCCCACGCACCCCCGTAATACACGTACCCCACTCACACAGGGCCAATCGCATTTAAAACTTCCCGCACATCCCCGAAATACATGTACGCCGCTTGCACAGGGCCAATTGCCTGTGATTCTCCCCGCGCACCCCTGTGATACATGTACCCCTCTCGCCCAAGGCCAATTATGTGTAAAACTGCCCGTGCACCACCGAAATGTACGTACCCTGCTCACACAGGGCCTATTGCGTGTGAAAATTCCCACGCACCCCCGTAATACACGTACTCCTCTCGCACAGGGCCAATCGCATGTAAAACTTCCTGCGCACCCCCGAAATACACATACCCTGCTCACACAGGGCCTATCGCGTGTGAAACTTCCCACGCACCCCCGTAATACACGTACCCCTCTCGCACAGGGCCAATCGCGTGTAAAAGTTCCTGCGCACCCCCGAAATACACGTACGCCATTCGCACAGGGCCTATCACGTGTAGAACATCCCGCACACCCCCAAAATACACGTAACCCACTCGCACAGGGCCAATCGCACGTAAAACTGCCTGCGCACTCCCGAAATATACGTACCCCGTTTGCACAGGGCCTATCGCATGTGAAACGTCCCGCGCACCCCCGTAATACACGTACCCCGTTCACACTGGGCCAATTGCGTGTAAAACTGCCCGCGCACCCCTGAAATACACATACCCCGCTCGCACAGGGCCAATCGCGTGTAAAACTTCCCACACACCCCCGAAATACATGTACCCCGCTCGCACAGGGCCTATCGCGTGTAAAACTTCCCGCGCACCCCCAAAATGCACGTACCCAGCTCGCACAGGGCCAACAGCTTGTAAAACTGCCTGCGCACCCCCGAAATACACATACGCCGCGCGCACAGGGCCAATCGCGTGTGATTCTCCCCGCGCACCCCCGTAATACATGTACCCCGCTCGCACAGGGCCAATCGCGTGTAAAACTGCCAGCGCACCCCTGAAATACACGTACCCCGCTCGCACAGGGCCAATCGCATGTAAAACTTCCTGTGCACCCCCGAAATACACGTACCCCACTCGCACAGGGCCTATCGCATGTAAAATTGCCCGTGCACCCCTGAAATACACATACCCCGCTCGCACAGCGCCTATCGTGGGTAAAACTGCCCGCGCACCCCCAAAATGCATGTACCCCGCTCGCACAGGGCCAATCGCGTGTGATTCTCCCTGTGCAGCGGGGTACGTGTATTCGGAAGGGTGCGCAGGGAGTTTTACAGGCATATTCGTGGATGGGGGGCTGTATGCTGATCCACTGGCCTGTGCGCCATGTACGGGATTTGTGCGCTGTTAATGGCGCATGGGGAGGGGTTGCATGCGTAACTGGTGCTGCTGCAGGGTCGCTGTGCCACTCTGCGCCACGGCTGGTTATGGATGTTTAAATCCATGAATACGCCCAATTTTGGACATCCCTTCGGCTGCCGAGGAGTCCACCTCCGACCTCCACCTCTTGGACTTAACCCCGGCAGCTGCGGCTGCGAACGCGGCACCAGACTCCTCACTCCCCGACTAGAAAAAAACATTGGAGGGGAGCTGAGCCTTGCGTCTCCGGCTGGCAGAGGGATCCCTGATGCTGTGCTCCACAGCACCGTCTCTGTTGTCTTCATCAGTTGACGCTGCAGACAGGGAGAGATAGAACACAGGCATCAGGGCACTGTACAATGGGCTGATACGCACATGACAGTTGCACATGAGTGGCAGTGTCAAACTTCCCACATGGCATTACACTCCCCAACACACATATCATTTGAAGCCACACACATGCGTAAATTAACAGGAATGTTGTAGCAAGCAACACCATCCATACAAATACAACAGCATGAGCATCCAAAGAATGGCCTGACGTCACATCCAACAGGGGGAGTGCCAAAAACATGCGCACACGCCACCAGACATACATGTATCTGTACATCTACCCCACCTGTCGCGGTGAAATCATCAGCATCCATGTCACAACTGGTAATCAGCCTCCTACATGTCGCCGTAACATGCAGACATGGTGTAACACAGTGGCACACGTGTCTCATACACACACACGCACATGTACATTGTGCACATACATGAAGGTGGAACCAGCATACATGTGTCTCACCACAACCAGGCCACAGTACATACATAGAAATGTAAACATGTGTGCAACCACACATGCATATGGGCAGCATGCATTTCAACAAATACGCCATTGATGTGCCTCACACTTGACTGTACTCACATGCGTCAGGCTCATGTCCCTGTACATACACATCCATACATGGGCCTACCAAGACATATGTCCAACCTGCACACTCCTGGCACACCTCAACATGAACAGCTTCCAATCAGAACGCATGGACACTTACCGCTCGACTCTGGACGGGTCTGCCTCTGAAGGATCTGGAGGTGGAGCGCTGGGTCTATGCATTCCAGGACCCTCATCTGGATGTTGGTAAGGCGGACACGGCACCCCTCTGCATGCTTTGCCTTCAAGAGGTGCTGGGCCTTGCTGAGGGTGCTGGACCTGAAGTCCTCCCAGCGCTTCCGGACGTGTTGCATGTCGCGGGGCTCAACCCCCTCCACGTTGATGGCAGCCACGATGTCCTTCCAGATCCCCTTCCATCCTTCATTGGCAGCGCGTGAACTTCCAAAGAGGGCATCATAATGCCCCAGGACTTGCTCCACCAGGATACCAACTTCTGTTGCACTGAAGCTGGTAGCCCTCTGCCTCTCTTGCTGGGGGTTGCCAGTGGTGCCAGATGGTGTTGTGTCAGACATGGCAACCCCTGAGGCAGGTGTGGGTGGGCAACTGTGTCCTGGGGCTGGGCTGTGGAGAGATGGAATACCAGTCGGGAGTCTTCTGTTCCAGCAGGGGTGGTCACAGCAACTGGACCCCTGTAGATGGCTGATGCGCAGGCACCAAATAGCAGGGCACGTGGCCAGCAGGCAGGCAGGCAGCAGCAGATGGCAGTTGTGAGCGTGCTCAGGCATCTGGGGGGCAGGAAAATGCCCTTCTTGGCAGGAGTGTGGTCTTCCGTGTGTTGTTGCGTGGCCAGGCCAGCTTGATACGGAGTGAGTTGGCACGTGAAAAAACTGCACGCCAGCGTGTAATTCGATGAAAGGTCCTTAGCGCGTAAGCGCGTCTGTGACGTTACGCACACAGGCGTTTCCCTCATGACGGGTGCATAGTGATTCAGCATGTGAAAAAACAGCATGTCTGCGTGTTAATGCGTGTGATCCGAGGAAATGGCCTAAATGCATAAAATGACACGTACTGGCATTTTCCTCAGCACGGGTTAAAGGTGAGCGGGGCCAGCAGTTCCCTGTATGTGGCTTTCGTGGAGACTGACGTGTGTGTTGATACTTCGTGTTGTTTCGCGCACCATCACAACTTCACAGCGGATCAAGGACGTATCTCTTCTTTTGTCGGGGGTATTGGCTACATATGTTTTCCATTATCACGCTAGTCTGACAGTGAGTCGCGCCCGCTATTTTTCCCACTGCGGGTGCCCCTGTGTATCGCGTACCCGTTTTCGAAGTCATAGTAGCCTGCGTGTCCCACGCGTACATGTTTTTCATGTCCCTGGGTGCCACCGCGTACTGCAGGAGGTTAATTCCACACATGTGGGCTACCGGGGGTTGCATGCACGGTTTTACTGCAGTTTTGGGGTGCCCGAGCATTGCATGACCCGTCACTTTATCACTGGGGTCACATACAGCCTTGCAGGTGCAGGGGTGTTGTTAACATCTTGTATCCCACCCCCTTCACCCCAACTGCCCAGGACAATTCTCGTGTACACCTCCCATTGGCACTACTCCATCTTTGCCGGCACTACTCCATCTGTGCCATGGCTGGGAGGCCATGAAAGGTGAGGGGCAGCTCAGCTGGGCGTACTCCATGTTGCGGGCATGGTCAGGGACGTGGCCAGGGTGACCAGGGAGTAGGGGGACTCCAGGGTGTTCAGGGTGGCTGCAGAGGGGGAAGAGGCAGGAGTGCGCCAGCTCGGCATGATGTTGTGGCACATGTTGGTGCAGTCATGCCACCACCCCCTGCGGCTCTGGGAGATTCAGTTCTTGCATCTGGCACTGGTGCCCATGTGACCCGGCAGTCCGTTTCATCGACTGCCACGGGCCCAAGGGTAGTGGTAGCTGCAGGTCGACACCACCACCCAGGCTCAGGATCTGCCAGCGCAGGCTGCGTTGGCACTTGAAGAGTCCATGGAAGATTTCCAGGAGGTCAGGAGGCACTCAGTAGGTGCATGCAGGGTTGCCCTGACAGACGCACGTGTCCCTGGGGCAGTAATGTCATCTGCTGCCACGACAAGCTGGGTGTTGGCAAGTGCAGGGGCAGATGAGGCCGACACCACCCCGGTTGTGAGTCTACCAACCAAGACAGTCCCGGTCAATGTCCCTGGCACAGCGGATGTTGCTGCGCAGGGTCCATTCCGGGGTACCCAGCAGCCACTGACGCAAGTCAGGGCTTCACTCCATGTTCCACCTGCCACTCCATCGGCTCATTCCACCAGCGCCACTGCCCATACTGATCAGGGCGGCATTTGCCAGCCAGGGTCCGGACCAGCGTCCAAGAGGAGGAAGGTTGCACCTGCAGTAAAGGCTGGGACCCCAGACACAGCTACGGCCTCCGGCACGTCGAGGAAGAAGCCTTTCTATGTGCAGGAACTGGACTTCCTTGTGGACTACGTGCGGGAACAGAACTGTGACATGCTAGTGGGGCCAAATTGTCAAACTAAGGCTGCCCATCGTAATACCCACTGGAAGCAAGTTGCAGATCATGTGAGTGCATTCGGCCATGAGGTGCGCACAGCTCAAGAGTGCAAAAAGCATTGGGATGACCTCAAACGCAGCACTAAGGCGAAGCATGCCTCTAATTACAACATGACTCTGGTGACTGGCAGTGGGCCACCACCTGAGGAGGAAGACCTCACTCTGCACGAGTCAGTCATTTTGGAGTTCATACCAACAGGAATGGTCAGAGGAGTGGGAGAGATGCTGGACTTTGATGCCCCATCCAGTGAGTGTTGTAGCATGTTTGTCGAGGCCATGTGTGTTTTTCTTGTGTGATGTGTTGTGCTTGACTGCCACTACATGTCATGTGTACATGGTTCTCATGTGCAAGTCATGCAATGCTTCACTGATGAGTGCCTGCTGTGCAGGATTGTGGACATGTAGAGCAGACGGGGACTGCCCTCATCACCACACTTGCACCCTACTCACATGCTAGTCACCCGGCTGCCCCTCCAGTCCATGTTCCAGCTCACTGGCCCTTCTGCATTTAGCCTGGGGTGTCTTTCCTCTCAGCACTGGGACTATGGATTGGGGGGGTTTTATCCACGGCATGTCTGTGATCAATTTGGGTGGGTTCATGATTGATGTGTCCATTGATTGATCTAGATTGTGATGTATGTTATTTTCTTTCCTGTATATGTGCTTGATGCACTTCTTGCTGTAGACAGTAGCCTGCACCCTTTGCCTGTCAAAGTCACACTGATGGTGGGAGGAGTTCCGTTGTAGGTCTCTAACATGGTCCAGTGACAACCAGCATGAAGACACACACACGGGGAACATGCAAGCATTATTTATATGTTTTATGCCCTTTCTGCAGGACAATGAGCCTCCAGACCACCTTTGGCAGCAGACACAGGACGAAGCACTACAGAAACCTGGCTACGTTTGGTGGTGCAGACATGCACATGTGTGCGCAAGCAGTAGCACAGGGCTTGTGCTCAGACGTCCAACAGAAGCAGACGTGTTTCCATGAGCTCCAAGCAAGGTGAGCAGCACAAGGGGGCCACACCGCAGACAACCTTCCACCAGGCCACTTGCACATGCATGCTAAGTAGCACCACTGATGGGGAGCTTGGCCAGATATTGTTGTAGAAGCGCACAGTACAGCTAAGATGCATTGAGGGACAAATGCCAAGTAGCTCTACAAGTTGTCAGGGACACACGCAGGGGCTGTCACACATATCCTCCAGTCCCCCCTGCTCCATAGAAGCTGAGTAATTAGTGCAGTAGCGTTCCGAGCCAGAAACATTTACAGCGCACAGGGACGCCCAGCGAGGCACAGACTTGTGTGCAGTGCATATCATTTGCATGTGCAAATTGCAACTTACACTACCTATTGTAATCCACGGCTGCCAGAACACGACTTGTACTGAAGTCGCACCTCGCTATACGGGTCTAGCAGGTCACCCAGGGACCATTCTTTCATGTGTGATTCTTGACGCATTGGTCTTCCATTTACCATGCACCCACGTGCGCCTGCCTTACTGCATTGACAGTGTATGAACCATCACAGGGGCAAGCTAACGTATAAGCACATAGCAGCAGACAAGGGTGTTTGTTTGTGGAGAAGTCTACTATCTACTCTCGCTATGAGACTTGCCCAAACCCACAACTTACTCTCTTGTGAAACCCTCACAGCCAGACTCCCTTTAACTGACTCCCAAACACTAACAATCCATCTCATTTACAGACCGCCTGGGCCCATTGAAACCTTGGAGGAGGGCATCCTTACCCTCCTCTTGGAGAATCTTAAAACCATGTCACACCGACTAGTCCTTGGCGTCTTCAACCTAGGCTTCAATGACCCCCTTGGAAAACAGGCCACTATTATAGCCAGCTCACTATCTGAACTAGGATTATCCCAAAAAGTTAATGAGCCCACTCACACCAAAGGAAGAACCTTGGACTGGGTGGCAGAATACAATTGTACAGCCAATATTACTGCTATTACGCCCTATCCGTGGACTGACCACTTTCTCCTGTCCTTCTCACTCCTCACCACTAGACCACTCCTGCCCACTATACCTACCGGCCCCCCCTGTCCTACCAGAAATAAAAAGAATCATAACTAGAGATACTATAACACCAGTTCTCCTACCCACCTTAAATCGGTTAGATGACAACCTTGACCCAAGCTTACTTGCGAAGGAATACGACAAAATAATGCTAACCACACTGGACAGCATTGCACCCCTGAAACTCAGACCTAGCAAACCTAAAGCAGACCTCAATAAATGGTTCACTCCCAAACTCAAGGACCTCAGACTTCTAAAAAGGAGCTGTGAAACTACATGGTGACTCCTCCCAACACCGCCAACCAAATAAAACTCACAGAGATTTCATCACTTTACAAAAAAGAGATCTTCCTCGCAAAATGTAACTCCTACAACAAGCGCATCTCTAGGGCTAACTCCAGCACCAAAGAACTATTTTCCATCCTCAAAGAACTTGAATCCCATTACCACACCGGAAATTTTCACCAAGGACAAACCGTGGTGCTCTGATATACAACAGACCCTAATGAATAAAATAACTACCCTTCAAAACAAAATATCTATAAAAAAAACAATCCATCAACCGTCTACCTAACCACACTGCCACCAATGCCCCTCCTAAAGACACTCTAACTAACTCAACCCCTTGTTTCTATTTCACCAACATTTCTACTCTTGAGGCTGAGAAAGTAATTCTATCACTCAAGCCCTCCAACTGCCAGGATAACCTTTGTCTGGCTCAGCTTATCAAAGATGCGCAAGAGATCTTGCGCCGTTAATTACCAAACTGATTAATGCCTCATTCTCCTCAGGAACTGTCCCAGCTAACTTTAAACAATCATGGGTGCTCCCACTACTAAAAAAACAAACTCTAGACCCGCTAATTCCAACCAATCATCGCCCCATCACCACCGTACCCTTTCTGCTTAAGATCCACGACAAAGTGGCTTATCTCCAGATCCCAACATTTCTGGAAGATCATAAACTCCTGGGAGCTCGTCAATCAGGTTTCCGACCCCAACACGGAACTGAGACGCCCTCATTGACCTGAAAGCAGAGGTAGATTAGCTGAGAGACAAAGGGAAAACAGCCAACCTTTTACTATTAGACCTCTGAGCTGCATTCGACCTGGTAGACCACAAAGTCGTCTGCAGACACCTAGACACGGCTGCCAACTTTTTTAAAGAGGCAATCATCTGGATTGAGTTCTTCTTGAGTGACAGAACTATGAGGGTCTTCTCGCCCTCAGCGGCAGCAGACCCTATCCCCATCACATGCAGTGTTCCCCAAGGATCTTGCGTCTCCCCGACCCTATACAACATTTTCACTAAGCCCCTCTTTGATCATCTGGATTCTCTTGGTATCACCTACACTAACTATGCAGATGATACTCAGATTCTCCTCCCACTTTCCGGGGATTATGAAGAGGATTTGGCCTTGGTGAACAGGGTGTATCTCATCATCCAGGCATGGATGACTATTCATGGTCTACGCCTGAATGATGAAAAAACGGAACTCATCATACTGGGCACACATGCTAACATGAAAAAACTAGGACCGAATTACACATCATTCATCATCGATGGTAATGTTATCAGGGTGGCCAAAGAGGTGAAAACACTTGGGTTCTACCTTGACTCCCCCTTATCCTTTACTAAACAAGTTAATACCCTTACCTCAGCCTCAGCATACACATGCAAGATGATCAGAACGGGCAAACCCTTTCTATCAGATGATTATTGCATTACACTAGCCGGAGCCTTGATCTTATCTAGGCTCGACTACTGTAATGCGCTATATATTGGCACCAAAAAAAATATCACCCAAAAAATCCAGATTCTTCAAAACAACGTCCTTAGAGCGGCAGTAGGTGTGTCCAAAAGGTCTCACATCTCCGCCATACAGCGTCAAAACAATTGGCTTTCCACTCTCAACAAAATCAACTTAAAAACAGCCTTCCTGACACATAAGGCATTGAACAATGCTGCCCCCAGTTACCTTGTAAACAGAGTCCAAAGAAGAACCTCCACGAGACCCACAAGACTTACCAATGCCAATTGCATTAACATTCCTAGATTTAGACTAACCAAGATTGGGGGGAACAGCTTCCAGGTCAAAGCGGCCCAACTTTGGAACTCCCTACCACACCATCTCAGGGTGGATCAATTCTACCCCAGGTTTAGACTTAGTTATATGAACTGGCTCAAGGCAAATGATAACTAATTAAGAACATACCTGTGTATATTTTTCTCTGTATATTCGCCATGTCTACCTATCTTTGTAGAACTCACCTATGTACCCAGCTATACCATTTCTATGCAGTACTTTGTAATTATTTTCTCTGCGTATAACTATGTAACTTGTTAATTAAGTTTTCCATTGTCTGTACTGCTTGCCCCCTGATACCCCCGGGTCCGTTGCGCATCATATAAATGAATAAACAAACAAACAAACAAGTCACTTACTTTGGGGCAGGAATGTTGTGTGTGTGTTGTAAACGCACACAGGTTAGTAACTCACCCTCTCTTTGCAGCATTCAACTGATCCTGTTACCGGACCTGAGAGTGTGCAGGCAGGAGGCCAGCACTCACCCCAGAGATAAGTCTCTCTTTGTCTTGCATTTCACTCATTTCGTACTATGTGCATGTTGACCATGGTTTCTCTGATTGAGTATGTGTCATTGCCAATAGTTCTATTGTGTATTTTGCCTACTTTCCCTTGCAAATCCAACTCCCCTCTCCTGCCCCACTTTCCGGTTATCCTGAATACCAATTCCTGTCCATCCAAAGGATCCCTGACCCTCTTTCCCCGCCGCGGTCTCAGAGGCCTGTGTAAATTTTACCTTGCCGGCGCCCAGACCACAGAGGGGGGGGTTGGTACATGCCACTCCTGCACCTGGAGACTGGAGCTGTCACACTACCCATCAGTTGTTGCATCCTCATTGTATGTTGTTTCCGGAAAAATGTACCCTTCCTGTTGGACCATTGTTGTACTGTGCTACCTTGGTAGTTTGATCATTCTGCGTGTACATGTGCCATGACTTTTTTTTCAACTTCGAGTAATCTACTGGAGACTCTTTCAGGGTATTTTTGTGCCGAGAGGCTTTTTCCCTGGTTTGGGGGTTTGGAGTTCTCTGGGATTTGGCATTTTACCAGTCAAGGAGGCCTCTGAGGGGGCTGGACCTTATTTACACGAAAGGTGGAACATGAAGACCAAGCGGTAGGGGGATCCTGTAGCCAGGTGGACTAAAAGTGAGAAGGCTACATACCCCAGACACAGTTGTTCTGAAGGTCATGGTGATGTGTAAATAAGGGAGTTCCTTTTGTTGTTGGACAGTAAGCCTGGGCTACGGTGTTTGGGCACTCGCTGACAATGTCATTGTGGAGTACTATGTACATGATGTGTTCTGCTGGTCAATGGCTGTGCCTGTGTTGTATTTACTTTTCAGGTGTCAGGGGATTTTTGTGGTTTGAGATGCTGGGGTGTACAAATGGGCAATGTTCACATGTGATGTGTATAGGGCACTGAGGGTCACTTGATTTGACATGCATATATTGAGTGCATGTCCCTACTGACACACACAGTTGCACAATGCTCCACCACACGTACAGCCACCCTTCCATGGCCACAGGTGAACATATATTGCCTTCTCAGGCATGCTGTGTACCTGCAGCGCATGATCAATTACCATTTGGGGTTTCGGGACATGCGTCAATGGGAAAATTTGTTATTTTGTCCTTTTGATGTAATGATTAAGGTGTATCCCCAACACAATGGATGCTCACTGTGCTGTGTGCTGAGCAGTGTGTAGTAGGAGACACAAACAGCACACGGGTTTGGGAGTGGTGATTTTGACTTGCCCAATGTGTATGTGAACAGGCATTCAGTGCTGTGTTGAAGCTATCACTGCTGTACAGCATTTGTGTATGACTTGGTATGTGTGGGAGGTTGTTGTCAGTCATTTCATCTGATTCCATGCCAGGCATCATTGTCTCAGGCCACTTTTCATTCATCACATGTCACTTTGTATGTTATTGGTCATGTGTTGGCCTTTTGCTGTTGTATGCCATGTCATGGTGTGGCAGACAAGGTGATGTGGTTTGGGAGGGTTTGGGTGACATTGTAAGAGGATTCAATTCAACACTACAGCTAAGTCAATGCCTAGTCTGGGATGCTGAATGGAAACCCTTATTGATATATCTTTACGTCCAGTTCATGCGTTCTGGATGATTACCCCTATATAACACCCCTCTCTTGGAATCCCCCTGACCCCACTGAGTCACGAAGTAGTTCTGTTTTGCAAGTTTAAACGGTTTATTTGATAATTTAAACAATATATATATATATCGCACTTTAGAATAAATTAATAATTGAATATCACACTTAATCTGAGCAGTAATCAATAATGGATAGTCTGGCACTAGCACACTTCTTTATAATCAATGATGAGTGGTTATAGGATGGATAAGATAGCAACAATACTTTTATGGTTTCAAATGGATGCAAGGTGGAATGAAAATGCAGTACAGAAAAAAAACTTGATAGGATTTCAGCAAAAGACAATGTAATCACTTTTCTCCGGCAATTCACTCCCCCCCTTATGCAATGTAAGTAAATGGAGGGGAGAGCACACAGTTCTTAGAAATGCAATCAAATGTAATTCAGTTCACCCCAGCAAGCTTAGAGGAAAACAGGTCGGAGTTTTAACACAGGCCCAAAATGCTTTGAATGTGGTTTGCAAGGAAGTGAAAAATATGCTAAAATGCTTTTAATTCCCTCTAGAGGTTCAGGGTGAGTGAAATATACTTGGGATGAGTTCAGGCTCACTTTAGCAAGGATCTAGGAGTAACTAGCAGGTTAAACTAATTTTTGGCAAAGGAAAGCAATGAAGCTGCTGTTTTCACACGTGGCTGGATATTTAACCAAATTGCAAATCGCGGTAAAATTCGCGAGTGCGAGAATCGTGATTACGGCAAAATTTTACGGAGTAGCAAGTCCGTTCTAAGCTCGTTGAAAAGCTGAGATTCTAAGCTTTCAGAGAAAAGTTAAACCAAGTTCCTAGCCCAAACGGTTCCAGAGATACGGACGGTTAAATAAAGGTAGTTTTTCGGATTCGAAATTTTAAAAGTTCAAAGCGACAGGTTACAGCTTGCAGCTAGAAAATGACAAGTGACAGCTTTGCAAATGACAGGTGACAGTTAGGAGGTAGTTCTGGTTAGATTAAAATAGATTGAATTATATTATTTTAACTAAGAGATTGGTTCTGCACAGTTCTGCTAGGTACTCACAATATAATTTTAAAAGGAATGGGCCTCGCTACGGATCTGGTCAACAGGTTTTCTTCACTCGCCACGGACGGTTTCTGCGCACAGCGTCTGGGTCAGCTCTACTCTGCTGGTCTGGTCTGGGTCTCTGGTTCTGATCAGGTCTGTGGGTCCGGATACAGCGGTCTCCGGTTCAGCTGGTCTCTCTCTGGATACAACACTGCTCCCTGGCAAATGGCCAGAGTTCTTGCAAAGAATTCAAACAGCTCGCCTGGCTGTGAATAGTGGCAATGATTTGAGGCCTGCTAAAGAGGGATTTAGCTTGTAGTTGACCTCTCTGCTACAAATTCTGAAGTAAAGTCCTGGTCTCTGAAGGTGGATAGATTGAAGTCTCTATGTTGGCTCTCTGGAGGTTGATGGAGGTAAAGTATGGATTTTCCCGGCAGAGCGTTCCGCAGCAGATGGAATAGAATGTCCCTTTCTGTCCTGACTGTCTGCTTTTATGTGTTTTGAAAGTGGGTGGAGAGGCTAGCTTTCTAGGCCCTACCCCTCTCCACCTAACATTGGCCACTTCCTCCTCTTCCCCTTGATTGGGGGAATGAAATGAAGTGTCATCATGATGAGGTCTGTTTATGATACAGAGAACCCACCCCTGTCAACTTTACACACAATCTATATTTGACCTAAAGACATATTTCATAGATACACAGTGGTTTGAAATTACATGCACCCATCACATATCACATGAGGTAGCCCCTGTTCCAATTCTGCTTTTCCTGGGGGCTTGCATTCAGAAATGGCAACCTTTGGTGCTTTTTAATGGGTTTTGCAATATCGGATTTTTCTCCAGATTTATACACATGTACACGGCCTGTCCATACATACTCCAGTAAATTACCATGGCCCTCATTACGACCCTGGCGGAAAGTGACTGACCGGACCGCCACAGCGTAAATAGCGTTTCCGCCATTGCACGAAGGAGCAAAGTGCGGCCCATTCCGACCCATCGGGCACGAGCACCACGGCATGGCGGAAGTGCAAAGTCCGCGATGGCGGAAATGACCCCAAAACGGCCCACACCGCCGCCGTACGGCGCCCTAGGTGCAATACCGCCACCCATCACAGCGGACACCGCAGTGTGCGCCTACCGGAAAGTACGGTGACCGGAAATATACGGAAACGGAAGTAAAAACATGGGCCCGGAACGGGAAACATCCCGCCGTACACCTATAAAACCACTAAAACCACACAACCACTAAAAACACTACCCTGAGACACACCCCAACCCGTCATCCACCCTAGCGAAACAAAGAAAAATGGGAAAAGTAGCGAAGAAAGCGTGCGACCGCAAGCGGCAGGTCCACTTCTCCCGTGAGGAACTCACCGTGCTAACAGAGACCCTCCAGGAGAATGCTGCCGTCGTCTTCTGCACGCAAATGACCAGGACGGCACTTGCAAACAAGAAGGCCATATGGGCTCTGGTGGCACAGCGGGTAAGTGCGGTGGGGACCGCACCCAGCACCCCACAGCAATGCCGAAAGCGATGGGACGACCTGCGGATACGCGTCCGCAGCATACTCTCTGCCAACCGCAACATTGCCACAGCCACCGGGGGAGGTCCTGAATCACCCATCAAGTTGACCCCCTGGGAAGAAATCTGTGCCTCCACCATCGGAATGGAGAGCATAGAGGGAGTCGGAGGGATGGAGAAAGGAGTGCAGACATCCGAAGATTCAGGTAGGTGGGCCAGATAAAACAATGCCAAATCCACAAAGTCCATCCATGTGAAGTACCATGTGTCCACATAGTGCAACAGAAACACATGTCCAGGAGAACGTCCACACACATCGGCCTGATAGCGCACGTTAAAACCCACAATAAATACATAAATAATTAAAAACCCCTAAAACACGCACTACACGTGCAGCAGGCACACCCTAACTGCAGGCTGCCAAACAACTGCACCCTCACTCCACACACAAATGAAAGCACCTCCAAGGCCCCGACCCAAATCACCCTCAGGTACCACCCCAATGCATGTGATACAATGCCATTCCAATTCCCACAGACCCATCAATAACCCTCGCCCTCCTTTACTCCACCACAGGGTCCGATCCAAACGACGAGCATCAGGACACCCCAACCAGCACACCTGCAAAGAGGGCCAAGACCAACGGCCAAAGACCCTCCACCTCAGCTGCACGCATCAAGACACGGCAGCAGCACAAATCAGGTGGCAGCACAGAGGAGGGAACATCAACAGGCACCCCAGCAGCCAGCATGCCCACACCACCACCACCACAGGTCCCCCCAACGGATGCCACAGAAGGCACTGCCTCTGGTGGCAGCAGCACCATAGGTGACACCCCATTGATGGCAGCATGCTCCGACACAGAAGACGGGGATGTCGAAGTCAGATCCATCCATGACCTGTCTCAATCCCCCTGTCTGTTCCATCCCGTACACCATGAGGATACCACGCAGGGGCACCCACAAGACGACGACTGGCCATCCCCCACAAGCCCTGTGGCAAGGCAACATGAGGTCAACAGCCCCTCTGTGACACCCCCGCAAATGGCCATGGCCCAGCAGAGGCAACAGTCCCTCGACCAGTTAATCGTGCAACAGCAGCAACTGGCCACGCTCCTCAAGGACCATGCCGATGAATGTGGGGGCACTAAGGCAGACATAGAAACATCAACTGAGACACTTAGGGCAGAAATGGAGAGAGGTACAGAGACACTAAGGGCACAAATGGAGAGTAGCACCGAGAGCCTGGGAGTCCAAATGGAGAGAAGCACCGAGAGCCTGAGGGGGGAACTGCATGCGACGTCCAAGGACGTATGTGCCGAACTTGCCGCAGTGCGCCGTGTGCTCACTGAGCTCTCGCAAACCCTTAGGGACATGCATGGACGTGAGCAGGCAGAGACATCATCCGTTGCAAGTTCCGTCCAGGGCAGCCCCCAACGTAGATCTGGGAGGAACCTGCGCTCCACAGGCAGGGGTGCCCCTGATACCCGCAGAGGGGGCTTGCAATAGCGACTGCCCACTGACAATGAGCATCTTTGGACACTGGTGTTCGGGGGGGAGGTAGGAGGGTGGAGGGGGTGTGTTGGGCTCACTTGGGTGGCGGGTCGATAGGGTGTACAACATGATATCACATATGCCATAAACAGTGCACGATCAACCAATGAGATGTGTGGACATTGATCTTTGTGTACTAGGCCATCATAGGCGTACAGTCCATATTGTGCATGTCCCTGACACACACAGTGCCACGAGTCCCGTGTCCATGTATCAGCCACCAGGCGTGAGTGCTAGAAGCATACATCAATGAGATGCTGACAAATGTCACGGCCCTCCGGTGCCTCGCAGACTCCTTGAGGTGCTGCCACATCCCCACCCTCATCATGACCATCATCAGGTGCTTGCAGTTCTGCGTCAGGGGGCATGGGCACATTTCTACGTACGCACATGTTGTGGAGCATGACACATGCCATCACCATCTTTGCAACCTTCTCATGGCGGTACAGGAGTGCCCCGCCAGACCTGCTGAGGCAGCGGAAAAGACCCTTCAGTAGGCCGAATGCCTGTTCAATGACTACACGGGTACGTGAGTGGGCATGGTTGTAGTCCTCCTCATGCTGGTCCCGTGGGTTCCGGACTGGTGTGAGGAGCCATCTCTTCAGTGGATATCCAGCATCACCTGTATGTGGACGATAAACGTATGATGTGGAATGCCATTGCTACGTACGCACACCCCCCTCCCCCTTCCTGCCAGGTCATTGCCGAATCACATACCCCACATTATCATGCATGTAATGAGACTCACCGAGTAGCCAGGATCTGTTCCCTGCGTGTCGCTCCATGTAGCGTGGTATTGTAGAGTTCCTCAAGACCATAGAATCATGGGTTGATCCAGGGAATCTGGCACAACAATGTGTAATGATCCTGTTGGAGTCACACACCATTTGTACATTCAGAGAATGAAATTGTTTTCGGTTGCGGTACTGGGCCTCCATGGCATGTGGGACGACCAATTCCACATGGGTGCAGTCGATGGCACCAATGCAACCCGGTATGCCGGCAAGTGCATGGAATCCCACTTTTGTGTTGGTAATTTCCTGCTCCGAGCGTGGTAGGGAGATGTAGTCGTCTGCGTGCTGCAGGAGGGCATCGAGCACTTGCAATAGTGTCCGTGAGAACAGTGGCTGAGAAATGCCATGCAACTGTCCGACTGTGTGCTGGTAGGTGCCTGTGGCCAGGAAGTGTAGTACAGACACCACCTTCAGTAGGGGTGGGATGGCGGTTGGGCTATCTATCATGCTGACAAGGTCAGCCTGTGTCATGTCCACAATGGCGGCTATGGTGTCCCGGTCCAGACGGTAGAGGGTGTGGATCTGCTCATCAGTGAGGTTGAACGGATGTGCTCGGAGGCGTGGGATTGCGGGCTGCCTGCGTGGTGGTAGTGGCTGTGCTGGCGGCCCTTGCTGGCCCTGCCTTGCCCTCCTCCTCCTCCTGCGTCTCCTCCGTGCGGCCGGTTGTAGTTGGTGTTCGTCTTCTTCTTGGAGTTGGAGTACTTGCAGTGCTATCATGTCCCCCAGGGCCAACATCGCGAGTCCTGCCGGTAGCATTTCGGTGTGGTTGTGGGAGGAGACTGGGTGTGCAATTTATGTGTTTTCAGGCTGTATGGCCTCCACCTGTGGTGATTCATTCCACCTGTGCAAACTGCTCTCCCCTTTGGCCGAGCACGTCCCGCACACAACGCTGCAATTCGGGGAATGGCATCTTGCTATTGCAATCATGTATTTGTACCCGATGGCCGTGTAACATTGGTTGATATGTTCATTCTGCTGTGGTCCCATTGTTTCACATACTATCTGTGCAGTCGCGAACAGACTTGTGAAGGGTCAGTGGAACGTAGTACTCGAGTAACGGTGGACCCTCATGCATCACTGTACCGAGTTGCAACGACGGGCGGGGCGTCCCATTTGTGGGTGAAGGCAGTTGCCATTTTCACACACAGCCGCACTCGATGGATTAATTAGTGATTTCAAACGGCCACAGATGCCTCTTCGACGTGATGTTGCAAATGAGGAATTCGAAGGGCGGCGCTTTCGGTTTTCAGCTAGCGGCGAGGAAATGCCCACAGGTCTGACTGCAAATATAACGTACTATTGTTCAATGTCCTTGGGACAGGGGCCATGGCGAGGATGCAATGATTGATATGAATGGTTTGGGATGCGCAATGGCGACGTGGGCGATGAGGCCGGACGTTCCCAAATACATGTTACTTCACTACACTGGAATTACGGGCTGGGGCACTGTGGATTTTGCAGGCTGCATAACGCACAGACTCAATGGATATTTCTAATGTTATGTGAGTAAATATTCAGGCGTTTTAATCCCGGGATGAGGGAATGATGAATGGATGCATGGGCAGGTGATTTGATACAGAGTTTGCCATGTACAGGGCTTCTTGGAATCTATCTGCCTCCCCTACGCTATGTGATGCAGGGCTGCCATAGTGGGACCATCGTCTATCTGGCCTTGTTGAGCCCTCCCTGTCTCGACGCGCCCTCAGACACTTGTGTCCATGCACGTTAACAATCCCATCTGATGGATTCTGTTTTGACAGACGCATGCACAGGTACACTCGTTTGTGATGGTGTTTACACCTCGATATAGATAGTTATGAGTCGCAAGTGGTTTTTGGGTGGTGATGAACCTTTGGAGTGGGCTAGCATGCATATGGCTGTGGATTTCGTGTGATCATTGAAGTGAGTTGTTCGAATGTAGTTCTGATGGCCATTCTGTTCTTTTTCTTTTCTTTTGGTTGACAGGTATCTCCTCCCCTTTTGCCACTGCCATCTGTATGCCACTCCTGCAGATGGCTTTTACTCCCGACACCTGCTGCTTCGTCTTAATCAGTGGAGCAGCATTACGATCTTATGGGACGATCGCCAATGGGCCACATGCCCTTACGCAGTACTGGTGGCTCGGAGCAACATTTCGGCCTTTCAGCTGGACTAGTGCCTCCCCATTGGGACGGCCCTGCGGTTCTTTGCGCTTCCATGTTGCCTTTTCGTACGTGAATGTGGCTCTGTGTACCATGATGGAACAGGGCGTCACACAAGTAGTGGCTGGTAATTTCTTGCGGATGCAGCCCACAATGGTGAAATGTGTTTTGGAGTTCATGGCCTGATGGCTGTATGGGCTTGGTGATTTTGTTGTGCATTAAATTTCTATTCTGATTTGGCCCGTGTAGCGTTCTTCTTTGCAAGTGATGTGGCATATTCCTATTTGGGGAGCGATGTATTGTGAGGAGATCTGCATTGGGTTCCAGCTTCGGAGTTTAGTTGCGTGGTACTGTACTGGGCGCGTTTGCCTACGAAGCCCGTGAGGTCAGGGATGGGGGCTGCCAATATGACTGTTTGAATGTTGTCATGCTCAGGGGCGGGGGATTGGGTTTTGTGTAACAGATGCCGGTCAGCCAGGTGGACTGGTGGAATGATGTGATTTTCGGAATATTGCTGGTCACAGGTGCCTGTGTTTGCGTGCGTTTCTTGGTGGGGGACTGTGGTCATGTCCATTGGGATGGCTTCTGTATTCGTGCCATCTGTGCCCTGCAGCTCCCATTGGCCCCTCTTGTGTTTCATTTGTTTGTTGGCATGCATGGGTGACTTGTACATTTCAATGGTTGCATTGTGACTTCATTGCACCTACGGGGAGTTGTACTTTGTGGGCAGGGAGCGGTGTACAGGCACTCAGTGGGGCCGTTTACGGTTGATTCGCGATGCCGTACTTCTCACCATGGCGGAATGGTACATTCCGCCATGCTTGATGGCGTTAGGTACATGTCCGCTAGGGTCGGAATTGGCGTACCCTTGCGCCATGGTGGTGTTTACGGTTTGGCATGGCGCGCGCGCGCGTGCTTGGTGCAGTTTGCGTTGGCGTTCACTACGGTGTCGCTAATGGCTTCGTACTTTGCGGTGACGGGTCATAGTCGCACCGAGCGCTATTCGATGGCGGTATTGCATTTCCGTCATCGTTTTCCGAATTCCGCCGGGGTCGTAATGAGGGCCCATGTCTCTAGCTTAACCACAAAGTCTGTAGTATACATAAATAGCAGGGTTTTGCCCCAGAACATCACACAAATTGGAGTTTGGGCTTGAATCGAAGGTACATTTTTTAAATGAAGGCTCTCAAAGTTATACATTCCTGTCATTTGATTACAAAGAGTTATTAGTGTTTCTGTAAAATATATATTTTGCTTTCAATTCAGTTCTCAGAGTGTTGGAGTCCGCCTCCAAGACTTGGGTGGGTCAGTGATCACATGTGTCTTCTGGCAGGCAGGCCTTTGTTGACAGGAAACAGTCAAAATCAACATATTCTATTCAAGTGCAATAGCCTATTGTGTGGTCTCCAGGAGGTTGAGGTGAGCAGACCAGGGGGTCACTTTGCATTTGGTTATTATGACCATGTGATATCCTGGGCTGTAGTGTGAATCTCTTGAGGTGAGAGGGTTTCCCAGGCTTCTGGCCTCTGGGAACAGCAGGTGGCTAATTTTTAATTAAAATGCAGCCTTTGAAGTCAGCTGAGTCAAATCCCTTTGTCAGCAACTGCACTTAGTTCTCCTGTCAGAGTTTAGACCGCTAGCGCCGCCTTGAGGATTTTGTTGGTACTGCGTCCATTTTTGGGATCTTTCTTGGATTAATGCATTCCAAACAGGAATGGTTCTTACATGGTAGTAAATAATCCTTGCTTAACATTGTTTTGATGGGGCTCCTTACAGTAAAATGGTTATGTGGAACCCCACAAAAGGGTTGAATCTTTAAAGTGGTCCGGTGAGCCACGATTTCAGCAACTTTTTGACATCAGTAACAGTGGATTTTGTTAACAAAGATCTTTCTTTACACTGGTGGGTGGCAAGTGAGGTATCCATTTTGGTGTGCGCACAAACTGCGTGGTTTTCCTGGATTCTGGCGCACTTGTGGGCTTTTTGGCCATCTTGGATTTTCTAAGCCCACAGCACCAAATGTTGCAGCATGATAGCTCAAACGTGGGTCAGGACACCCAACAAATCCCCCCACGTGACTGCCCTTTGAATTTGAGTCGATGGGGAGTCGGGTGCACAAGGGTTTTGACCCACGCACTGGTCTGTCCGCATAATCTTTTTCCAATTCTGCAAATGGCACAGTTCAGCATCATTTCCTCCATCCGGTACTGATCGATTGGTTCTCCTCGCCGGTCCTGATGGGAATATTGGGCGGTACCCTGGGCCCCTTGCGTCTCTGCTCCCGGTCTCCGGATCGTCCTCCTTGGCCAGTCTCCAGGTTTTCTTTCTCCTAGGACGACAAAGGAAGAGCGGCAATACCTATTCATGGACATTTCTCCCCCACCATTGATATAGTGGGGTGGCATATATATTTTAGAACTCAACAGATATGAACATGCACATTTTTCTTAAATTAAGAGACAGGAACACATAAACTTGAGAAACACAGAATTTGATAGGCTATAGGTAGGATCTTTTAGGGTTGGAATTGAATTACTCTGGAGCGGTACCCTCTGGGATTACCGAGGACTCCTCCAGTTGCTGCAAAGTGTGCCTGGGATGGCAACACTTCAACTGGTTTATGTGGACCCACTGGTCTTCCCCCTCTGCCAAACCGCCTTTAGGGATGCGGATCTTGTAGGCCACAGGGGAGATCTTGTCTATAATCTCATAGGATCCCTTCCATGTAGGCAAATATTTTCGCTGCTTGGCCTGGTTCCTTTGGAAATTGTATAGATAGACCCGGTCCCCCACCTGATATTCCTTCCTGGAAGTTTTCAGGTCATAGTGGGTCTTCATACTCTCAGCTGATCTTTCTAGATTCCGCTGAGCATAGGCAAAAGCATGCTGAAGGTGTTTCCTTAAATTCTCCACATACTCATGAGTTGTGGAGGCATTTATCAACGTTTGCTCTTGGGTTCTGTAGAGCAAATGCTGAGGAAGCACCATCTTGCGTCCAGTCATCAACTCAAATGGTGACATTTTGGTTGCAGATGAAGGGGTAGATCTGATGGCCATTAGGACCAGAGGTAATCAGATATCCCAACTTGGCCCATAATCTGCCACAAACTTCTTTAATATGCTCACAATGGTTCGGTTGTATCTCTCTACTGCTCCAGAAGAAGCTGGCCTGTAAGCAATGTGTAGCTTTCTCTTGACCCCCAGTATCTCCCACATCTTTGTCATTACTTCACTGGTGAAGTGGCTACCTCTGTCTGACTCAATCCTTTGAGGTAGACCAAAACGGGAAAAGATGTGGTTAATCATCAGGGCAGCTGCTGTTTCTGCCTTGCAATTTGGGGCTGGGAGACATTCCACCCACTTGGTAAACAAGCATGTAACGGTCAACATGAACTTGTTTCCTCTAGTCGAGCGAATCACAGGGCCTACAAAGTCGATTTGTAAATCTGACCTAGGCAGTGTCATCCCCCTCTTTTGGAGAGGCGCCCGGTGTGTGAGGGATGTTGGCTGAAATTGTGCACACACAAGACAACCCTTCAAGTATTGGTTGAGGTCCTGGCCCATGTGTGGCCAGTATGCAACCTCTCTTAAGATTTCCAGTGTTGTGTGAAACCCCCTATGACCGGCGGTGGCCGCATCATGGGCGTGACTTAACATCAGGCTTCGGAATGAGGTAGGAACCACCCACTGATCGTGGCCAGCTTTGGATTTCCTTACCAACAAACCGTCCTGGATTCGGAACATTTTTGGACATTTCATCAACACTCTAAGGTCCTCTTTCCCGTTGTAATCAGTATCCGTCAGGGGAAAGTTCTCAGGGTCCTCAATGTGTTGGCAAAATTTACCAATTATTGGATCCCCCTTCTGAGCGGTAATCAAATCAGCATCAGGGGTCTCCTTGCTCAATTGGGCAGTTGACAGATCATTGTGAGCATTTGTCTGGGACCTAGTGATAGCAGTGACCTGGATTTCCCCCAACAGGGACTCTATTTCTATTAGATCCCCTTGGATGGCCCAGGTTTTGGCCAGCTGATCAGCTAAGTCATTTCCAGTTTTGTCTGGTCCCTCTACTTTGGAATGACCCTTGATCTTCTTCCAGTAGATGGTCATCCCATTCGAGGTGACCAAATCATCAATGTTTTGGATCAACTTCCCATGTTTCAAGGGTTTGTTATTAGCACATAACATGCCTCTGGTTTTCTAATTAACCAGGTGCTCCACGAACACGTTCCGTACATAATCCGAATCGGTGATTATGACCAGTTCGTGGAGTTGATGTTGGACAGCAGTGAGGATGGCCTGATGCACAGCCATCAATTCTGCCACCTGACTACTTCGGGGACCAATTTTGTATCCGGCGGAGGGTTCTGGGAACTCCTTCACCCACACATTCCCTACGCCAGCCACCAGTTCTTTCTCCCTGTCGTTGTCAACATGGTAAGAGCATCCATCCACATAGACAGTGGGCATTCCCTCACACTTGTCCTCTTCAAAGACTTTGTGTGGGGAATTAAGGTATGCCTCCGTGTTGTCCTTGATTTTTAGACTTTCGTCCTCGAGACAGTTTTCTCTGGCACAATCATGCAAGTCAGCCAGACCTTGCGCGAGGGGACTCTTCTTGTTTTGGCCATATCGGACCTCCACAGGAAAGCCTTGCATTGACAGAATCCAGGAAGTAATTCGGGAATTACTCACATTTCCGGCCCGGATTCTGTCACTTTGGAGATATTGCAGAGGCTGGTGTGGAGTCTCCACTATGATGTGTTCCCCCTGGATAAACGGGCGGTAATTCTTCAATGCCCACACCATTGCCAGGAGTGCCTTCTCACAATCGTTGAAATTTTCCTACACAGGGGATAAAGTTTTGCTCGCATAGGAGATTACTTTATTGACCTTGTCATGCTTTTGGTATAATACTGCCGTCAAGCACGTATTAGAGAACCCCGTCTCCAGGAAGAACTCCTTGTTTCTGACAGGGTAAGCTAGGCAGGGCGCTTGTGAGAGGATTCTTTTGAGTTGTCTTACTGCCTCGGCTTGTTCTGGACCCCATTTCACTTGACCCCCCCTTCAAGAGATGAATCAGGGGTCTGGTGATCTCTGCGTAGCCCTCAATGAACTTTCTGCTGTAATTAGTCAGTCCAAGGAGGCTCCTTAGTTCCCGCAGAGTTGTGGGGTCTTTCAGTTTCTGAAGTGCTTCCACTTTCTTTTCCTGGGGACAGAGACCCTGAGGAGTAATCTCATGCCCCAAGAAATTAACACGGGTTCTACACCACTGTGCTTTCTGAAAGGAAAGTTTTGCTCCGGCGGCCCTCAACTGGGTCAGAACATAACGGATCTCCGCTATATGTTCCTCCACAGATGAACTTTTGATGAGGACATCATCTACATAAGCCAGGTTACCCCTTGCACCCAGGTCGGGCATGGCCTTGTGTAGGAAAATGTTGAATTAATTGCCGGAGTTGAGGTATCCGAAGGGAGTCCGGGTCCATGTGTACTGCTGGCCCCCAAAGGTAAAAGCCAGCTTGTATTGGTCCTCCCTACTGACAGGCACAGTCCAGTATCCATTGGTCAGGTCTATTGCAGTGAATACCTGTGACCCCTGGATCTGGGCCAGCCCTTGGTCAATGTAGGGGAGAGGCCATCGGGAAGTATGGACCCTTTTGTTGAGCTCCCTGAGGTCGGCGCAGAGTCTCCACTGGCCGTTTGGCTTCAATATTCCCAGCACCGGATTATTGAAGGTGCTGTGAACTGGACGGATTATTCCCCGGCACTCAAGGTTCTTAATTATTTCAGTAAGGGACTCCATTGATGCGAGAGGCAAGCGACATTGCTTCACAAACACAGGAGTCATGCCAGGGTCCGTGGGGATTGTTGTTGTGTGGATGTCAGTGCGACCACAGTCATATGAGTCTACCGCAAAGAGATCTTGGAAATCCAAGAAAACTTGTTTCAACTTTTGCTTTTGTTCCAGAGTCACACAGGCATCAGCTAGGTTGACTCTCTCTTCCACCATCTGCCTGAAGCCTGGAAAGACTTCTGGTTTGGCTATCTCAGCAGCCTCCTCCAGCTGGGTGGAGAAGTCCCTGGTCAGAGTGCTGATTTGGACTGGGGGCTTCAGGTGGGAAAGGCAGCCCTCATGGACTTGGAAAATCACCTCATCCCTCCTGAAGTCACAAGTCACATCTTCCTTACCATAGGGGCAGGAAGTGTACACCAGGAAGTTCCCCCCATGCCGGGTAAAAATCCTGTCTGGTGTTGTATTGTCCTCACTGTCACTGTCAAAACAGTCATTGGGGATTGGTCCTAACAGTTCATTTCCTAAATCAATGGAAAAATGTCGGTCATCAACCGCCATTCCAATAATGGTGCCTGCGGCTAGAGTAATACTCTTTAAGTCGCTGTTATCCACCTCTATTAGAATGGTGTCATGTTCTATGTAGACTAATGGAGTTGGGTTTACCCCCAACCCTTCCTGTTGGAGAGAAGCGTTTAGATGTATTTAAGCATCAGGGTTTTTCAAATGTTGTCCTCTTTTAGCTTTCACTTCCAGGGAGAATTGTCGGGTCCTTTCTGGGATGGTGACTTCCTCTTTGATCTGAATTTCAACTGCATAAGGTAGCAATTGAGCTGACCTAAATGCTTTTTCTGGATCATCAAAGCCCATGGGATTATCCGCTAATCGGGACCAAGCTTTGAAGTTTATTAGGTCCAAGCTAATGGCAAAGCGATTGAGAATGTCACTGCCTAAGTAAAAGGCGGCAGTGACGTCTCGCACGACCCAAAAATTATGGACTATGCTCTTGTTGCCAATGGAGATTTTGAGCATACACCTGCTTGGCAGGAGATGTTTGGAATTAGGTGCTTCCAGGTCCATTTCCCATTTGTCTATCAGTTTGAATGTGGGAATGGCTGGATCTTTTGGGAGTTGGCGGAACATGGCTTCGCTGATGAAGCTCTTACCGTTGTTCACACACACTCGAGCGAGAACAGAGTCCTTCCCATCATTTAACTGAACAGGGATGAACAACTGCTCTCCAATTTGCTGAATATCAGCCAGGCTCTGAGCTGATTTCACATCTTTCTGGACTATAGGAGTGGGAGTTTCTGATTGTGGATTAGTATAGAATTTCAGAGTGTTTCCTTCCAGCGTGGAATACCACTTTAGACTGGAAGGAAGGTTGATTTTCAGAAATAGAGAGGACCCCCCATCACCAGTCTGTTGTCCTACTGCTATTACTGTCACGTCTGGAATTTGGTTATTCTGGAAGTGGAATTCTACTTGGTCAGATTTTTGTTCAACCATGTGGCATGTGCCGTTTAAACTAACATGGTTGACACTCTGTTTTAATTTTATGGGTCGGCTAGTCTGGGTCGAGAGGACCTTGTTTACGCAATCTATTAGTGGTGACAACCTTCTCAGGAGGTCATTCCCTAGTAAACAAGGGGTGCCCTCTGGAGTCACAACTATGACCGGGTGTTTCAACTTGTGTCGCCGAATTTTAATGTCCAAATCTGCCGTCCCCTCGACGGGAATTTCCTTCCCGTCAAAGTTCTGGAGTTGTCCAGGAAGTGAGGTGAGAGGAATTTGGTAATTCCCTCCCCTTCCTGCATTCAGTTCATCAAAGGCCCTTCTGGACAGAAGGGTAGCTTGAGATCCCGTGTCCACCAGCGCTGAAATCGTACCCTGCCCCTGTACTTGTACCGGGGCATAATATCTCCCCTCCTTCTCCTCAAGGGGGCACAGATAATGCACATTTTTGGACAACTGGTGGGCTAACTTTCTGGTTTTGGACATTGCAAGAGAAGAAATATGGGCAGAATTCTGTGGAGAGCCTTGGGAATCTGAAAGAAAAAGTTGGCAACTGGAGATCAGAGCCATTGTGGGTTCTCCTGGTTCCGGTTCTGGGCCGCCCCCCCCTTTTTGGAGGCAGTCATCAGGATGGGTTTGAACCAGGGGATTTTGGTATTGTGGGTTCTGGGATGAGATGATGGGCGGCGGTAGCTCAGTCTCCATATCTCCCCAGTCTGAATTGGCATCCCTTGGGACCCATTTTTCCTTGGGAGGAGTACCCCCATCTCTGAAGGAGAAGGTCCTTTCCCCAGGATCCTCTGAGGATCCCTCTCCCTCAAATTGGAAGATCTGTATTTCTTACACAAAACGGGTCTGTTTGGGTCCTTTGTTTCTCCTACCCCCCTCTGCTCCTTGGGAGGCAGGCTTTCAGGGGCAGGAGATTTTGTTTCTGGTTCCTGGTTTTCCAGGGGCTGTTTACAAGTTGGGAAGGAAGCTTCCTCCAAGGCTTTACACCCCCCTTCCCTTTGTGCCTCCTCCCTGGGAACCGGTGGGTTGTCGGGGTGCTGCCCCCGTCATTGCTCTGGAGCACCAGGCCCAGAGTTTGGTGCATTCTGTGCCGGCATGCCCATCTGAGGGTTCTGCTGAGCCCTTAGCACGCGACCCAGCTCCTGTGCCATGTTCTGAACCTGGCGCTCTAACTGGGAAACCCGCTCAGGCTGATACGGGGCCCTGTTTTCTCCCCTGGGCTGATCCCGGGAAGGGTAGCTATCTCTTCTCTGGTAATATCCCGGATTGGGAAGATTTGGGTACCCCTCCACCCTTGGCCTCCCCTCTCCCGGATTAGGTTGTCTGGGCTCAGGGAATTGGGGAAAGAAGGATGGATGATTTTGGGGTTGGAAGTTGGGTGGATACCTGGGGAAAAAGTTCTGCCCAGGATTTGGAGAATTTCTGCCCTCCGGTGGGAAGTTAGGAGGGAAGTTCCCTTGGTTAGGTGCTTGGCTGGATCCCCCCCCTTGGGCTGGAGGAGTCCACACATAACCCAGGATGGGTCGATTTCCCTTGTAACGGGGACTTACATAATCAGGAGAGCGAGGGACCCCATTTGTGGGGCTGCCTCCTTGGCTCCCTGTCTGTGACTGGCCCGAGGACCTTCTGGCCTAGCATTATTAGGTGCAGGTAGGTTTTTAGGCCCCCCCATCTCCAAATCCAAAACGGGGGTGACCTTTACCTCTGCCACCGTGGCAGCAGCAGGGGTGCTGTTGGTTTTGGGATTTTTCTGGGTATTGCTTTTATTTTCTATGGGCTTCTGCACCTCATAGATCCGGGTGGCTTGTTCAATGACCCATTCTAAAGATCTTTTCACATGAAAATCTCTCACGAGCTGGGTCATTATGTATTTGGGCAAGGCATGGAAAAAAGTATTAACAAATTCTCTACTGTCTGTGCGCACCCTTCTGGTGGTCTGCGCAAAGGCACGTTTCAGTTCTTGCATGAATTCTTGTGGGGCCTGATCCTCCCCACATTGCAAATTGTAGGCTGCCTTGCGAGCCTCTTGAGGATTTCTGTGAACAGAAAAATGTTTCAAGATGGCCGCCTTATAGGTGGACCATCTTAAATGATTTTGGTCCTCCAGCCCCGCAAAGAAACTGGAGTATTCTGGTGAGAAGGTCCACTTTACATATTGGATACAGCTTTGGCTGTCCTTCAAATGAAAAGTCTCCATCATTTGCTCATAGAGCTCCAAGTGTTCCCAAACAGAGTACTTGGCGTTCTCATGATAAGGCGTGATGACACTCCTGATTGCCTTAATCTGTTTCAATGGGTCCTTAAGCAAGGCCCTTTTTGCCTTATTGGCCTTTTTGGTTCGGGTAACCCTGGTCCATTCATCCTCTGACTCAGAGGCACTGCTCCCAGAGGTTCCTGTCTGCTCTTCCAGGTTTTCCTGGATTCTGCGAGCCTGGGAGTAGCTGGCAGAATGTGGGGACCTGGTCTCCTGTGTCCTGCGCCGTTCAGAGAAGTCTTCAGATTCCTCCTTGCTGCCAGGATTTGATGGGTACCCCCCCCACTGACCTAACTGGGCAGAAGTTTTCAGGATGCCCTTAATGGGCCTATTCTCCTGGGGTTCCCCACTAAATTGCACTGTGCTTGGGTGCCCATACCCGGATGCCTGCCCATCCATTCCTGGGAGGTACTGGCCTATGAGCCCCATGCTTCTGGCTGGATAGTAATCTGCCATCCCTGTGGCCCGGTGCTCATGTGCGCCAGCGGACAGGGGGGTGGCAGAGTCCAGGGACTGAGAGAGATAAAGGCCTCTGGTACTAGGGCTCCTGAGGTTATGCTCAGGAGTTTCCCTTTCCCAGCGAACCTGGTCTCTATCCGCCCCTGCTCCCTGTTGCAATGCAAGAGCCTGCGCCTTCAGTTCCTCAGTTAAGGCCTTACTAGACTCTATCAGTCTCTCCTGCATCGCTACCTGTTGTTGGAGCCTATCATTGTGCTGGCAGAGAGCCTCATTCTCTCTCTGCGTTTCCTGATTGGTCCTGGAGCACTGGGCCAGTCTTTGCTGCAGGAGGGTTACCTCCTGAGCTGTGTCCCTATTGGCCTGCTCCTTTCTTGCCAGAGCATCCTCCACCTACCTGGTGTGCTCCAACAAGTTATGGTGTTCTTTTTGGAGGTCACCCAGTCCCTGGAGGGCCAGGTGATTTTCTTCCATTTTCCTTTTTAAGTGGCAGACTTCCTGGCCTAAGGTATCCCTTTCCTGACTAAGAGCCTGCATCTGTGCCGCCAGGTCGTCCCTTTGCCTTTGGAAGGCACCAGTTTTCTGGCGCTCCTGGTCAAACACTGCCTGGGTATCCAGGTCTTTCAAAATCAGTTTATTACTCTCTGCCTTCTCCCTATCTAGGTGGCTTTGCAGGGTGACTACCTGCTCAGCACATGCCCTATTGAAGTCTAACTGTTGCTCCAGCTTTTTCTGGCTCTGCAGTAGGGAGTCCAAACCTTCTTGGTACTCCTTCTGCAAGGCCAGAAATCTGGTATCCTGGTCCGCCTTTTCCTGTTGCAGCAGATCCATATCCTCCTTTATTTTAGTGATGTACCGTCTGCTGTCATTTTCTGACTCCTGGCTCCTGAGCAGCCTCTGCTCAGAAGAGTCCAGATCAGATTGGGCCTTCTGTAATGCCAGCAGTTGCCTACTCGCCAGATCTTGGCCTTCAGCACATTTGTCCTGCATGGCTCCCATATGTAAATATAAATATGCCGCTACCCTGGCAATCTTGTGGTGCTCATCCTTGGCCTTCGGGGCCATGTATAGTTCACTCAGGGCCACATGTAGGGGACCCTGATCTCCCCATATATCTGACCCTGTTTCAGTGACCTGTTGCGCGTTTGCCTGCAACCAGACCGTTTGGTCCTGATGAGTCCACTCACCTCTCACAAATAGCTTATGTAAGAAGTGTTCTCTGGCTATTTTCATATCTACCAAGGTCGTCATTCTAGAGATTCGTCTCTGTCCTGACTTACAGAAGTTTGTATTTTTATTTTTGCAAAACAGACCTTTTCCTTAGAGCGTTCCTTTGAGGAGTGCTTTACAGCGTAATACAGCGTGGTGATCCGACCGGATATGTGTATGTGGTCAGCTGGCACGCTGTAATTAATCTGCACAAGTGATAGATCTAACCCAAACGTCCGGCTCAAGCCCCCAATTTGTAAGAGGATTCAATTCAACACTACAGCTAAGTCAATGCCTAGTCTGGGATGCTGAATGGAAACCCTTATTGATATATCTTTACCTCCAGTTCATGCGTTCTGGATGACTACCCCTATATAACACCCCTCTCTTGGAATCCCCCTGACCCCACTGAGCCACGAAGTAGTTCTGTTTTACAAGTTTAAACGGTTTATTTGATAATTTAAACAATATATATATATATATCGCACTTTAGAATAAATTAATAATTGAATATCACACTTAATCTGAGCAGTAATCAATAATGGATAGTCTGGCACTAGCACACTTCTTTATAATCAATGATGAGTGGTTATAGGATGGATAAGATAGCAACAATACTTTTATGGTTTCAAATGGATGCAAGGTGGAATGAAAATGCAGTACAGAAAAAAAAACTTGATAGGATTTCAGCAAAAGACAATGTAATCACTTTTCTCTGGCAATTCACTCCCCCCCTTATGCAATGTAAGTAAATGAAGGGGAGAGCACACAGTTCTTAGAAATGCAATCAAATGTAATTCAGTTCACCCCAGCAAGCTTAGAGGAAAACAGGTCGGAGTTTTAACACAGGCCCAAAATGCTTTGAATGTGGTTTGCAAGGAAGTGAAAAATATGCTAAAATGCTTTTAATTCCCTCTAGAGGTTCAGGGTGAGTGAAATATACTTGGGATGAGTTCAGGCTCACTTTAGCAAGGATCTAGGAGTAACTAGCAGGTTAAACGAATTTTTGGCAAAGGAAAGCAATGAAGCTGCTGTTTTCACACGTGGCTGGATTTTTAACCAAATTGCAAATCGCGGTAAAATTCGCGAGTGCGAGAATGGAGATTATGGCAAAAGTATACGGAGCAGCAAGTCGGTTCTAAGCTTGTGGAAAAGCTGAGATTCTAAGCATTCAGAGGAAAGTTAAACCAAGTTCCTAGCCCAAACGGTTCCAGAGATGCGGACGATTAAATAAAGGTAGTTTTTCGGATTCGAAATTTTAAAAGTTCAAAGCGACAGGTTACAGCTTGCAGCTAGAAAATGACAAGTGACAGCTTTGCAAATGACAGGTGACAGTTAGGAGGTAGTTCTGGTTAGATTAAAATAGATTGAATTATATTATTTTAACTAAGAGATTGGTTCTGCACAGTTCTGCTAGGTACTCACAATATAATTTTAAAAGGAATGGGCCTCGCCACGGATCTGGTCAACAGGTTTTCTTCACTCGCCACGGACGGTTTCTGCGCACAGCGTCTGGGTCAGCTCTACTCTGCTGGTCTGGTCTGGGTCTCTGGTTCCGATCAGGTCTCTGGGTCCGGATACAGCGGTCTCCGGTTCAGCTGGTCTCTCTCTGGATACAACACTGTTCCCTGGCAAATGGCCAGAGTTCTTGCAAAGAATTCAAACAGCTCGCCTGGCTGTGAATAGTGGCAATGATTTGAGGCCTGCTAAAGAGGGATTTAGCTTGTAGTTGACCTCTCTGCTACAAATTCTGAAGTAAAGTCCTGGTCTCTGAAGGTGGATAGATTGAAGTCTCTATGTTGGCTCTCTGGAGGTTGATGGAGGTAAAGCATAGATTTTCCCGGCAGAGCGTCCCGCAGCAGATGGAATAGAATGTCCCTATCTGTCCTGAATGTCTGCTTTTATGTGTTTTGAAAGTGGGTGGAGAGGCTAGCTTTCTAGGCCCTACCCCTCTCCACTTGTCATTGGCCACTTCCTCCTCTTCCCCTTGATTGGGGGAATGAAATGAAGTGTCATCATGATGAGGTCTGTTTATGATACAGAGAACCCACCCCTGTCAACTTTACACACAATCTATATTTGACCTAAAGACATATTTCATAGATACACAGTGGTTTGAAATTACATGCACCCATCACATATCACATGAGGTAGCCCCTGTTCCAATTTTGCTCTTCCTGGGGGCTTGCATTCAGAAATGGCAACCTTTGGTGCTTTTTAGTGGGTTTTGCAACATCAGATTTTTCTCCAGATTTATACACATGTACACGGCCTGTTCATACATACTCCAGTAAATTACCATGTCTCTAGCTTAAACACAGAGTCTGTAGTATACACAAATAGCAGGGTTTTGCCCCAGAACATCACACAAATTGGAGTTTGGGCTTGAATCGAAGGTACATTTTTTAAATGAAGGCTCTCAAAGTTATACATTCCTGTCATTTGATTACAAAGAGTTATCAGTGTTTCTGTAAAATATATATTTTGCTTTCAATGCAGTTCTCAGAGTGTTGGAGTCCGCCTCTAAGACTTGGGTGGGTCAGTGATCACATGTGTCTTCTGGCAGGCAGGCCTTTGTTGACAGGAAACAGTCAAAATCAACATATTCTATTCAAGTGCAATAGCCTATTGTGTGGTCTCCAGGAGGTTGAGGTCAGCAGACCAGGGGGTCACTTTGCATTTGGTTATTATGACCATGTGATATCCTGGGCTGTGGTGTGAATCTCTTGAGGTGAGAGGGTTTCCCAGGCTTCTGGCCTCTGGGAACAGCAGGTGGCTAATTTTTAATTAAAATGCAGCCTTTGAAGTCAGCTGAGTCAAATCCCTTTGTCAGCAACTGCACTTAGTTCTCCTGTCAGAGTTTAGACCGCTAGCGCCGCCTTGAGGATTTTGTTGGTACTGCATCCATTTTTGGGATCTTTCTTGGATTAATGCATTCCAAACAGGAATGGTTCTTACATGGTAGTAAATAATCCTTGCTTAACATTGTTTTGATGGGGCTCCTTACAGTAAAATGGTTATGTGGAACCCCACAAAAGGGTTGAATCTTTAAAGTGGTACGGTGAGCCACGATTTCAGCAACTTTTTGACATCAGTAACAGTGGATTTTGTTAACAAAGATCTTTCTTTACACTGGTGGGTGGCAAGTGAGGTAACCATTTTGGTGTGTGCACAAACTGCGTGGTTCTCCTGGATTCTGGCGCACTTGTGGGCTTTTTGGCCATCCTGGATTTTCTAAGCCCACAGCACCAAATGTTGCAGCATGATAGCTCAAACGTGGGTCCAGACACCCAACAACATACCGGGGATTGTCATGGCTTGTTTTGTGGGGGGGGGTGTGATACACAACGTGCATGTGTTCCTTTTGGTCACACGGGATTGGTTATGTTTAAGTAGCTAGTTATGCACACAATGTAGCACTCCCATGGCAACATCCTCAGGGTGGTAAGGTTGTGACAGTTGACTGTCTCTTTGTCATCATCGATTGTCACCTGGTATGTGCCAGGCCTGTGTGCACTCCGCAGGGGTGGGAGTTTAGCTGAAAAATGTGGCCACAAGCTGGGTCCAGGCTGCCTCGCCACTTGCCCTTTCCTCTCCCATGGGCAGCGCCTGTGCCTGTGGTTGGGGATGTGGGGGCACCACCATGTCCACCGGTACGCCCTGCCGTGTTGCAACATTGTGCAGGACACATGCTGCCACAATGATCCTGCACACTACTGGGGGTGCATATAGTAGCTGGCCGCCAGAGCGGTCAAGGGAGAGGAAGCGTGACTTGAGCACTCTGAATGTGCGCTCCACTGTGGCCCTGGTTGCAATATGGGCAACGTTGTATCCAAACTGGGTTGGTGTACTGGGGTTCCGGATTGGCGTCATCATGGGGTTGCTCAGAGGGTAGGCACTGTCCCCTGGGGAGGTCGTAATGGTTGTGATTAGTTGGGTTTGTGTATTTGTCTGTGTGTGACATGCATGCATGTGCACAGGCATTTGTACTCACCTAGGAGCCACGTGTCGCCATGCTTCCCAGCTTCCATGGCCTGGCTCAGGGTGGACATTCTGTATATGAAACTGTCATGGGTTGATCCAGGGTAGTTTGCATAGACAGAGGTGATGATTCCCTTTGCATCGCATACAACCTGCACATTGATGGAATGCCAGTGCTTGCGGTTTCGATAGATGTGCTCAGTGGCCCTAGGTGGACGTAGGGCCACATGGGTGCAATCTATGGCACTGAGCACTTTGGGGAAGTGTGCCGCCCTGTAGAAGTCCTGGACCACGGCCTGCCTTTCTGTGGGTGTTCTGGGCATGTATATGTGCCTGCGGACTGAGGGGCGCGCAGTCATGATTGCCAACACCTGGTGTAGGCAGCGTGACTGTGTGGCCTGTGAGACCCCCCCACTATGGCAGTTGTCCACTGAAATGACCCAGTGGCCAAAAAATGCAGGACATTGAGCACCTTCTCCAAGGGGCTCAATGCTTGGGAGCACAGGGTGGGGGATGTAAGGTCATCTTCCCACTCCCTGACCAGGTCTAGGATGATATGAGGTGGAAAGCTATACCTGCCATAGACCTGGTCGTCAGGCATCCCAAAAAGGCTGGTCCGGGGCAAAAACATGCAGGGCCTGGCTATTCTCCTCCTCCTGCGGTGTTCCACGATCAGTGCTGTGACAAATGGGGCATTCATCGTAGCTGTATATACATGTTTGTTGTTGCGCGCATTTTTATACTGTGCGCGGGGACGCTTCCACCTGCCTTCGTGTGGCCGACGTGTTGACGCCTGTGCGCGTCTTTTCACGTGCGCGGGTTTCCCGTATTCGATTCCATGAATACGTGTTGTTTGCGTGTGTGTGGGCATTCCGTGTATTTCCCTGCAGTACTTCCCCAGTTACGCCTTCTATTTCACGCATTGTTCCCCATTCCGCGTGTTACGCCCCGTGTCCTGCCCCCTTTTTGGTGTGTGCACCGACATTGTGCGTTATCGCTGTGCGCGTCGCACATGGCGTTCTGGATGTTAGAATGACGTGTGCGCCCATATCCGCCACGCAAGGATTTGGCGCACATCCTGCAGTAAACACGCGCAGGCACTTCCATGAATCGTGCGCGTGCGCTTACTTTTTCACGCTTGGCCAGCGAGCGCCATGATTTTCGGCGCACATTTTTTCCATGAACCCTTAGTATGTTCCCTTAGTATGTTCTTAAACACCTCAAATTCACAATGCAGACAAAAACTTCCCAAAAGCATCTATAGTAGAATAAGCATCCAATTATGTATTTTGCGTTTCACAAGTTGCAGTTGTAGCATATTTTTTCTGCCGTTGTGTCTGTTACGATCATCACAAGACATTCCATCTCGGTATCCTCGCTCACTTGACAAAATCTTTGTGCCGAAAAGCTTGTGTACAGTGTAGAAATGTTTGACCATAGCACATCAAGTGGCCCTTGATTCCATTGTTCACCATTAATGCTTTGATGTAATGTGTCAATCTTCCTATCTCCATGCCTTGCTGTTCAGGATGTTTGTTTGCATGTATAAGGTAACGAGTGTCCAGAGTACGGGGTGCCATGTGAGTGTGCTGCTTTCCCTGCGCTACTTTGAATTCTTTAATACACAGTTATGAACCCTCACAATAGTATGCATTTTGTCAAGTCTGTAAAGTAGATCCATGCAGGCTTGACATGTGGGCAATTTTTCACCAGACCGGCAGATGAACTGACCTACTGTTAAATCTCAGTTACCAGTTTAATGGTATCCACTATAGAGTGTAATTTGCTTTCTGACTTTAAAAACATTCAGACATGCAATTGCTCATTTTACTATAGCCAGTAAGATAGCTCTAGCTGGTAAGATAGCTCAGTGGGTTGGGCGCTCGCTGCTGCGATGTGTGTGTGCGATCTGCAGGTTCGAATCCTGGCAGGGCCAACTCAGCCATTCATTCGTCTGAGGTTGATAAATGAGTACCAACACAGGTTGGGTAATATTGTATGTGTTCTATATAAAGCACTTAAGTGTAAATGCTATAAATTAACACATTATTATCATTTGTCCTTGAATGTCTACTTGCATTCACAGTGATTTGGTAATATGGGCCTATACACACTGTTATTAACGATACATAAGGTGATCCATTCTTGTATGAAATGTATATCACATTACAGTTATATCCTAAACATATTTTTCATAGTGTATTTAGGAAAAAATGTTATGTGATGCCACTTCATGTTTTGCCAAGGGGTAAAAGGTTGTGTTCTGTCGCTTCCAGTGATGTCACTTCAGGCTGGGGTCAAAATCAGAGGTCAAGAGTTGTGTGATGTAACTTCCGCTACTCCTGGTATTTTGGTGAAATGACGTCCATGCTGGAGTGCTCTACAAGTGAGTATATGAGCACATTTGATAAAGCTAGAAGCATTAGCAAGATGGCCTCCATGAGTGATGAGTGCATGTTTGCTGTTCTGTGCTGGTATTCTCATTTTGAGCACAGACTGAAAAACGGTCTGAATGTACTTGAGTGTGTGGACCAAGGAAAATACCCAGGATTTCTCATCTTTGGAATCTGACACTTCTTTCTATCTCCTATGTTCACACTCTCTGAGCTCTCTCCTTTTCACATCTACCCCATCTTACTACCCCCTCTCTCTACCCTCCCACCCTCTCTCTCTCATCTACCTTCCCTCTCATATCTCCCCCACTCGGTTTCCTCTCTCCATTACTCTCTCCTGTCTCTTCTCTTTTGCCCTCTAACCTCCTCATGCCCTGCCATTTTCCATCAATTTCCTGCACCATTTCCTCATCTCTGCCCCTTCACTCAACTCCATACACCTGACCTGGGAGTGGCCTGGGATGACAATTGCTACCCATGGAATCTGATTGGCCACCCTAGGCGCCACCCCATTATCTCAAACTATTATCATGATCTCACTGCACTCGTACTTCATGACGCCCTTGCATAAATCAGGGCCCCAGTGGGACCACCCCAGTCAAAAGAGCCTGGACACGCCACCACTCACTACCAAACTCTCTCTCTGCCATCACCCTCAATAAGCCAATTTGCTACCTCTTTGCCTCTTCTTTCTCAAACCTTTACCTCCTCTATTACTCTTCTGCCCTTATTGCTCTGAATATCCGTTCTTCAATCCCCTTATTCACGTTTACTTTCCTCGCCGCGTTTCCTAACCTTGCCTTTAGCTCAGCGTTAATATCTTCTCTCTCCGCCTCTCTCTTTCTTCACATTCAATTTCAGGTTGATTATCAATGCAATTATTCTCGTCTCTATCACTCAGCGTATGCGCTTGGTGTCCCTTCATATTTCCATTCCCTCAATCTTGCATTTCTGTAATACGATTGTTTGATTCCTCGTTGCATTCCCTCCCCACCAGTCTCGATCCACTTCTTCACTTTAACTCTCCTCTCCTGTCCTCTCCTCTTCTTTCCTCTCTTCTCCTCTCCTCTCCTCGCCTCTCCTCTTCTCACCTCTTCTCCTCCTCCTCTCTCCCCCCTCTCTTGCTCTCTCTCTTAACCGTTAATTTCTCAAGGGCCCATGGTTTACTTTGATCCCGTCCTCTCTCATTCCACTTTACCTTCCTATTTAGCCCTGGTATTCTCTCTCCTGTCTCCCTTAACCTCTCTCGTCTCTTTTCTCTTTCTCTGCTTTCACTCGGCTCACCCACTTTCTTCAAACTTTCCCTCTGCCTTCCTGTTTCCCTTTCTCTGCCTACTCTCTACTCTCCATGTCCGCCCACCCCCTGTGGACCCTTCCCTTTTCCGTTGCTGTCTGAAGGTTGCTGACTCTTGGATCCTGGGTGCTGTAGTCAGCTAAGCCAGAACCCAGGCCTCTGCTTAAACTAACTTATGGTGGACAGATGCTGGCAGACTATGCCCCCCAGGAGAGGGATGCGGCAACAAATGAAGAGCTCGAAGCATTCCAGAGCGGGATACCTGCCTCAGCGGGCATTAGCAAATATGTGCGCAGTCTGCGTCTTTAAACAGCTGAATCGCTGTGTGGTTCTGAGCATGCCTGCATCACCGGGATTCTCAGAAGCATTTCAATATGGCTGAGCTCAGGCATGCAGCTTTTTGATGCTCCAGCAGAAAAGGTTTCTCAAGAGCACTTTCAGTGGCTATTGGCCGTCTAAGGCCAACACAAGAAGGAATGTCTTTCGATTAATTGGACATTGCATAACCCTAGATGCATGTATCGGTGTTGTGGTTGTGGCAATGATTACACACAGGCAGGAGATTGAGGTAGTGCTCCTTTATCCATATAGGACAGGCTTCTCCCCTAAGATACCTCTCAGCATACAGTGCAGTCATTATTTATATTGTTGTTTTGCCGTGAGCCCCTTATTCAGGAGGTTACAGGGGAGAGCGCTGGGCAGCCTTCTTTCCCCTGGCTTGTCACGCTCCCAATGTCCTTGGCAGGAAGCCCCACTCGTAATCTCGCAGTGGTTCCCACGAGACTTGGCAAGTCCTTTACTCTACAGAGAGACACGAACGCCTCCCTGCCCCACTGTTCTGGCGGGGGGTTGGGTCACCAGGTAAGGGACACTAGACTAGTCCACTTCCCTCTGCTGACCCATAAGATAAGCACTGTGCAATCCCCAACCTCGGTTAACTCAAACTCGGCCTGTTCCCTGACAGTGACATTCAAATACTTGCACTCCCGGCCTTCATATGTTCCATTTTGCCCTATTTGCCACTGACCTTTGGGGGTTGACTAATAAATACGGTGGGGTTATCAGCCTGCTTGTGCTACCAAGGATCAGTGGCCACATTCGTGTCATGATTCAAATGGAAGTGAGAAGTGCGTGATTTTGTTTTGAATGCTAGTGTGAAGAATGCATTTTTTACTTCGAGCATGCATCTCTCATAGTCAGACCTTTTTAAGGAGAATAAAATAAAAACACTGATATGTTTGTTCGAAGATATTATAGAGGTCATAATGTTTGGGTGCAATGACCGAGGAAATAGATTTGTGAACATGCTGTTTTTCTGTCAGTTTGAGCATTTAAGGAAACTCTCTTTTTTCATCAAGAACGAGTGACCCGTGTATGAAAAGGTCAGTAAAGGGCACATTTGACAGGAAATAGAGCCCACTCCCGAAATATTTTACCAACTCGTTAACTCACTTTTTGTCCTCGAGCAGCTATTGGGGTGCATGATTGAATGCCAGTGATGCCTTATGCGTTATGGCACCCCTAAAACAATGCCTTGTGGTAGCACTTCTGAACAACCAGCGAGCCTGTAAACCTCTCCTCCGCGTAGACGCGTATCCGGCGCCATGGCTACACCCCTTTTAGGGGCTGGAGGACGTGTTTGCCTCACTCTGTCTGTTCACTACGCATGTGCTCGCAGGACCCTTCCAAATTGGACACTGTGCTTTTAGAAAAAAATCTGTTATCTAGACGCAGCAAATCAGGCGCAGATTCGCAGCCACATATTGTCTGCTGCCCTCCTGAATGCATACAATCCCTGCTTGCGTATCACAGGCCTCCACGTGATTGAGGGGCCACAAAGTACCCGGAATACATTTGAGAACTGGTATGCAAGTAAATTTGCAGCCCAATGGATACGCTGTGTGGCCCCTCCCCTTTTGTGTACATCACTTTCAACCCATTGACTGAAGTATTGTATTGTATTGGTCATTTACAAAGCACCCTTTTCCCATTTGTATGGCCTCAATGTGCTTTGTGGTTGGAACACCCTCTGTGACGGCAGTTCAGGTGTGGGAGGGTCTACGAGTTAAATTAAAGATGCAAAGGGGGATCAGTGACATGTTTGTTTTTTTATTTATTTATATAGCGCTCCACACCCTAAGGTATCTGGGCGCATTACATGTTATTTGAAGGTTACAGGTTACATATAGTACACAGTGAAATAGTTGTAGACTATGTCAAGAGGGCCTTCCAATTGAAACCTTGAAACACCTGCTAATTACCTGCCCAGCTATCAACGAGCAGAGAGTTAAAATTATGACTGAGGTGACCGCCAAATATACCTGCAGATCATTGGGTGAATGGTGTAGTATTCTTTTGGCCGGAGAGAGGGTCCCTATAATGCTGGCATTGGTCAAACTCGTAATTATGATTTTTAAGAGCATTGCAGTCACTAACACGCACTTATTGGATGTACTGGAAATAACCTTTGCTGCAGGTGGATGATACATTGGACTCCCCTTTCTCTTTTTTATGTTTTCATTTGTTTCTTCCTTCTTTTAAATAAAATGTGTGTCAAATTGTTTTTAAATGGAAGTAACTGAATGGCTAAAGGTTGTCTATTATGTGTAACCATGCAAAGCCAATAAATACATACATCCATAAATAAAGAAATAAACATTACAGATGCATGCGTGCATTTTGCCAGATTTCGGTGGGCTGGCTAGGCTCCAGTAAGCAGTCCGGTGGTCAGGGACGTGGGGGGATGCTTTTGGTGGTTTAAGATAGAGTGAGAGTGCCAGAGATTCGATGTGTGCCCAGGTAGACCGAAATTCTTTGTAGGTTCTCTCTGTGTACTAATGGCAGAGGTGTTGAGGTACATCAGGAGTTTCTGTGTGGACGGCTATGTGAGCTGCTAGACTGGAATAGCATAGCCATAGCTGCATTTTAGGGTGCATGGATGGGTGGCTGTGCATGTGGCCTTTGTCCACAGACATGGTGCAAGATATACGTACCATAAGCTTGGATGGAGTTCGGCTTCAATGTCTTTTTTTCTTGGTCCAATGTGATTGGCAGGTCTCGCTAGTTGTGGTCTCCCTGGAATGAAAGTCTGAGCAGTGGGAGAGGGGCCCGAAGGGACTTGGGTGGGGGTGATGTACGATTGTCTGTGAGGGGGCGTGGCTGGAGGACGAGAGTGTGTCACGGTGTGCCACAGAGAATGCTGCCGGCATCTGTAGGGTATTGGTGGATAGGAGTGCTGTTATGTTTGTGTTGGTGTTTCTGTGCACCTATCAACAGTCTAGAGTATGAAAGGGTTTCAAGAGGAGGAAGAGAAGAGCCAGGATTGGAGAGCCTTTCTGAAAGTCGAGTGATTGTCAATTTTGTGGATGTGGAGGGGTAGGGAGTTCCAATGATCAGCGCTTGGGCGGAGAAGGGGGATCCGCCCAGTCTGGTGGAGTTGTAAGAGGGACAACTCGGAGCAATGCTGTGCCAGATCTGAGTGTGCTTGAGCGGTGGTAGCGAGTGACTTTGTCTTGGAGGAATTCCAGGCTGGTGTTGTGGATGGCCCGCTGAGTGATGCACATGGCTTTAAAGGTAGTGCGTCGACCAACAGGGAGCCAATGGAGGACTTAGTGTAGGGCTGATGTGTTCTCTGGGAGGTAGGTTAATGAGCAGATGGGCTGCATCATTTTGTATTCTTTGCAGTTTCCTTAGCTGAAATGCTTGCTGCACCTAGGTAAAGGCAGTTTGCTTAGTTTAATCGGGAGAGGATGATGGAGAAGATGGCAGAGAAATGGTGGGGATAGGTGAGGTATGGGAGGATACGCTTGAGGATTCATAGATGAAAGAAACAGGTTCTGGATGAAGAGGTAATGTGTTTGGAGAGGGATAAATCCGTTTACAGTGTGTATCTGAGGATTTTCACCGAGGTGGAGGTTGACGGTGGGGGGGGCCTAGGGATTGAGGCAAGGGGATAGGTTGGGGAAGAAGCGCTGTTTTTCCATTTTCCCAGGGTTGAGGATGTGGTTGTTGGTCGTCATCCTGCAGTAAATATCCGCGAGGTAAGATGGCAGATCTGGATGGTTGGAACCTGGCGATTTTGGGATTTTGAGGATGATGTGGGTTTCGTCATAGTTGTAGCAAGTGAGATTGTGGGAGCGGATGAGTGTCGAGAGTGGGTTTAGATAGTTGTTGAAGAGGAGGGGATATAAGGATGCTCCTTGTGGGACCCTTTTGTTACTGTTCATGAGGTGGAGGTGAATGGCCGGTGGAGCTTGATTTGTGTCTGATTAGAGTCCAAAGAGGAGATCTAAGAGAGGGCATTGTCTATGATTCCGAATGGGTGTTACCTTTGTAGGAGGATGGTGTTGTCGATGGTATCTAAGGTGGCAGAGAGGTCAAGGAGGATGAGTACAGCACAGCCTCCTGCATTCGCTGTTCTTATTAGGTCATCCCAGACGCACACTGGGGAGGCGCACGTTCCTTGGAGTGGTCTGAAGCCAGATTGGGCAGGATCCTGGAGATTGTTGGCTTCAGTGAAAAGGCTGAGCTGCTTGTATGCTGTGTAGTCCATGAGTTTGGTCATGAAGCCAGTGTTGGTGATGCACCAATAGTTCTGGGGCAGGAGTGGGTTGAGTTTAGGTTGTATGAAGAGGAGTTTGATGTAGGAGGTTTTTAAGGCTTCCGGGAATTTTCCAGATGTTAGTGAGTGGTTGAGGATTGAGCGTGTGATACTGCCTGCACAGGTTAAGGCTAGGATGTGTTTGAGGAGGGTTGGCAGGCAGGGGTTCTCCAGGGATCCTGATGGACAGCTTTCTCGTAGGAGTGAGAGGAACTCCTGGTCTGAGATTGGAGAGAAAGAAGTGACGGTTTGTATCGAAATGGGGTTTGGATGAGGATTGGGCTGTGGATAGGTAGAGGACGGGCCATGTGTTCCAATTTAGAGATGTTGGCTTCAGTGAAAAGGATGAGCTGCTTATATGCTGTGCAATCCATGAGTTTGGCCATGAAGCCGGTGTTGGAGATGGGCCGATAGTTCTGGAGCGGGAGTCGGTTGAGTGTAGGTTGTATGAAGAGGGGTTTGATGTAGGAGGTTTTTAAGGCTTCCAGGAAGTTTCCCGATGTTGGGGAGTGGTTGAGGATTGAGCGTGCGATACTGCATGCACAGGTTGAGGCTAGGATGTTTCTGAGGAGGGTGGGCGGGCAGGGGTTCTCCACGGAGCCTGATGGACAGCTTTGTCGTAGGAGTGAGAGGAACTCCTGGTCTGAGATTGGAGAGAAAGAAGTGAAGGTGTATCAAAATGGGGTTTGGATGAGGATTGGGCTGGGGATAGGTAGGGGGAGGTCCATGTGTTCCAATTTAGATATGTTGGTGGAGTATCTTTGAATAGCGACAATGTGGAAGTGTTCTGATAAGGTTTCACATAGGGATTGGGAGTAGGGGTGGGGGTAGAGCAACCCAAGAATTAAATTCAGAAATTATTCAAGGTAGTTCCGTGCTCGGGTTGTGAGAGTTTAAGATTCTGTTCCAATAGAATGCTTTCTTGATTTTTCTGATTTCCAATCTACATGCTCTTTTTAGTCTTTCTAGGATGGTTTTGTTCTGGGTGATGGGGATGGTTCTCCAGGTCCATTCCAGAAGCTCCTTGAGGGTTTCTAGTGATTTGAGGTTGGCAGTGTACCACCTGGGTGTGGGTCCGGATCACTGAGAGGGCCATTTTGTTGGGGTGAGAGGTGTAAGGGTGCTCGAGAGCCAGAGTTCAAAGAGTTTGATGGGGAGGTGTCCCTCCTGGAGGGAGAGTGCTGGGAGTGAGGTGAGGAGGGAGCGGGCTAGATCTTGGGTAATAAAGACTTTGTTTTCGAGTGGAGTAAGGTGTGGGGGTCGGTGGTGATTGGGTGTGGCCTTGGACACGGGCAGAGGTTGTCAGTGGTACAGAGAAGAAGATTGCTGAGTGATCTGTCCATGAAACGGGGCATCAAGGCTGTGTGGATATGATGTTTGTGGTGCTAAAGATCGCATTGAGGGTTTGTCCTCAATTGTTGTTGGGCATGGAGATGCATTGTGTCATGTTGAAGGCTTCTAGGTTTTCTGTGGAAGATCGGTTCATTGGGTTTGAGGGTGAGTCAAACCACATTTTTAATTCACCTAGGATGCTATGTGTTGGATGTAGGTTGAGATTAGTTGTCAGAGCTTCACCAAGTGTGTCAACAAAGCTTTTGTTACAGCCAAGGGGTCTGTAAATGAGTAGGAAGCTGTGGGAGACGGAGGCTGAGAGTTTCAGTTTTACCAGAAGGGAATGGTAGCCTGTTGCGTTGTTTGAGGTGTTCTTAATTAGTAGAGGGAATTGTTGTTTGTGTAGTATCACAAGTCTACCACCCCTTTTTGATCTGTTCTGAACAGTAAAGTTTTAGCTGGGTCGGAACGCCGTGTGCACAATGGGCTCGTAATCATCAGCAAAACGGGTCTCTGTGATGAAAGGGACATCTGGATTTTCTTATGTGATGAGGTCAAAGATGTGGAATTTGTTTTTGGAGACTAACCTGGCATTGATGAGTATGCAAGTGAGTTGGTGGGGTATGCATGCAAGTGTGGGATGGGTCGTATTGGGGATTGTAGGAGGAGCGAGAGTGAAGGATGGGAGGTAGTCAGGACTGGGGGAGGGTGTGGACAGGTGTGGCAGTGAATGGGTTTGGTCAAGGTGGGTAGGGGGAAAGGGGTGGACTGAGAGGGTGTGGGGGGCGGAGGTGGACCAGGGGTGTTGGCTGAAGAGGGGAATTAGGCTAAGACTGGGTTGGGTGCCAGCAGGGAGGCTTGCACACTACAGTGAGGTGGCAGGTTTTTTGAAGTGGGTTGGTGAACTGGTGATGCTAGGTGACCTAGGTATGGGCCTTTCCTTGACTTTTGGATGACTAATGGGGTGTGGGTGAGACTGGAGGGGGCTGTGGAGGTTGAGGGTTTGGCCTGGGCTGCTCTTGCTCGCTCAGAGAAGGGTGGCATGAGTTGGGGGTGGGGTTCCTATTTTGTTTGGGAGAGGTGCGAACAGAGGGCGCAGGTGAGTAGCTGTCAGGGAGGTGGCTGGGAAGGTTGGTTTCCCTGGGCTGCTGGGCGGTTCGGTATGTACTGAGGGGTGGGGTCAATGTTCTCAAATCCTGCTCACCATCATGCCGTCCTCGATTGAGCAGAGTGAGATCTATGTGGATGGTGTAGCAGGCAGGGGAAGGGGGAGTTGACCAAATGAGAAGGAGGTACGTATACCTTGGAATTTTAGAGGGCAGGGGGGGCTGCAAGATGAAGCAGAGGGTTGGGGTGTTGGGCTGTGTGTTTGGAGCAGGTGGATTAGGGTGTGGTGGGTCCCGTGTGCCAGCATGCGGCTCTGATTTGGGCAGTGTTTGAAATGGTGTCTATCCTCGTGTTGGGATACATGCTAGGTTGGGAGGTCACACACATATTGAGGGTGAGGTTGGTTCAGGTGTGGGAGTGGGGGTGGTGCTTAGGCTGATAAGTATAGAAACAGGAAGGGGACACCTGAGTAGAGGGGGGCCTGTCCAACTGGGGCACAACCGTATATGTACACAGTGGTACAAAAATACCTTGCTGGTGGGACAGTCAACCACCACAAATCCAGCTGCTCTGGAATGTTTCCTAGGGCATGACATGCTCTGCCTTCTAAACTATAAGCACGCTCTTTGTCGTGTCTACTAATTCATATTGACAAAGGTACTCCTTCCCTTTAATGGAAACATTTACTGCTGGACATTTTCAAATATATGCAGAGAGAATTAAAAATAAAAAAAAATGCCTTTTTCAAAATTCCACCTCTTGCTAACTTCGTATTCATTGTCAATGAAGACTGCTTGATTAACTTCAATGATTCAGTGTCACATGTTTTCAATTTCTGTTGTTAGCTGTGCTGTGTTGAAGAATCACTGCAAAATCCCTGAGACTGCAAAAGTGTTGCAACCCAGGGAGGGATATCGACACCCCCTCCTGAACCACAGAAGCCCAATGGGATGACCCCTCCCACCTTGGTGGGCATGGGTTCCTGATTTCCAAAGTTACAGGCGACCATGAGGCAGCCAATCGGGGAAGAGGGATTAGGGAGAGATTGTAGTGTGATGAATCAACTTCCGGGACACCAGTGGTTCAGGAATGATTATCCGTTTCTTACCCATCAATCAACCCCACAGCTCTAGCACACCAGAAGGGATCCGAACAGATTGGAAATACAAGTAAATTATAAGACCTCCTTGTCCAATTTTAGTAACGTGGACGGAATGGCAACCATATCTGTGCAAGGTCGTGGATCGTTGGTTAGTTGCAACACAGCAAAAATAGAATTATTACCCACTGATAGAAAGGACTGTTCAGTTAAGGTTGTATACACATATCTACTTTATTATTACTACACCAGACAGTTCTAGCACACTACAATTACAACCCCCACTGCAAAGAAACACAGAGGACAGACAGTTTCACAAAGAAAAAGGAAGCACTCTGGATACTGATAGGAGGGTAGTTGGTAAAGTAATCAGTCTTATAGTTCAAGATTGTTTGGTTTCAACACCAAAGGGTCATAACTGTCTCAAGGGGCCTTCCAGAAGTACCAGGGAGGCAGAAACACAATTTGTATTTGTATTTTATTTATTTGTATAGTGCAAACCAGGCCCGGAGGCTACCAGGCGCATATCTTAGGACAATGGTTACAGAAACAGTGTTACATTGCAGAGGACATTTAAAATGAGCAGAGGATTACAAACATAATAAATGATGGACAAAGACAGTGCATAAGTCGTTGCATTATTTTAGCATGTCAATTGGTCATCTGAGGTGATTAACCAGAGTTTAGCTTTTTGTTTGAATAGGTTCAAGGTGGGCAGGTTTCTAACCGTGAGAGGCAGCGAGTTCCACAGTTTGGCTGCCAAAACTGGGAAGCTAGCCCCACCGGCTGTTTGGAGCTTGTATCTAGGGATCAGTAGGCTCTGGTTGAGGGCAGATCTTAGTGACCGAGGTGGGGTATATTGAGTAAACCGAGAGGATAGGTAGGAAGTGGCTTGGTTATTCAAGCATTTGTAAGTCAGGGCAAGAGATTTTAGGGAAATCCTTTGGGAGACTGTCAGCCAGCGAAGGTTCTTCCTAGTTTCTGAGATGTGAGCTGATCAAGGGATATTGAGGGCTGCTCTAATGGCATTATTTTGTATGATCTGCAGTTTGTCTAGATTGCCTTGGTTGGTGCCTTGGTACAATGCGTTGCAATAGTCCAGTTTGGACATGACTAAGGTCCTAGCAAGGGTTATGCAGTTCAGGGTAGAGAGGAAGGGGCGACAAGCTGTGATCAATTTGCATGTGTAGGCGGAGGCGGCTGCAACTGCATTTGTTTGTCTGTGGAGGGAGAGAGTGGAGTCGAGGTAGATTCCGAGAGTTTTAGTATCTTTGGAGACTTTTATGGAGTTCCCATTAATAATGAAGGAGCTAAACGAGGGGTCCAACTTGTTAAGTCTTTGCTGTGTACCAGCTCTGTCTTGTCGTCATTAAGACAGAGCTCATGTTGAGCCATCCAGTTTTGAATGACAGGGTAAATGTTATTTAGGGTTTTCAAATCTACCGAGTAATCACCTGCGACAGGGATGAGTATCTGGGCGTCATCAGCATAACTAGTGTATGTGACACCCAGATAGTCAAGCACGTCAAATAGCGGTTTAGTGAAAACATTGTAAAGGATGAGGGAGACACATGATCCTTGGGGGACCCCGCACGGTACAGGCGCAGGGTCAGCTGCAGATGTTGGCGAGAATACCCTCATATGTCTATTGTCCAGGAATGATTTGATCCAGTTGGTGGCATTATCAGAGAAGTGGGCTGCAATTTATAGATGATGACAGAGAATTTAGTGGTTGGCCAAGTCGAAGGCAGCAGATAAGTCTAATAGTACTAGTAATGCAAGTTTTCCTTTGTCTTTAAGATCCTCAATTTGGGTTTTGAGGTCTAAGAGGGCTGTGTCCGTACCATGCTTGGGTCTGAAGCCGGATTGTCTGGAACCTAGTAGGTTATTGGTTTCCAGATAGTTCTGAATCTGTAAGTAAGGTGCTCTGTCTAAGATTTTTACGAGAAATGGGACCGTGGTGATAGGTCTATAATTGGTTGGGACCTCAGGATCCAGAATTGTTTTTTTAGGAGAGGGATGACCCAAGCATCCTTCAAGTAGTTATTAGGAACCACTCCCGATTGGAATGAGGAGTTGATGAAGGTTGTTATGAAAGGAGCGAGGTCATGGGCCGATTCCTTGATGATCGGAGCTGGACAAGCGTCACCTTGGCAATTGGAAGGTTTTAGGTTAGAGATGATTTTTTCAACCTCAAAGGTGGTGAATGGCGTAAAGCTGAACGGCACAGGACAGTCTGGGGAGGTTGTTCTAGGTGGTATAGTTTTGCTTGAGGACAGGATCTGAAGAGAGTTTGGTTTAGCGTTGATTTTGGATTGCAAGGTGGATATTTTGTTAAGAAGTGCATTTTGTATGTTGTTGCACCATGTGCTGTCTTTGAAGCACACGTCCGGGGCAGGTGAGGGGGATTCGAGTTCTTTGAGAATTTTGAATAATTCTTTTGTATTAGATTCTGCTTGAGTTATGCGTGAGTTATACGTCTCTTTTTTGGCTTGAAGGATGGCTTCCTTATAGTTAAGAGAGGTGATAAAGAGGGCATCCTTATTAGTCGTACTAGGATGACTTTTCCAGAGAGCTTCGGCCTAGCGTTTTTCTTTACATAGGGCGTTAAGCTGCTGGGTGAACCAAGAATTCAGGTGGGACTGTTGTTTGGCTTTACGAATTTTTAGCGGGGCAATGGTATCAATGGCTTTGAGTAGAGTGCTGTTGAAGGTGTCTACTAGAACTGTAGGGTCCTTATATTGCGTGACGCAGGAGTTCAAGATGGGGAGTATGAGGGGGAGCAATTTCTCTCTAGTAATGTCCTTTTTATTTCTCGTGAGTATTGCGGGGGCTATGTTGGGTGTAGGCTGAGGATTAGTGGCTGGCACGAGGAATGTAATGACGTGATGGTCAGACCAGGCCCATGCAGCGTTGGAGCTGACGGTGGTAGTGCAGTTAAAGTCTGCTAGCCAGTCTAGCGTTCTGCCCTTTTTGTGGGTAGGATCATGGATCCGCTGCAAGAAACCTAAGTTGGCAAGGGTGGTGTCCACTTCTGTGGCCATATGTTCTTTAGGATCGGCGAGGCCGAGGTTGAGGTCACCTAACAGCAGTACCTGGGAGTTAGGCTTCATGTTGGCGGACAATGTAGATGTAACATCATCAATAAATGAGCCAAGTGGGCCTGGAGGTCTGTATATAAGGTGGAGTGTTGCTGTGCTGGTAGGAGAGAGGGATAGTTTCACTGATAGGGATTCTGCAGAGCTGAATTGGGCATTGGCAATATTTCTCATTGCGATCTTGTCACTGTGTATGAATGCGACTCCTCCTCCTTTGGACAAGTTGGATTGTCGATCATTTCTAATAATGGCGTAGCTCTTAGGTATGGACAGCGCGAGAAGTGGGCCGGATGCATTGTGTAGCCAGGTTTCGGTGATGGCTAGGAAGTCGAGGTTTTGAAGAGTAATTAAGTCTGCAATGTCGAGGGCGTGAGCCGTGAGGGATCTGGCATTGATCAGAGCACCCTTAAGTGGTGCGATGGGTGTGGTGGATGAGGGGGTGTGAGGTGCCGTAAGTATGATGGGTTGTGAAGAGGTGGTGTGGCAATGCTGAATGCACGGAGGTTTGGGCAGTCTTGATCTAAGTCTGGAGTTCCTGGATTGCAATAAGCATGGCAGATTTGGTGTGGGTTTAGTGGCAAAGTGCTTAATCCACAGCGCTGGGTTATTAAGGTAAGGATTCGAGAGGGAGTCGGTGAGAGAGAGCATGGTAGAGAGGTAGGTAAGGTGTAAATCGTGGGTGTAAATGTGCAGAGATATGCTGGCGGGGTAGGTGCCTACAATGAGGGATACAAAGCCTAGGATAGCAATGTGGGCGAGGTGTAGGCTGGCACAGGGCAGCCGCATGTCGTAAACTGATGGTTTACGTGATAAATATGGTGTGGTGTCAGAGCGACGGGTAGCACTAGAGGTTGCAGTGGCTAGTTGGCTAATACCCAGTTGGACTAAATGGAGGGGATGTAGCATCTAAATTCGAAGTAATGCATTTAAGCAAAGATAAACGACTCTGGACACAGTTAAACTTGATGCACAAGAGGTAGCAGCTAAATTCGAAATATCACAATTGGGCAGAAATCAGCAGTTTCAGTGGCTAATGGGGTTCAATGCAGTGGCAGTGCAAGCAGTGCTTTAGTAGCAACTAATTTCGAAATACCCCATTGGGCAAAAATTAGCAATCTCAATGGCAGAATAGGCTAAATTCAATAAGGTCAAAGTGAGCAAATCAAACATGTGCAGAGTGGGCTAAGTCATAGGCCGTGTGAGATGAACAACATAGAAAATGATCGGCTGTAACTGCATAAAGTGGTAATTGCAGTAGGGATGCTTACTTCGGGTCACCTTACAGATTCAGAAGGAGCGTGGGACCATGGTGGTCGGGGAAGCGCCACGTGTTAGGTATGGTTCAGGGAGGGAGGGCTCCTGCTCTCAGCCCTCGGCATTAGTGGTAGAATGTGATGGTGGTAGGGCCAGAGTGTGTAGGGGTCAGGAATAGTGATTAAAGTATACTTCGATGTGCACTTACATATATGGAGCACATCGGGTATGGTGAAAAGCGAAGTGAATCCGACCTGACTGGGCAACGCGACGCTGCGACATGCCTGAGACAGGCAGAGACAGGCCCTTTTGCACGGCCCTTCTGCTTAAGGCTTCCTCTGGCTCGGCTTCCGCCTATCGGTGGTGGTGGGTGGCAGATATGGGACTGCTTAGCCAATCCGTGGCTAGGCCGGAAAGTCAGGCCATAAACAACATTGGACTGAAGAAATTCAGTCCAATGTTCAATGTACCTGGTGCTGAAGAAATTCTTGTTGCTCGACCGCGTTGAGGCGGTTCCAGGGCACTTTGGAGCCCATGAGACAGAGTTAGTGGCGGGTAGGTAGTTCGGCAAGCGAGGCTGGGTGGACATCTGCAGACTGTCCAGCGTGGTGGCTCGGGGCCAAGAATCGCTTTCTCTGTGCTGGTTGGCGGATCTGGAATGCTGGTCGAGGCGTCTTGGATGGCTCTGGCAATTGCAATGTGACAACAGTCAGCATTGCAGCCAGATGCGGCTCGGGGACTCGGCTGTCTCGAAATTGTCCTTAAAAAGATGGACGCTGGATGATGCTTCTGTGGAACTCCTCCTAGTTTCTTCGCAGGACTCGTGTCCTTACAAGGCGGATGGCCCAAAGCTCAGGATGGTGTTAGCGGTCAATGGCCTTGTCCTCTGTCCAGAGACTTTACAGCACTCCCCAACTAGGACGCTTGCTGTCAGAACCTAGCAGGGCATGCTGTGTGCTGGCTGGGTACTGGTTCTGGAGCTGCTGGACGGGTCGTCTGAGTCCTGTAGCTCCCACTGTTCCATGTGAAATCTTTAGGGGAGGGATCTTGCTTCCTCTTGGAACTCCTGGCCTTCCTTCACTGGCGGAAGATGTAAGGTAGACTGTACCTTCAGCTCAGGTTCAAATTAGTCCTTCTGCTTACTACTTTCAAAGTCTTCAGATGATCTGATCAGCGAGGGGCTCAGCCCTCTTTTAAAGCTAAACGGGCCCCAGTGATTGGTGATGGCTAAGCCCACCTTAATGAACCAATCCTGGGTACTCACCAACAATCTTCAGTGATGCTTCAGGTCAGATTCAGAGCACTTGGCAACAGACAGGCGAAGGATGACAACATATACTTCTAAGTCCCACCCATCTTCCTGTCTGCTATACATCAACTTGTCTCCTTAATTAACTGAGGCCTATGCAGCGCTTGGTCACAACATGGGCCTCCATTGAAATAGGGGGTTGCAGGCAGACTTTTGTCTCCTACAATTCCCATACTGCCCTGCTCTGAAAGGAGTGATTCCAGACAAGACATTCACTGACCTTTCATACCAAGGAGGGGTGTTAGTACCAAGTTGACACATTGCATTACAAAGAGGTGTTGATCTCTGGTCTCCAATGTTATTTCCTGCACCCAGGCCTTCCCTGAGGCCTGATAATAAACATTCTTCAGTATTCACCGCTACCAGCAAGGTGTAACAATGGAGATGCTAATCCATTGAGCCTTGAAATGCTAATAAGGCTGCCAACGGCCATAGGCTTTTCATGTATCCACAGCTGTCAGGTGTCATCAGTTGCACATGACAGGGGAGGGACGCGCTGGTAAGCTGTGTCCTCCCAGAGTACATGACTATTTTTCTGCTGTGCGGTGAGCGTGTAAAATATGTGCAGGAATGGCCCCACATATTTTTCCGAGGCTGATCTCCCATCATTCATTCTTATGGATAATACATAAATCAAAAAGCCCAGGCGAGTGCACCAGGCGAGTGCACTCTCCCTGTGCGGATGGTCGAATTCCTCGCATGTAGATAGGTATGTTTCTTTTAATAGAAACCGGAAAGAGGGTTAGGGTACATAGTTTGATAGGGTGGGGGATTTTAAGATTAGATTCCGGTTTACCTTGCCACTCTTAATTTTGGCTGCACGCACACAGATACACACACCTTTAGTCACACTAGAGTAACCTATCCTGTATCACCAGTAACTGTTTCACCCTGTTGCCTCTTCCTATCCAAAACATGGTTCACTTCCTACCCCAAACATTTGCAGTGTGAGAAGTGTCCAACTCCAACCTGACCTATGGCAAATTGTCCAAACCATCATGGCATGAGAAATGCTTTTCTAAGTACAAACAACATGAACATGACAAACATATGAGCAACATATATGACTTATGAAACGGTAAGCATAAATGCCAGCATGATTACCATGAAATGAAAGCAACAGAGGTTGAGCACAAGGACAGAAATTCTAGTTACACAACCAAATATTCTGTAAATGCTTCCCCAATTGGAGAGACCATGCGTTGACTTTGCACACATAAATCATAATGCTGTTTTCAGTTTGTTCAAAAAAGTGGTCGAATTACTTAACTGAAACCCGAGAGCCTGGCGGAGACACCCCGGGCAAAGGATTTTTCTGCGTTAACTCAGACTTGGAGAGCGCCGTAGGTCACCACCGCACCCGGGGCTGTAATGTAATCACATTTGCAGTCTGTGCAAAGCAGCCTGACAGTGTTTGCCAACGGATGCTGGTCTCTGCTCACAGGCGCTTTAAAGGAGCAGACCGCTAGCAGTCCCGGGATGCGAAAGTTCACCTCTATGGCCTGGGTGAAACTCAGGATTCTCATGCGCCTGCCATTGCCTCCCGCCTGTGCCTCCAACCGCCAATCGCTAGCCCCTGGCACGAGTGGAGGCAGGCCTGGTGACTATCGCCACAGTAGCAAGCCCCCACACTCCTTTCAACAAGTGAACGTTGCCTTTTCATGTGGCATTGGGCTGTCATTGAGTTGTTCATCCTTAGGTCATGGATTGTAAGTAACCCAGAACAAAAGTCCAGAACTTTTGGTGTTCCTGAGGGAGAATTATGAAAGCTCTGAGGAGACCACATTTGGGCTGGGTGAGAGGACAGGGTGTATCGCCTCATTCACATAAAGATGTTGCCTGAATGCTCTTAGGTTTTGAACTAAATAAAGTTCCCACTCTCTGTTGTGCAACATTTCCCCAACGCAATGCATTGTAGGATCCTTCTTCTGCAAACGGATGCACCACTTGCAGGCAATTGCCAAAGATCAATTCATGTTCCAATTTAAATTGTTATATGTGTCCAACAGTGCTATATTTCCAAGGCCACCAAAGTTTCTGGTCGGCCCAGTCTTGAAGCTGACTTCATAAAACATGAACATACTCTCAAAATGTGTCTTGCATTTATCCACATGCTATACTTACAAATGGCCACTAAATTTCCCTAGTCGAAAACCTTTTGCTGAGCCACTTAAAAGGCATACTGCAGTAACTCTCACTGACACAACTATTCAACCTCCCACAAGGGGATACAGCTAAATCCCCTCCTTTATTTTAAGTCAACATATGGACCTTCCAATCCTTATGAGAGAATGAAGGGTTTTCAAACTTACCACACCCATATGTGTATATGTGTGACCTTACTTTATCCCAGAATCATTCACTTCAATGCACTCACATTCATGCTAACCTTGAACAACAAAACTGCTCTTTAACCTCAAACACAAATCCAAACACGATGGTCCACCCCTTTATTCTTTTTAATTCTCTTTCTGGAAACGCATGAAAACCTTCACGTGGTTCTTTGTCTGTTTAACTACAATTCACCTCAAGCAGATCATGGTTAGAATTATTGGGATTGCAGTTCAGGGATCTCTCCACCTTGTCTTTTGCCATTTACACACCAAATGCCTGCTTAAAAAATATCTAGATGCCACGAAGAAGTGCGCGTTAGACTTTAGATGGCATGATACATATAAATAAATTAATAAATGATAGGAATGATAATGTTTGTCCTGCATTATGCAATACTTCGAGTCTTCGGTGGCGTGATCTTGCCATCATGTAAAACTGTAAAAGAGAACATTCTAACTTGCTAAACATGCAAAAAATGTATTAAACCTGAATTAATTCGTGAACCACTATCATGCCTACCTTGTAAGGCTTGCACAGATCTTTTAGTTTACATTCAGATTAACGTTTTGATACCACTAACATGCCCTGCAGATTTCCTTATGAATTATGGGAATTGTAGTCAAGAGGATTGCCGTGTATCCCAACCTGATTCATGACATTTTCCTGCTCAGCCATACTCGATATTACACTTTCCATTGCACCATAAGAGAGTATGATACCTTGGGCTGTGCTTGTCTACTGTCTTGCAGTGGATGACACACGCCTTCTAATGACTGCTTGACGGTACATTTCAACCTTTATAAACAACCTTCGGTGTCACCTGAAAATGAAAATAAAAAAAATAAAAAAAACATGTACAACAATATGCTAATACTCATTGTCTTCAATAACGTCTAGTTATCAAAAACTTACATGGCATATTGTGCTAAACGGTATATGCAAAATGCTTCAGCCTTTGACATGAACTCAAGTATGTACATATATTGACGATCCAACTGTATTGCAAAGAAAAGGGTGAAGCATGGAAGAAATGGATCTAAGACGATGTACGCAATGTAATGAGAAAGAAATGTGAACGAACATAGGGCTGAACAAAAATACATGACATAAGAAAAAAAAAGAAAAATAATTTGCTTTCAAAAATAAAAATTCTGTTGAAGAAAAAAGCAAAATATAGAAATATCCATTATGAATGTTACAAAATCAAAACTATACTCTACACACTTGTTATGTCTTTATCAAAAGGTAGAAAAAAGGTAGTCCAAAATCGTTTTCTTGACGCTTGGATTGTGATCTAACATCCACTCTGAATCTTTCCATCTGACTGTATTCTCTCACGTCCCATCTCTAGGATTCTGGGGCATGTGCTCCAAGACTGCGCAGTGTACTTGACTGATGCATGACAGGCTTGCAAACCATAACTTGTCACAGGTGATTTCATGTTAGAGCGTCTGATATCCAGCTTGTGCACTTTTAATCTCTCCTTCAGGGGTCTCACTCCTCCGCCTACATATCATTTCCCACAAAGGCCTCCGATGGCATAAACCCCATAGTTGGTAGCACATGTTGCCAAAAATCTCATTTTTTAAATGTTTTTCTATATTTTTATTAGCATTTAGTTTACAAATAAAACATTGTATGCTTTACTCTAAATGATAAGAAGAAAAACAATAAGAAACAAGTACAACACAATTAAAGAGTAAATAGCTCCTGCATTCAGCTATCTTAATCATACTTTTCTATACAATTACTCTTTGATCAGGATGCAAGATCCTAGAATCCTTCTACTCCTCCATTTTCAACGGAAAAATGTCTTTTAAGAAAGCCAATAGAGCTAATGTCACAGTTATTCTTTTGCCTTGTTTCAGAGACTCCCACCATTCTTTGGCCGAAGTCGATGTAGACTCCTCAAGGAAACAGAGTTTCCAAAGATTGATTACAGAGTCTGCATGTATAGCCTCGTTCAATTGCAACCTTCCTTCTTTCAGTTACTTCCTTGGAACGACACAAATTGAAACGAAATCTCATGAACTCCTATCTCAGTTTGGGAGATGGAAATTTACTTATATAAATAGGAACCAAACCTCTTCTTCTATAGTCTTTACTAATCATAGCCCCAGTTTTTAGAGTATTAATCCGCTTCTCCGTCAGTATCCAGTCTAGGTCAATGAACTTTTTTTTCACATATACTGGGTTCTTCAGTAATCTATCTTCTGTTAGTTCCATACTTTTCAAAATTAATGTGCATATACTTCTCCACTCGACAAGGATTATTTCTTGACCCTACATCAAAGCAATTTTGAGAACTGCAAACCCTCCTTCACCCGGTGGACTCAGGCACTTGCGATAAAATGATAATGTCTTCCACACAGTGACCCCATACAGGGATATGAGGCCCAACTCCTTCCATATCATATCCATTGGAAGTTATTTAGGCAAGCTAACTAGTCGCCCCAAAAAAAGACCCTCTAATTTTGGCCATACAGCCCCCGCAAGAGAAAGTTGCGCTTCTGCCCCATAGGTCAAGATGGGAGTAACCTTGAGTTTCGTAAAATTCAATTAATGGAATTAATGAGAATTTACAGTGCCTATGTTTGATTACATTTGCCTGGGATGCCAAATTTCTGGTTTTACTCTTTAGTGTTGTCAATCCATATGAATCATTGATACTGTCATTTAGGGTCGAGCCTAGATACACCATTGATGTTACTTCTTGTATCCTTCACCTTTTAAGTACCATGCTCTTTTGCTGCTCCTCGGCCCCCTAGTATCTCCCAACGTCAGTATCTTAGATTTTTTATGCATTCATCTTAAGTGAGTTGGTTTCCATGTAAGCCTCCAGGGTGTCTAGTTGTCATTGCAACCCTATTTCTGTTTGATCCAATAACAGCAGGTCATCAGCATATAGAAGCCTACCCAGGACTACTCCTGCTAATCGGGGTGGAAAACACCTCACACCAATGAATGCTTCTTCAATGTCAGATATGAATAGATTGAAAATTGCTGGTGCCAGCCTACATCCCTGTTTCAATCCTTTTGATGTGTGAATATCTTCAGACAAAGTGCCATTATTATGCAGACTTACTCTAAATGTTGTTGCTGTGTGTAGTGCTTCCAACGCTTCTCTTAGGTTTATCGGGCATCCTCAGGCTTGCAATTCTGGCCATAGAATCGTTCTATATATGGTATCGAAAGCCTGTGCCACGTCTATTGATGCAATGTAAACTATTTTGTTCTTACCTGATTTCACACTGCATTTGAGGAGGTTCACACGGAACAAATTCTAAGCTGTCACCATACCCCTTATAAATCCAGCCTGCCAAACATCTAGATGTTTTGTAGATGTACTCCAAATATTTAAGTGCTTTAACAAAATAGCAGTAAAGAGCTTTCCCACAACATCCGGAAGGGTGATATGCCTATAGTTGATGGAGTTCGACCTATCGCCCTTCTTAAAATGGGCACTACAATAGATTTAGTCCAGGACTGTGGGATAGATTTTGTGGTCGTAATTGTCTCGAACAATATCATAATGAAAGAGGCCCATTGCTGTGGGTCTATTTCACTATTACGTGCGTGAGGCCGTCGGGCCCCGCGGCTCTTGAATTGCTGGATTCTTTTATCAGGTTGACAGTATAACTTTTGTCAAAATTGGAAGGTCCACGTGGTGTTACTGGTCACTGGTATCCTAATTACAAGAGTATTACTGCTTGCAAAAAACACACTATAATAGTCCTGCCATACTTTGGATGGGACAGAATTAGTTATCTTTGCTTGTTGTGGGGGTTATGAAAATTTTCCACATTTTGGTCGTGTTTTTATTAGCCATCAATTTTAGCATCCTTTCACCATCGCGTTGAAAAAGTTGGCATTTATACTGTTTTCGCTAGTTTTTAAAGGTCTGTTTCCCTACTCTTTCTGCTTCTATAGTTTCATTTGTTGAATATTTTTTTGAAACAAAACAGTTTATTTAATCCTTTCTTCCTTACAGCAAATTCCTGATTGAATACGAGTTGCAGAATAGACTCTCCTAGGAACCATACTATTTTTTGCACTAAAAGCCTTTAGTGACAATGGATACTGTAGGAATGCGAGGGTTGTGCCAGCGTCGTCTTCAGGTGAACGAGCTATTAATACTTCCGTTAAAGCCGTCACCTCAGCTCTGCTAATTCTTAGACGGTTTCATCCTGGCGTTATCTCAATATTTGTACCTTTCTGATGATGAAGAATGAGATTTTTCCCTTCAGTCCAAGACCTTCCTTTTATCTGAAGTAAATTGTGGTCACTAAATCTGGTATCTATGACCTCCATGCTTTCCAGTGTTTTGTGCAGATTGTCTGTGACAAACACATAGGGCCTCATCACGACTTCGGCGGTAACCCTTAAATCCGGCGGTAGTGCTATTACCGGCGGATTTAAGGGTCTGCCGAATCAGGGCTTCGGCGGATTTTGCCCCAGCTCTGAGCTGGGAGAAAATCTGCCGAAAATGTGCGCTATTACCTCCGGCAGGAAATCCGCCGGCGGTATTAGCGCGAAGATTCCCCATTGAGCCCAATGGGGAATGGGGCATTCCCGAATGGGCTCCGTGGGGAATGGGGACTTACATTACTGCCAAACTCGTGATCCGGCGCTATTAGCGCCGGGGAGTTCAGCGGTAGGGCTAATACCGCCCGCGCTAATAGCGTTACCGTTACCGCCCAAGTTGTGATGAGGCCCATAATCTAAGATGTTCGATTGATTTCTGCTCTTCCAAGTTTTTGCTGGCGGAATATCTCCCCTCAAATGTCCATTGATGAGGTTGATGTTTCTTTTTTTTAATGCTTTCCTCCATAATAGGCCTCTTTGTGTGTTGGATGACATATTTTCCAGAGGAGCTTTTATCAGCTCCAAATCCTTATTGAACCATTCAATATTCAGATCTCCACATATTAAAATGTCGAGATTATTCCAGGCGGCCTTGCCTCATCAATTTGATCCATGACCATTTCTGTAAAGTTTTTCGCCAGCGGTGATGCCGTCTTCCAATATAAATTACAAATCAAGAGGGTCCAGGAATTACTTTAATTGAGTATGTTGTTCCTTATTGTTATAAACTGCACCAGTGGGGTTAGATTAGTGATAGATAACACCACCAATCCACTGGATCTCTTAATAGCCATAATCATCCAAGCCATTGGTCATCCAGCAACTCCTTTCTGAGCTGGGTTAATGTATATTTCAAACCATGGGCCTCCCTAAGCCACGTTTCCTGAAAACACAATACATCATAATCCTCAAAGTTAAGGTTACCCTTGCCAAAAAGATGTGCAAACATTCTAGTGTTCCAGCATCCAAATACCGTTCCCTTATTTGAGATGACCTAAGGGCACTGTGAACTTTATGATCTTGAAGATAGTGCTCCTGCTAGCCAACTCCAGTCTTCCTCATAACCTTTGTTCAAGTTTTGACCACATTGCTTGTGATGTTCTCTCTTATCACTCTCATTGTTTAAAACAACATCGAAGGAGCCAGGATATTTTTGCCCCCCAGCTTCCGTATGTAATGTTTCCTCATATTGGGCTATTTCTTCAGTATTTCTCTTATTTGTACGTTTGTCTTGTCTTTAGTTATGGATGTTGTCACATTCTTGTACATTAATTAGGGGCGATTCTTCATAGTCTAGTTCTTTCAAAGAAAAGCCCAGTGAAAGTAGTTTATACCCGTCTTTGTCTGGAAGGCCCTTTACTACACAAGCTGAAAAGTAAATCACTACCATATCATGCCGTTGTTCATTAGGGAACTCTATCAGATGCAAATCCTTTGACTGAATAGCTCTCAATTCCGGTATACAATGGATGAGCCGCATAACGTTAGCTCTGTTCAAAATCTGCTGGTCATTGATCCTCAACACCCTCTCTAGTGACATTCTACATATATCACTGGTTTCTTTATGTTCTAACCCCTTTGTTATTCTTAGGGTCTCTTTCTCCTTTGTTACCATTCTTCTGCGCAATCTAGTCTCTCCTTTTTTTGTCCCAAGTAGATAATTCCTTTTTTGTTCTAATGTCTTATATTTGCCCCTTACTTTGTAATCTAATCCTTTCTGCCTATTCTCATAAACAAATTCTCTATTTGCAAAGTTTTGGTGAGCCCTAGTTTTCCACCCTTTCGTCATTACCACTCTTCCTGTTGACCGCTCTTTTTCAACCAGGATATCCTCCGTATGTTTTTCTTTGGTAGATCATCTTCTTTAGTTACATCATCTTACTTGAGGGAGTTTTGTTCCCAAGTAATATCCTGTCACCCTTGATGGATCACGAACCTGGGGTCTAAGATTACCCCTTCTACCTCATCAGAGTATGTAGAGAGGTTCAATAGTTCTTCCAGATCTTATTTTTGTTCTATTTCATTAACAACTTCCGACGGTGCCAGTTCCTCCTGTTCAAGGTTTAGTGCATCATTCCTTTAATAAGTAGAGCCAGTTTTTCATGTTTTAAGGACTCTTTCAAAGACCACTGCCTTTACTGGTTTTAGTATATTTTGCAATATGTTAGATTTTTTTATTCTTCACTGGCATCGCTACTGATCCCGTTTGTACCCCATGCCACTTTTTAGAGTCTTTTATCAAGGCTTGTTTCACCACATTCTTTGAATTTAACATTAATTTACTCTTTAGAGCTTCTCTTTTGGCTTGAGGACAATCTGTGTCACCTAACATTCCTGTTTCTCCCCCTCGTAGTTTACTGAAAATTTGATATTTGTTCTGAGATATCGGTGGTATATTTCCATCTGTTCTCCGTGTCGGTCCTGTGTGCTGTGTTTCTTCTCTGGGGCAGTTAGTTCCTGTTTGCATTGCCACACTTGATAGATCTTGTAATCTTGAATCAGTGGAGTCAGAGGCTATATCTGCCTCCAAGTCCATGATTGCACATGCGCTGTCACTCACTACATCAGTGCTACCATGAACCGCAACAGATATCCCTGAAGTAGATGTCAGGTCTTCTATTTCCACAGCAAAGTTGTACTTCTGTGTTTATTGTATTTCCTTCATGCCACACCCTCCCATTCTGTAGGACTTGCATTTGTGAGATTACACAGAGCCTTGCAGATCTTCTTTTCTCTTTTTCCATAATAATAGGGTCTGGTATACTTTTAAGGATTTTATTGATCTTGTCAGCATTTTTGTCTAATTTACATTGAAGTGCCATAGTAAATCCCTCCACAAACAGCAACTTCATTTGTAACATAGCGATAAGTTTAGTCTGATCTTTTAGTTTGTCATTTTGATTTTCTATCAATTTCATAAATGGTGCCATAGTAATGGCAAAGGCCGCAATCGTCCCTGCATCAATTATGGTTTTTTCCCCCTGTTATTCTACTTGAGTTACACCAAATCCATTAACAAATCCTCATCTGTTGGCAGATGGTCCGTCAAGCTGGAAACTTTCTCCGCCCCGAAGCAAGTTTTGTAATACCGGGTTTGAGTTTATCTTTATTTCATTATGTATACCTCACGGTTCATGCAAGGTTGTGGTGTCTCGGGCATTTATCTCCTTTGCCCAAGATTGTAAATCAATATCAATCTTCAATCTTGGCTGCGACAGGGATATTGGCCCTCATTACAACCCAGGCGTTAAGAGGTTAACGGCGCCGTAAAAGGTGGCGGCTTTAACCCCTTAACGCTTGATTACGAGGTCCCTTTGCGGGTGGCACTTTAATGCCTGCTTTTAGCAGGCGTTAAAAAACCACCCCGCAAAGGGACCTTGGTGCTAAGTACGGTGCCGCAATTTGCAGCACCGTACTTAGCGCCTTCCCCATTCCCATTGAGCCCTATGGGGCAAAAATGGGAATGGGGAAGGGCCATGGCGGCATGGGGAATTACCGCCCCGCCAACCTCGGAATGGGGCGGTAATTCCCCATTCCGCCATGGCGGAGTCGGTAAGTTACCGGCTTGGACCATGGTGCTATTAGCACCATGGTCCAACACCTGGGCCGTAATGAGGGCCATTATGTCCTCCACTAGAGTCCCAGTTCGTCCCCCTCATGGGGTACTGAATACTGAGTAGTTGCCAGCTGAATAATTATACATTATTCGTTGTAGGCTGATTTAGATTTACACTACCTTCACCACCCAATGTGGAACTCCGTAATTGAGGCTGTTCTATGTTTCACTAATGGAGGACGCATTTCCTCGTTTCTTTCCTGGGTTGTTTTAGCACCCATTACAGGCACAGAACTATCATTCTTCCTGGTATAAAAGAAATGCTGTGCTCCGTGTAAAGAAACCAGAGTAATTTCCATAAAGCTGCTGCTTTACTTTGCAAGGACGTCTTTAGGTGGACTTTACTGGACTTGGCTCCAAAAGTACATATGTTGAGAGCTTCTACATTCCTTCCTTTGGACTCAGCTATGGTATGTAAATCCGTGTTTTCCTGGATGGTCTCATGGTTGTCCACATCCTGTGTAGCCATAGAGAAAGGCTCAGGGGGTGATTTCCCCGGACTAACTAACATGTCCCCCCCTCTAACTCCTGTGCTGTTTGCATTTCCATTTACAATGGTTAAATCAGAGTTATTTGGGGATGATATATACGTCCTCTTATCATGAACTGGAGTCGCCTCTTGCATAATGTTATGGCATGAGATAGTTTTAATACCAATCTCTACTCGCAGCAACAAAGGGCAGCAAGCTACTAGTGAGCGACGGTACTATGGGGTGATTCATGGAATTTGTGCGCCGAAAAACGGGGATTTGTGCGCCATTCTGCCTGCAAATCCCTGTTTAAAAAATGGGGATTTGCAGGCAGAATGGCGCTCAAATCCCCGTTTTTCGGCACACAAATTACATGAATCAGCCCCTATGTCTGTACTCGTGCTCAAACTCGTGTGCATATTGAGCATATTGTTGAAATCAGACCATTGCGTTTCAACTACCTCCAAGTCTTTGTATATTGTTACCATAGTCCTTGTTGTCCTGAGTGGGGCTAAGTACCACGGATCAAAGGGACACCACCCGGCAGTCTCCACAGTACTTCCCTTTGCAACAAGGCCTTTCCCCGCTTGGGCACCCACCAAGGCTAACCACTATATTGCGCCCAAAGTCTTTCACAACAAGTCACTTTAATCACAGACGTTCACAAGCAGTTTATTCAGCAAATATGCTTTGTTGAATGACTATGTTTCTCTGGAGGAGCAAAGAGAGTTACCCGCTCACCTGTATCCTTCCTGCATCCTTCTGTGGACTGCCGTAGACTGGCACAGTTCTGCCACACTTCGCGTCCGCTTTGCGTTGCACGCAAGATTGTGAATGAACTGCCAGCAGGGGGGGTGGAGCCCGTCACACTCTACACAGCGTCCCCTTAAAGCAGAAGGCACAGCTAATTCAGGATTATTACTGTGCCTTCTGCAAACTGGTTATTGAGGAAATAATATTCTCACTATGTTCTCAGTGCTTCAGGACAAGCATGCGCTCTCAGAACCTCCAATAGATACTAACCTGCCGTAGACTGTCACACTTCTACCACACTTCGTGTCCACTTCGTGGTGCATGCAAGATTTTGAATGAACCACCAGCAGGGGGGTGGAGCCCGTCATGTTCTACTCAGCGTCCCCTTAAAGCTGAAGGCACAGATAATCCAGGCATATTACTGTGCCTTCTGCAAACTGGCTATGAGGGAAATAACGTTCTCACTTTGTTCTCAGTGCGTCAGGACAAGCGTGCACTCTCACAACCTCCAGCAGATACTCTCCTGCCATAGCCTGACACACTTCCGCCACACTTTCACATTTCCAAGCATGATAAATGGTGGTCATTTCCATGACATTATTACATAGAGGGAAATATCCCCATTCTTAGTGGTGGGAATCACAGTTATTCATTGTCGTTCAGTAGCTATGAATGACAATCCTGAAAGTATGCTCTTCAACTCTGCATCTTGATCAATGATTAGTATGTGTATTTATGTATGTATGTATTTATTTATTTATTTATAAGTACAGCGCTTTCGCCAAAGAAAATGTGAGTGTCATCAGCGTAAAAGTGTCAGGAGAGATTAAAATAATTGATGAGTACAAAGAGGGGAATTGTATACAGTAAAAACAGAAAGGGACTGAGGAAAGACCCTTAAGGGACCCAAAAAGAAGCAGGCGGGGAGAGAAAAGTTGACCAGCTCAGTAAATGGAGTAATAATGGTTAGTAAGATAGGATTCAAACCACCTCAGGACAGACTCAGAGAAGAAAGAGAAGAGAGAAGAATAGGATTTATCGACAGTATTAAAAGCAGCTAAAGGATCAAGAAGGATAGCTTTTTGTGTTAAGCAGAAAAAAGGGAGTTAGAGGCATGTAGAAAGGAAGACTCTGTGGAGTTGTGGTTGGATGAAGGCACGATTGCAGAGTGGGAAAAAGAGAGTGAAGGTACAGATATGCAGATATTTTAGTGTACACAACTCTCTCAAGAAGTTTCGATAGGAAAGGAAAGAGAGAGATTGGATGTATGTTGGATGATAAGAAAGAGTCAAGAGTAGGCTTTTAAGGATAGGAATAACCATAGCATGCTTAGAAGAAGAGGGGGGAGTAGAATAAGCCAGAGATAGATTGCTGAGGACCATCAGGTAAGGCATTAGGGAAGGGTAGATGGAGGAGATGCGGGAGGAAGGAATAGGGTCTAAATTGGATGTCATAGGGTGAGCTTGCTTCAAGTAAGAAAGGGCGTCAGAGTCAACAACGGGAGAAAAAGAGGGCAAGAATGGCGAAGATGAAAAAGGGGGAGGAATGAGAAGCTGGCAGAGCATGGAGGAAAGGTGGAGAGTAGGGGAGGGAGGAGACAGGGAGAGGAGAAGAGAAGGGTGGGGATCAAAAAGAGGCTTGCAGAGATGTCAATTTAGAACTCAAGAAATCAGCAAAGTCGGTAGAAGAGAGTTTAGATGAAAGGGCACGGTTGGGACAGCGAGGGCAGAGAATAGAATTAAGCAGCTGAAAGAGACGGCAAGGGCGATGAGAAAGGGTGAACAAAGAGAAGTATTGTTTTTAGCTGAGAGTAAGAGAGACTCGTAGGAAGAGTGAAAAGAAGATAAGGAGTGCAGGTCATCAGGAAGTTGGGACTCTTCTTCTGGCCCTCTGCCTTGCAGAGGGATAAGTGAAGGGCATGAAGAGTGGGCGAGGGCGAAGGTTGGGACCATTTTTTAGAAGGGGTGAAGGGACTAAAGGGAAAAGTGGAATCAAGGGTAGAGCCAGGGATTTTTGGGTAAAATGTGATGCAAATCACGCATTTTAAAGAATGTTTATTCAGTAACACTGGTAAAAACTACTAGCTGCACATGAAGGAACTTATCAAACTGGCCCAAATGGCCAAAACAGTGGCTCACTTTCACCCAAAAAAACTGGCCCACACTAGCATTTTGTGTTTGGGGTTTGGACAATGCCCTATTGCTTTGTAGGCCAGCCAGCGCCTGGGTATAGCACAAGATAGAGTTATAATAATGTATATGGAATATTTGTATATCTGTATAAATGCTCATCCCTGAAATCTATTATCCACATGTATCCTCCTGTAACTAAGCTCCCCTCAAGTAACAGCGTCACGATACCCATGGGCTGCTTGTGTGCTACACAAATGTACAAAATAAATTAAAATAAAATGAGATGGGAAGAAGCAACATCAGCAGAAGGGGCGGAGACATTGTTGATAGGGAAAAGCATGGAGGAAAGGGAAGATCGAAAGGTAGAAGAATAGAAAGAGCAAAGATTGTGGCATAGAAGTGGGATAAGAGGTGAAGCAGATGAAGAGAGAGGAGGAAGGCAGGGAGAAAATGACAGAAGGAAATGTTCAGGGGAATAGATGGGGCAGGTCAAGACAGGAATTTCACAGGCATAGAGGAGAACATTAAGTTAAGAGAAGAGCCAGAGGAATGGGAGGGTGGAGTAAGCATTTGGGAGAAATGTAAGGAATTTAGGAGAGGTTGATCGGCCACTATTTCCTGATGATAGTTTTGCCTTTACCGTGGACAGGTTTGTAAATCTTGACATGTTCATAGGAACTTGAATTTTTCATAGTAGGAATTCCTTTGAGTGTTCTTTAACTTCCACCATAAATATAACAACCTCACTCTGATTTTTGCAGTATTATCAAAATCACTAACCATTATATTCATTCTTTTGAAGGCTGACCCCTTAAACGGTACTCTTAATCAACTGACAGTGAGGCAATTTCTTTGTCAAACATAATGGATGATCAGTCGGTAGAGGAGGCTGGGCAGGTCGGACCGTTTTTGCAGATACTAGAAACTACAGTGTCTATTGCTTGCACCTGGAAAAGACACTAGGACGCACTATAAGATCCCATGCATGGACGGAGTGTGACAAGGGCCACAGTCAGCAGCCTACACGCTGTGACTGAGACATTGTAGGTGGTGAGAAGATGTCCTTAAACTGGTAAGGAATGTCTAAACTTTACTGGCCAAGTGGATAGCATTCTTCTCGATATAACTCTTGCATGACATCCAACTAATCTGTGGTCCGCAGTCTGCGTAGCCACCCTAGCGATGCCTCGCACACCCTATGGCTAGCTTCTTTAGCAACTGAAAAGAGTATGCAATCCACTATGAAGGGTAAAATAAAAGCATTTTTCGGAGCAGTGGAAACCCGAGGGGGGAAGGATGACGTGGGCCTCACTGCAAAACATGCAGAGGACTCTGTTCATAGTAAGTAACAACTCTTTGTTAGAATTATGTCTAAGCCTTCCAAAAGGTGACACTGAATCTAAGGTGCCTGATAATGATACAAGTGAACAACTGGCACACACTAATTCTTTGGATACGGCACCAAGGCTTCTCCAAATCTCTTACAATGATCTGAGTCGTAGCCCAGTTCTTGCCCTTTTACACTGTCAGAGCTGGACACTTCCATGGCATCCACACTCTTGCCAGCTAGGGGGATACAGCCCAATTGTCATTGTACCGTGAATAGCCTCGCTCACTTCAAAGCGTTACATGATGTCTGTTTGGGCACACAGAACATCCAAAGAAACCAATAGGTGGCACTCGCAAATATCAGGTGTTTGCACCATAACATCGGGGACACTTTGACTGGGCAGAGATAGGACCAGTCTAAAATGTTTGAGAATGCAGCTATTACAGAGCCTGTGGACGATGGGATAGTAATTCCTATGGAACCTCGGTGTATAGGACAGTCGGAGTTACTCGAGATAAGTGTGAGTGCTTCCCCCATGAACAGGGTCGGACTTGGACCAGAAATAAGCCCAGTCTCCCAAAAAAAAGTGGCCCACCCTTTGCCTCCAAAAAGTGGCCCACCCCTCACCTCACACCCGTTGACCTCTGATGACATCACCGGAAGTGATGTCATTTAACCCTACGCCAAAGTGACATCCCGGGAAGCGATGAAACACGACCTTTCATCCCTTGACAAAACAGGAATGTCATTAAATAGCATTGTTCCTAAGTACACTAAATCACTGTGAATCCAAGCAGATGCCCAAGGCCAAATGACATTATATGTTATTGTATAGCACTTACGCTTAAGCTCTTTTTTATAGAACAAATATGCATACAATATCACCCAACCTGTGTTGGTACTCATTTATCGACCTAAGACTTTTTGAGAAGAAAAAAAATGTGAATAAAAAAACATTTCTTTTTCACATTGTTTTTTCCCAAACCGGCAAAAGCATGGCCAGAAACCGGCACCCACTCCCCAGGGATAAATTCGGCCCGGCCACGGGCCGAAAGGCCGAGGGGCCAATCCAAGCCTGCCCATGAATAATGATGATGTTGTTGCCTGTAATGAGGAAAGGCTACTCCCGAGCAACACTGGTACCCTCACACTATCGTTGTGTCTGACAGCCCTAAAAAAAGATCCTAAGGCCAGGAACCAATCAGGGAAAAAGAAGTCTTGTCAAAAGAAAATATTTTTGTAAAAAAAGGGGTTTTAGGTAACCTAAACATCAAGCAGACATTGGGCCTCATTAGGAGTATGGCGGTAAGGCATCAACGGCTCTGGTATCGCTACCGGCACCATTGTTACCATATGCCATACTACGAGTTCTGCTCTAGGGTGCCCTTGCAGCCACCTGGTCTGACAAGGTGGCCGTACCGGCACCTGCGAGCAGAACTTGATGGTAGTAACGGTACCGTTATGAACGGTACCGCTTCTACCATCCTCCCCATTCTCAATGAGCCCTATGGGGGCTCAAATGGGAATGGGGACGTACCGGGGAATTACTGAGTCAGCCGAGGTTGGAATGGCCCGTTGATTCCCCTTTCGGAGCCGGACCCAAGTTTGGGGGTGGCCATGCCGGTAAAACCGGCATGACTACCTCCAACCGCGCAATGAGACCCAATAAAACCGGAGAGCAACTTCTTATGGGAATTGATTAAAATAAGTTACCGTCTTCTAATAACCAGACAGTCATGGGGAGATGTAAAAAAGAAAAGGCTATCTAAAAGGAGCTCCCACAAACAGGACAATAATCTTGATGGCTGATTAATACAGAGTAAAATAAATGAATCAGTATCTTGCATCAATAATGAGCAAGAACCAAGAGTAGATAGTTGTCACATCGTTGAGGCAAGTTTAACTTCTGAACAAGCAGTGGGGAATGTCTACCTCTCCTCTTACCTACTTAGTGAAGAACCAGATGAGGGCAGTGCTCCTACTTCCATACACTCTCTGCCTGCAAGAATTAGGCATACAATGGAGAAAAAAAAGATTGCCCAGCACCCATTCAATGTACTACTAATAATAATAATAATAACTGCTTTATAATCCAGGATATTTTTGTACTCTACTGGGGAAGAAGCCATCAACAGACAATGGCCCTCGTTACGGGGTTGCCGGAAAACCTGCCACTGGAATATCACAAGGGCGGCGGTAACGGTTTTTCCCCATTTCCATGGATTCCAACAGGACTGCATGGAAATGGGGACATGGAAGCACCAGCACCATTTCTAACAGTGCCGATGCTTCTGTGACAACCATGCTGGTAGAGGTCTTAAAACCCAGCAGGTCAAGCCTGCTGGGTATCGTGGCCCTGAGTGGCATCATTGTAGTATGGCAGTCTGGAAAGGGTGCTAGTACGTTATTATTTCTGGACCTCCATACTCGGAATGAGGTCCAATGTCTTTTGTCCTTGTTGCTGTTACCACTGAGGATATTGATTATGTTGAAATTGTGGACATTTCCTATGCCAGAACATCGATAATTCTTTGCTTCACTTCTGAAGTGGTGAAAATCATACTATCACCTACTTTTCTGAAGATGGGGTATGGCCTATCTACTGACACCCTTGTGAGCATAGAGCTGTTAGTCCACCACCCAGAATTGAAGTTAACATGTAACAGGGACAGCAGACAGTCGAAGGTATTAAACACGAAACTGGAGAAAAAATCTGCAAGCTATGTTAGACTGGGCCTGGCTACCACAGCCGCTTATGCAAAAGAAGAATATTCCTAACACTCACAAAGAATGTTTGCAGATTTTGCCATGCAATACAAGATGATTTAACCATTTGGCCCACTCCTTGACCTCTCTTATCTTTGTAGATGCTGACATTTTCCTCCTCCAGGAAACCTAGCTATGAACATCTTGTCAACTAGATGGATACAGTACTATTGTTAACGGTGCTACAAAGGGCTTTAGAGGCCCTCCTATGGGTGGCCAAATCATTGGCATAAGAAACAACCTAGGTTTTGTTGAAATTTAAATTCCTTGTCATACTCCCTATATTGCAGCACCCATTATCTGTCTTAACAGAGGAAACTATGGTTTGGTTATCAATGTATATAGGCCTCCTTGTGCCACACATCTGCCAAACATATCAGTAACGGTCTCAGAGAGAAATGATGTTCACAATCATGGAACTACAAAATGATAGCCACAATTAGCAGTGACTTTATTGTACACTGGGGCCCTCAGTACAATAATGAGCATTACAAACATTTGGTAGCAGAAATTCCTGAAGCTCGGGTACTTATTACTAAAGGTGATTGACCGGGTGTAATGGTTATGGAATTCATGTTAGGTCAGGATATGGTTACGTTAAATGGTCATGCTAACGGGGACACAGCTTATCTCCCCATGTGGCATATGGGACTAACCAAGCTACCCTTGATGACATGTTTGTGGATGTCTCTAACTTGGTAAGTGTAGACAAAATGACTGTTAAATCCCCAGATAACAATGATCATGACATCATAAAACTGAGCATTGGCACCCAGGTGGTGACCCCAGAGACTTTTATGAAAGATGTGCGTAAAGCAAATAAACAAGGCAATTGTCTGTATTGGTCCAATCAGAATATTAGTGCATTGAACCATCATTTAAGAACGATTTGTTCTGCTGGACATAGGCTGATGCCTGGCTCTTTGGAGGAACTTGATGGATGGATCATGATAGTGGTAAAGAAATTAAAAAAAGAAACCCAGGCAAAATATTCAAACTAGGATGCAATACGTATGACATGTTAATTGCCAAGAGAAAGCACCACCTTAGACAGGCCACACACATATTATCTCAAAATAAGTCGATAACTAGGGAAGACCAATCTAAGCAAATTATATTATTCAAACATCCATATAAAAATTGTCTAACTGTACAGAAGGTATCTGATACGAATAACTCATGGCAGACTATACTCAGGATTGTAGTCACTATCAATCGCAAAAGATTGTGCGCATTGGTGAATGGGAATATAGGCAGTGCTAACTCTGCTTTGATAAATAGTGTTTCAGAGGACAAATGGGAGACTTGTTACTGAGATGGACTCTGCTCCTAATCATCTCCCGCATTTGTATTTTAATTTATATAGCGCCTTACGCCAAAGCGCTGTACATAGAATCAAAACAGTACAAAAAAATTACGTGAGTATGAGGTCCCCAAGGGTAAATATTACACATGCAGATATACAGCCAATGACATTTAAGTACTCATAAAAGCCCTTAAAAAATGTGACGCTACAGCACCTGATGGTCTTACCAATATGATTGTCAAATATGATCCTAGAACCTGAGAAAACATAATAAATACTGTGGCCCTCATTACGAGTGAGCCGGTCAGGAATTAAGGTGCCAATGACAACGTTAATGGCACCTTTTCTGGACCGGATCACTCCTAGTCTACATGTAGGGACTGTGAACTACCGGCTGGCCTGACCTGCTGGGAGTACAGATCCTTACCAACAGATAAATCACTGAATCACCAGCACCGTTAACCATGGTGCTAGTGCATGAGTGTTCCCATTCCAGTGGAGTCCTATGGGAATGGGAATGGGAACTTACTGTTCCGTGCAGTCTGTAATATCCCTATATTACTGGGATATCAGGCAGCGGAAATGGTAAACTGAGGTTGCCGGTAGGTACTACCAGTGGCCTACTGGCAACCTCGTAATGAGGGCCAATATTGAAACTTCCAATAGAATCCCTCTATCCTCGAAACATTTTTTGATGATTCTGATTTTTGAAACTCGGCCCAGAGACAATCCTGCAAATGATTGGCTTCTGGCTGTGCTGGATTTCTCTAGCAGGGTCGTTGCTGCCCTTATATTAAAGACCCTTAAACAATGGGCCCGAGAGAGTGGTATCTTGCATGTTCCCCAAACGGGCTTTCGCAGTCAGTACTCGAGTGTATGTAATATATGTTGGCTATGGTCGAGCATTTGAAAAAGCAATTAGATCCAAACTCTGGACAAAGCTCCTGAATTGGGGCATTGATAAAGGCTTACTTAACATGCTGTGCCCACCTCCACTCAGACACAACTGACCGCATTGATCTGGGGGGTACAGGCCAATTTACAGATTAATACAAACAAATAGAGGGTTAAACAGGGGTGCATATTGGCCCCCCTACTTTTTAACCTTTATATGGCAGATCTCCCAGATGTCTTAAATAGGGGTAGGAATGTTCCTCCAAAGTGGGGTACTGAACATCTTCCCATGTTGTCATATGCAGATGCTATAATCATCATAGATCACACCCAGATTGGGTTAAAAAGGACCATTACAGGCCTCATGAAATACTTTGGGGAGAACGATCTGGTGATGAATCCCAAAGAAATGTGCATGATATATTTTGGTATTAAAAGGTGTTTCACCTATTACAGGCCTTCATGTGGAAAATAATGTAATTGAGGTGTCCCCATCCTCTATATATATATATGTATATATATATATAGGCTCTCTAATGTCTTGTAAAAATCAGAGATGGAGCTAATGTGCCTTCCATCAAATTGAAGGCACATAGAAAGTGAGGATCTATCGTGTGGTTTATACATACACATCATGGGTTCAGCATTAGTGGGTTCCTCACTGTCTGTAAACAAAGCATGGTGCCAACTATTGTATATGGCCTTAAATCCTGGCATATAGCTGATTGCAAGTGGCTCAATCAAATAGAGGGTGCATTACTTAGGCGTATACTGGGTCTTTCTAAGTGTCCCTGTATGTAGAATAGGACTGAACCTAGGATTTATTTTGTTGGCCACTATGCTTGATATTAGAAAGCTGACCATGTGGCTCAAAATTATGAAGCAACCCACTATCCCTTTTAATTCCTTATTGGGAAAATAATTATGAGATGGAAGAAATAAGAAATTGGAAGTGTTCAGAAAGTATTGTATCACTTTTGTGGAGAGAATGCAGTGGTCCATTTATTGGATTATGGATCTGCACACACTGATTCCAAAATTACATAAGAGAGCTTTCAGTGGGGATCTATGTGCTGACTTAGAATTACTGAAAGGATACTATTTGACCCAAGAAAATGTTGAGCAAACTTATATACCAGGCACACCTCAACCATATCGACTTAAGTGCCCAGGCCCCAGAGTTAGGATTTTTTTTTTTATGTTTGCTAAATTCAATGAGCTCCCTTGCTTGATAGAACAGGGCACTCAACTGAATGTACCGTGGGAGAAGAGAGTATATCGCCTTTGCTTAGATGCTAACAAAGCAAAAACACTCAGACATATTCTCATCCAATGCTGAGACCTGAAAAGAAACGCACAAAACTAATCGGTCCCTTTCTCTATAGTAGCAACACATTGGAGAAGTCCACTTTTTGGGGTAGATGCATGCATGGGTTCACCACACCTATGAAAATTGCTTTTATGAATTTATAGACAATAGCAACTTCATTGTTTTCTGCTCCTCCCCGATTGCTAACCTGTATCTGTCGATTTTTAGGATTATAATCTAGGAATAATGAGATGAGTTGTAGGATATACTTTTTTTCCTTTTTTTCCTTTTAATTCTTAAGGGTGTAATGGGTATTATCTGAGATAGTTTTATTGTAAGAATACGTTTTTATATTGTAATTGTATTTGTATATTGGGCAGATGTTGAAAACAGTTTGACCATATTGATCAAAAAGTTATTTGAAGGAAAAAAATCAAATAAAATCAAAGAGGAAACGTAAAGCAAACATCAGTTATTAAAAAAAAAAATCTTTTAAATGTGATCGCCATCAGTCAATGTTTTCAATGAAACTGGTATGAACAAATCCTAAGTACTTTTAGAATGAGTCCTATTAGTATAAAGACTGGAAACATCTATTGTTACTGGAGTAACATCTCTCCCATGTAAATGTAGGTTTTTTCAATTAGGTTAGAATTAGACTAGAACGTTTGTAATGTTGTTCAAAGGATGTTCATCACAGTCAATGAATTGGCATAGAAAATACCAAACATAGCTACATAATGTTTTCCATAGAGTCTCACTGTGTGCCACTATTTTGACCTGGTGATGTGGTTGGTAGCTTAGGTGTTTTTGTTCAGCTGTCAAAAAGGGGTACATTTGTGTCAAATGGATTAAAGCAAGCTCCAGTATCCATTGCTTTTCAATGTCTACATTCACCACGTTTCATAGTAGACTGTTGATGTCCAAGGTTGGATATTGTTCTAGCTTCAAGTACGTTACTTTGTCCTGAAGCTGTTACAATTCTCCACATGGTAATTGTCAAAGTCTTGGAATGTTGCTCTGATTCTGTCAGCAGGTTTAATCACAATCTTCAAATCCTTACCTAGTTTCTAATTCTACTTTAGAAATCATACATCACAATGATGACTTTTTTGAGACTGACTGACTGAAGTTCATCAGTCGTTCACCACCTTGGTGAATATATCCATTGCTTTGTTCATTATATTGACATATCTGTGGTAAAAAATGGTAGTGTCATTTTAATTTGCAAGAAATACATGTAATTCCACAAGCGTTGCACATTCGTTATGAGATGGTGGCTCAAAGGACAAGCACTTGTTTAATGTGGTCTCTTCTATTTTTGAAAGATGTCTTTGTGAGAGATTTGTGACTATGGCTTCTTGGCTTGTGCTTATGTTTTTTCCTTTGTCTAGGGGATTTTCAATCCCTAGTCTTCCCACTGTCCATCGTGAAGGCTCTACTTCAGTGAGTACTCTGTTGATGACTGGTTTTCTTCAGTTACCCCAGTTGTATTTAGTTGCCCTGGCCCCTTTCCAGATTGCTTTTTTAAAGATTATCAGGCCGATTCATGGAATAAATGTGCGCCGAAAATCCCGGCGCAGAGGGGCCAATACGTGCGCTGCGCCGAAAATCAGCGCAAAGCGCAGGGAAACCAGCGCACGTCGATTCATGGAAGTCCCTGCGCAAGAAAAGCAGAGGACGTGCGCGGAAAAAACGCGCGGCGCAGGCCGGCGCACAGGTCAACCAACGTCGTGCGCCACGGCCACTGCGCCATCACTCCGAGCGCAGCGCACAGCTCTAAAGTAGGCGGGACACAGGGCGGGACACTCGGAATGGGGAATAAAATGGGGCACAACACTCGAAATGGGGAAGAATGTGGGCGGCACGGGGAAAGTTAAGGAGGCAAGTGCGCGGAACGCCCACACGCTCGCATACAACACGTATTCATGGAATAGAATAGGGCAAAAAAGCGCACGCTCAAAGCAGCGCACAGGCACAAACAGGCACAAACACGACCGCCACAAGAAAGCAGGCGGTAGCGTCTCTGCGCCTGCAAGAAATGTGCGCTAAAAGGTGCGCCAACAAATAGCACCTATATACAGACATGATCAATGTCCAATACTGTGGCCCTCCAGGACAAATGACGTACAAAGGGGTACCCACAAACACAGACACGCGCAGAGAGAAAAAATAAACGTGTGCGTGCATACCGGGGTGCGCGGTAAGTTGCACACGCGATATGGCCGGGTACGTGGATTTCAGGGGTGCGCGGGAAGTTCCACACGCGATATGGCAGGGTACGTGGATTACAGGGGTGCGCGGGAAGTTCCACACGCGACATGGCAGGGAACGTGGATTTCAGGGGTGCGCGGGAAGTTCCACACGCGATATGGCCGGCTACGTGGATTGCAGGGGTGCGCGGGAAGTTCCACACGCGATATGGCAGGGTACGTGGATTGCAGGGGTGCGCGGGAAGTTCCACACGCGAAATGGCAGGGAACGTGGATTTCAGGGGTGCGCGGGAAGTTCCACACGCGATATGGCCGGCTACGTGGATTGCAGGGGTGCGCGGGAAGTTACACACGCGATATGGCAGGGTACGTGGATTTCAGGGGTGCGCGGGAAGTTGCACACGCGAAATGGCCGGCTACGTGGATTTCAGGGGTGCGCGGGAAGTTCCACACGCGATATGGCCGGCTACGTGGATTCCAGGGGTGCGCGGGAAGTTCCACACGCGATATGGCAGGGTACGTGGATTCCAGGGGTGCGCGGGAAGTTCCACACGCGAAATGGCAGCTACGTGGATTTCAGGGGTGCGCGGGAAGTTCCACATGCGATATGGCCGGCTACGTGGATTGCAGGGGTGCGCGGGAAGTTCCACACGCGATATGGCAGGGTACGTGGATTGCAGGGGTGCGCGGGAAGTTCCACACGCGAACTGGCAGGGAACGTGGATTTCAGGGGTGCGCGGGAAGTTCCACACGCGATATGGCCGGCTACGTGGATTGCAGGGGTGCGCGGGAAGTTACACACGCGATATGGCAGGGTACGTGGATTTCAGGGGTGCGCGGGAAGTTGCACACGCGAAATGGCCGGCTACGTGGATTTCAGGGGTGCGCGGGAAGTTCCACACGCGATATGGCCGGCTACGTGGATTCCAGGGGTGCGCGGGAAGTTCCACACGCGATATGGCAGGGTACATGGTTTCGAGGGGTGCGTGGGAAGTTCCACACGCGAAATGGCCGGCTACGTGGATTTCAGGGGTGCGCGGGAAGTCAACACGCGATATGGCAGGGAACGTGGATTCCAGGGGTGCGCGGGAAGTTCCACACGCGAAATGGCCGGCTACGTGGATTTCAGGGGTGCGCGGGAAGTTCCACACGCGATATGGCAGGGTACGTGGATTTCAGGGGTGCGCGGGAAGTTGCACACGCGAAATGGCCGGCTACGTGGATTTCAGGGGTGCGCGGGAAGTTCCACACGCGATATGGCCGGCTACGTGGATTCCAGGGGTGCGCGGGAAGTTCCACACGCGATATGGCAGGGTACGTGGATTCCAGGGGTGCGCGGGAAGTTCCACACGCGAAATGGCCGGCTACGTGGATTTCAGGGATGCGCGGGAAGTTCCACACGCGATATGGCCGGCTACGTGGATTGCAGGGGTGCGCGGGAAGTTCCACACGCGATATGGCAGGGTACGTGGATTGCAGGGGTGCGCGGGAAGTTCCACACGCGAAATGGCAGGGAACGTGGATTTCAGGGGTGCGCGGGAAGTTCCACACGCGATATGGCCGGCTACGTGGATTGCAGGGGTGCGCGGGAAGTTACACACGCGATATGGCAGGGTACGTGGATTTCAGGGGTGCGCGGGAAGTTGCACACGCGAAATGGCCGGCTACGTGGATTTCAGGGGTGCGCGGGAAGTTCCACACGCGATATGGCCGGCTACGTGGATTGCAGGGGTGCGCGGGAAGTTCCACACGCGAATTGGCTGTGTGCTCCCAGGCATTACCTGTACACCCTCCACGGCCCCTGCAGGCAGCACACACAACAGGGAACTACCCTGCACACCTGCTCATGTCTCCCACCACCCCCACCCCCCATCCACCAGGGACACCCTCCACCAGGCCCCCACCCATGTCTCCCACCACCCCCACCCCCAGCACTGTGGGGAACCTGCCAGCAGGCCCCCACCCATGTCCAACCCATGTCTCCCACCACCCCCACCCCCCATCCACCAGGGACACCCTCCACCAGGCCCCCACCCATGTCTCCCACCACCCCCAACCCCCCATCCACCAGGGACACCCTCCACCAGGCCCCCACCCATGTCTCCCACCACCCCCAACCCCCCATCCACCAGGGACACCCTCCACCAGGCCCCCACCCATGTCTCCCACCACCCCCAACCCCCCATCCACCAGGGACACCCTCCACCAGGCCCCCACCCATGTCTCCCACCACCCCCAACCCCCCATCCACCAGGGACACCCTCCACCAGGCCCCCACCCATGTCTCCCACCACCCCCACCCCCAGCACTGTGGGGAACCTGCCAGCAGGCCCCCACCCATGTCCAACCCATGTCTCCCACCACCCCCACCCCCCATCCACCAGGGACACCCTCCACCAGGCCCCCACCCATGTCTCCCACCACCCCCAACCCCCCATCCACCAGGGACACCCTCCACCAGGCCCCCACCCATGTCTCCCACCACCCCCACCACTGTGGGGAACCTGTCAGCAGGCCCCCACCCATGTCCAACCCATGTCTCCCACCACCCCCAACCCCCATCCACCAGGGACACCCTCCACCAGGCCCCCACCCATGTCTCCCACCACCCCCACCCCCAGCACTGTGGGGAACCTGCCAGCAGGCCCCCACCCATGTCCAACCCATGTCTCCCACCACCCCCACCCCCCATCCACCAGGGACACCCTCCACCAGGCCCCCACCCATGTCTCCCACCACCCCCAACCCCCCATCCACCAGGGGCACCCTCCACCAGGCCCCCACCCATGTCTCCCACCACCCCCACCCCCAGCACTGTGGGGAACCTGCCAGCAGGCCCCCACCCATGTCCAACCCATGTCTCCCACCACCCCCAACCCCCATCCACCAGGGACACCCTCCACCAGGCCCCCACCCATGTCTCCCACCACCCCCAACCCCCCATCCACCAGGGACACCCTCCACCAGGCCCCCACCCATGTCTCCCACCACCCCCACCCCCAGCACTGTGGGGAACCTGCCAGCAGGCCCCCACCCATGTCCAACCCATGTCTCCCACCACCCCCAACCCCCCATCCACCAGGGGCACCCTCCACCAGGCCCCCACCCATGTCTCCCACCACCCCCACCCCCAGCACTGTGGGGAACCTGCCAGCAGGCCCCCACCCATGTCCAACCCATGTCTCCCACCACCCCCACCCCCCACCCACCAGGGACACCCTCCACCAGGCCCCCCCCCCCATGTCTCCCACCACCCCCACCCCCAGCACTGTGGGGAACCTGCCAGCAGGCCCCCACCCATGTCCAACCCATGTCTCCCACCACCCCCAACCCCCCATCCACCAGGGGCACCCTCCACCAGGCCCCCACCCATGTCTCCCACCACACCCACCCCCAGCACTGTGGGGAACCTGCCAGCAGGCCCCCACCCATGTCCAACCCATGTCTCCCACCACCCCCACCCCCCACCCACCAGGGACACCCTCCACCAGGCCCCCACCCATGTCTCCCACCACCCCCACCCCCAGCACTGTGGGGAACCTGCCAGCAGGCCCCCACCCATGTCCAACCCATGTCTCCCACCACCCCCAACCCCCCATCCACCAGGGGCACCCTCCACCAGGCCCCCACCCATGTCTCCCACCACCCCCACCCCCAGCACTGTGGGGAACCTGCCAGCAGGCCCCCACCCATGTCCAACCCATGTCTCCCACCACCCCCACCCCCCACCCACCAGGGACACCCTCCACCAGGCCCCCACCCATGTCTCCCACCACCCCCACCCCCAGCACTGTGGGGAACCTGCCAGCAGGCCCCCACCCATGTCCAACCCATGTCTCCCACCACCCCCACCCCCCACCCACCAGGGACACCCTCCACCAGGCCCCCACCCATGTCCCCCTGGCCCCTGGTCCTGACGATTCACAATAATGGCAGTAATGGCCAGCATACCCAGCACAAACACCCAGGCAAGGATTGCATGCACCCACATAGTGAATGCAATCACATGACACAACCCCAAAGGCAAGTATGCAAAAGAACACATGTCCGCCACACACACATACACAATGGGTGCAAGTGAATGTCAAAACCCATATCATGACATGTAAGAAACCAAAGAAAAAATGACACAAGTGTAAGATAATATAAAAATGTATTAAATAAAAAAATAAGTAAACTAATACAACTATCTGGCAAAGCAAATAAAAGGTCCATGTCCGGGAACAAAAATGAGAAACCAAAAAACAAAGGATAGAAAAATCAATAGATTATGTCCAAAGCAAACACATGTAGCATGAAATCAAAGAAAAACCATTACGACATGGTGTAAACAATATGAAATTAAAAAAATGTATCTCCCAAAAAATAACAATATATACAGGAATGTTCAAGGGTCCATGAGCCCAACACCACTAATGAAACCTAATACTAACTAAGTTAAAAAATATGTACAAAAAAGTGGCCATTGTCCAAGCGGTCCAAAATAATAAAAAGAAATAAAGGAAACCTAGCACTAACTAACTAAAAAACTATATACAAAGGCAGCGGGCTAGTCCTGCGGCTCACTTGGTGATGCTGGCCAGGGCATCCTCGAACTCCATGTCAATGTCCTGGAGGCGGGACTCAGTCCTGGCCCCGAGGTCTCGCAGGGACAACCCCATGTGCTCACCAAATTCCCTGCGAGCCTCCTCGAGGCACTCAGCCCGCCTCAATGCCTGATGCATGGAGATCTCCGCCCTGGCCATGGCGAGCCGCTCCTCTTCCGCCCGCTGCCGCTCCCCACCTATCCGCTGGCCAAACTCCTCCCACACGGAACACACCGCCATGCCAGGGTTGCCCTGCCCTCCGGCCGATGCCTGCCCCTCTGATCTTGATGGCCCTGAGCCATGATGCCTCCCACGTCGAGCCCGCTGCTGCCTCCGACGCCACTGCCTCTGCCAGCACGACGGCATCCAGGCTGATGGTAACCACCGACGCCGTCGTGCACGTGCCCTGCCCGATGATGCCGGCACATCTTCCATCTGCTGGGGTCCACTTGCTGTGTCGTCCACCCCTGCTGGACCTCCGACTCCCAACTGCGGCAGGGATGGGATCCCCACCGAGCTGGCTGCATTGGTCGGGGCAGGTCCACAGGGGGCCATGGTGGCATCTGGGCCGGAAGACGGCAAGGAGAACCACCGGTGGATAGCCTGCACAGAGGAGGAGAGGGCCGTCAGATTGGCCAACACATGCAGGAACCCCCCGAACATGGCCGATCCCAATTGGGCCACGTCGGCACGGTGCACTTCGTGATGACGTGCGTGCTCCTCCCGGGAAGCATGCACGGCATCACGAATCACAGCCGTGCGCATCGCGACCCCAATCAGGACCTGCTCCACGCGGCCAGGGGTTCCCACGGCCGCAGGTGGAGGGGAGTCAGTTGACATGGACATCCCCTCTACCTGCGGACGGGCCTGGGACGGGGCATCCCTGCTGGTGCATGGTGGTGCACTCACAGGGTCAGGGACAGCGACATGCACAGGCACCTCCACGGTGACCTGTGCTGCCTCCTGCCCCTGGCCCTGGACTGCACCACTTGCACCAGCAGGGATGCTCCCACCAGGCCCCATGTGTGCACCAGTGTCGGCCTCCTCCTCCTCTGTGCAAACCACCAACCTGGATGGCTCCTCACCGTCTCCCGCCGTAGCAGGCCCCTGTGGGGGCTCACCCACCCCTTCCGCTGCAGCCGTGGGGGCATCCCCGCCGCCTTGCTCCACAGCGCCGTCTCCGCCCTCTTCTTCACTAGCCGCTGCGTAGATGGAGACAAAGGACACAAGCATCAGGCTACTGTACAATGGTCCCCTAGACAGGAAGCAATAGCAGATGAACACCCCTGTCAAAGTACACTTCCATCATGTCCCTCCACAACACATGGGTCAGTCCAGGCAAAACACACACAGTAACAGGCATGGTGCATGCCATGCACATTTCCATGCATGTCCAATTGACTCTTGAAACATTCAATGATATGTAACTCACATGCATCATGGCTCATGCATATCACATGCACACACTTCACCTCAGTCACATCCATCTGGCCCCAATCACACCGAACACAGGCAAAACAAGGGGAAGTTGGGTGCGTCACTGAATCTGTGCATTGTCACACACATGTGTCATGCATCCATGGCATGCACAAGTCACAGACATGCAGGTCAGGCACACAGACATGACTACCATATATGTACCTGGCATCAGCACCCATCCATCACCCCCATCCATGTCCAGGTACAGAGACTGGCATGCTCTCATGTCCCAAATCTGCATAGTGCTCCCCATGCCGCATTTCAACACATGCAACAACCATGTGGGTCACACATCACTGGTCGCACATGCATTACCATGATGTCCCAGCACACATACATGCATACATGGCCCATGGCACACATACAGGCAAGTATCATAGAACCAGCACACCGCAACATGCACTGTCTCACACAGTGATGCTTGGACACTTACCGCTCAACTCCAGACGGGTCTCCCTCTCAAGGATCTGGGCGTGGAGCGCTGGGCGTACGCGTTCCAGGACCCTCTTCTGGATGGAACTCATGTGGCCCCGGCCCCCCTCCACGAGGCGCCGGGCCTTCACAAGGGTCCTGGACCTCAAGTCCTCCCAGCGCTTCTTGATCTTCAAGACGTTGCGGGTTGCCACCCCCTCCGCGTTGATGGCAACCACACAGTCGGCCCAGATCCTCTCCCGTCCTTCCTTGCTGGCGCGGGACGATCCAAAGAGGGCATCATACTGCCCCAGGACATGCTCCACCAGGACACCAACTTCGGTGGCAGTGAAGCTGGTGCCCCTCTGCCCCTCTGGCCTGGGGTTGCCACTGGTGCCAGATGTAGAAGTGCCCGACATGGCAACCCCAGAGGCAGGTGTGGGTGGGCAACTGGGTCCTGGGGCTGGGCTGTGGAGCGATGTAATCCCAGTTGGGAGTCTTCAGTTCCAGCAGGGGTGGACACAGCAACTGGACCCCTGCAGATGGCTGATGTGCAGGCACCAAATGGCAGGGCACGGTGGCAGCAGGCAGGCAGGCAGGCAGGCAGCAGCAGATAGCACGTGGGAGGCTGCTCAGGGCACTGGGGGGGCAGTAACTCGGCCTTCGGGGCAGGAGCGTGGTGTTCCGTGTGTTTTCGGGTGGCCAGCTTGATACGGAGTGATTTGGCACGTGAAATTCCTGCACGTCAGCGTGAAATCCGAGGAAAGGCCCTTAGCGCGTAAGTGCGTCAGCACGCATACGCGATTCTATTGGACCAGAGTCCCTCATCGCGTAAGCGCGTCTGACGTGATCCGCACGGGCGTTCCCCACTCAGCACGTGAAGACGGAGCACACGCGGAAATACTGCACGTCAGAGTGTCATCGCGTGTAATTGGCCAAAAGTGCGCGTACACGCCATTGGCCTATGTACGTGTATTTCATCGCGTGTAATTGGGCAAAAGTGCGCGTACACGCCATTGGCCTATGTACGTGTATTTCATCGCGTGTAATTGGCCAAAAGTGCGCGTACACGCCATTGGCCTATGTACGTGTATTTCATCGCGTGTAATTGGGCAAAAGTGCGCGTACACGCCATTGGCCTATGTACGTGTATTTCATCGCGTGTAATTGGCCAAAAGTGCGCGTACACGCCATTGGCCTATGTACGTGTATTTCAGGGGTGCGCGGCCACTTACACAAGCAAGTACGTCAGCGCACCTGTATGCCTGCTGCGTGGGAATTTCCACACACGATTGGAGTGGGAACTCGATTCCAGGGGTGCGAGGCTCACACGCTCGCCTACAACACGCGCAAGGCATTAATTTGCGCACTTTTCAATAAACAAGCCAGATGCCAGGATGAACATACCGTTCCTAGCAGCAGTGGCAGTGGGCTACCAAAGGAGGAGGAGGAGGAGAGTCAGGGCCAGAATATTCACACCCAGAACCAGCCTATTCGGGATGCCTGATGACCAGGTGTATGGGAGGTACAGGTTTCCAGCACACATCATACTGGACCTGGTCAGTGAGTGGGAGGATGACCTCACATCACCCACCCTGTGCTCCCAAGCACTCAGCCCCCTGCAGAAGGTCCTGAATGTACTGCACTTCTTGGCCACTGGATCCTTTCAGCGGACAAGTGCCATAGTGGGTGGGGTGTCACAGGCCACGCAGTCACGCTGCCTACACCAGGTCTTGAACATCATCACTGCACGGCCATCAGTCCGCAGGCACATATATCTCCCCAGGACTCATGCAGAAAGGCGGACGTGCATCCAGGAATTCTATGGTGTGGCTCAATTCCCCAAAGTGCTTGGTGCAATTGACTGCACACATGTGGCTCTACGTCCACCCAGGGCAACAGAGCACATCTATAGAAACCGCAAGCACTGGCATTCCATCAACGTGCAAGTTGTATGCAATGCCAAGGGAATAATCACATCAGTATATGCCAACTATCCAGGGTCCACCCACGACAGCTTCATCTACAGAATGTCTACCCTATGCCGGGACCTAGAGGCTGGACAGCATGGAGATACATGGCTGCTTGGTGAGCATGAATGCCACTGCACATGCATGCATGTCAGATACTGGGTCATGACACAACACCACTAATGATACCCATCACCACCTCCACAGGGGACAGTGCCTACCCTATCAGCCCCCACATGATGACCCCAATCCGGAACCCCACCACGCCACCCCAGGTAAGGTACAACACAGCCCACATTGCAACACGGGGCATAGTGGAGCGCACATTCGGAGTGCTCAAGTCACGCTTTCGCTCCCTTGACCGTTCTGGCGGGCAGCTGTTATATGCTCCCCGAATAGTGTGCAGGATCATAGTGGCAGCATGTGTCCTGCACAACGTTGCAACACGCCGGGGCCTGCCCGTGGACATGGTGGTGCCCCCACATCCACAACCACATGCACGCCCGCTGCGCATGGGAGGGGAAAGGGCACGGGGGGAGGCAGCCCGTACGCAACTGGTGGCCAACTTCTTCACCTAGGAATCACAGTGCTGGCTAGTGCACACTGCTCTGGCACATACCATCTGACAATCAATGATGACACTACCTGACAATGTCTGAAATTTACTTGACAATAAACTGTCAGATACACATCAGCCTGAGATTGTTAACATGGAAGTGTCAATATGTGTGCACCCCTAGCTACACATACACCAGCAATGCATCACAACGCAAAGACACAACTCCATCAATCTAATATGAATTGCCACAGGCGATTCACTACATGACAACATTGCCATGTCACCCATTCCCTTCACAGTCCCGCCACTGAGGACACCATGTCATGGTATGTGACAGCAAACAAACTGGCCATCACAACATGACACCAGTGTCACAAATAGCAGTGCCCCAAATGGAACATAGCCGCACTTGAGCAGCTAACGGACCTGGAGCCACTACTACACACCTGTGTAAGAGTAATTTCAATCAAATTACACACCAACCCACCCTGAAGCCCACCCAAACAAGACACAATGCATGTAATCAATGGTAGTCTCATTACCTGATTCTGCTGGTATGTCCTCACCGTCCAGATGTACAGTGATGGCGCCATGCAAAAGTGTCAGTGCACATCTACCGACATGTAGTCTGACTCCAGAGAGTATGCCCTTGTGAAGATCTGTGTGAAATACCTGCAAAACATGAGCAACATATGTAAGTAGAGGCACATATCAAACCATCATGCATAGTTAGGTGCAACAACAATGAACACTATGAATGTCTACACAGTATTGACTATGGACTGGCCAACAGCTCATGGGAGTCCAATGTCACCGTGTAATTTGATGTCACTTGGGCACACCCTTTGCAAGCCCATGGAAACGGAAGCAGGAGGGGTGTGGATGTCTGCTACCCAAGCATCGAAACCAAACTCAGGACAAGCCTGCATGTGCCCAGCCACAATACAGTGTATGCCCAGGTACCCACACAAGGCAACACTCTTGCAAAATAAAAATAAAATAGAGAAAAAATGGCCATGAAAGGGCCGGCGGGGGGGGGCACCTATGAGGTCCGAGGACAGGATGCACGCCACAATCCACCTGTGTGGATCATGGGAAACGAAAACACCCCATAGGCTCGTGGCCCACACGGCTACTCTGTTGTGGGAGATGAGTCGCTAGGGCTCTGGCCAGACCCTGCAGCTGACTCTGGAGGTGGGGGAGCTGCCTCAGAAGATGGTGTGACAATGGGAGGCAGCCCACGCAAAGCACGAGTTTGCTCCTCCATGGCTGCAAGCAGGCGGGTCTGGTAGTTCTGGTTCTGGGTTATAATCATGCGGAGGTCCCCATGCAGTAACTCCCGGGATGACCTGACCTCCGCACGAGTTGCCTGCATCTCGGCCGAGAGCGTCCGTGTCAGACGCTCCAGCTGCTCCTCTGTCCTTCTATGGGATGAAGCCTCAAGCTCTAACAGGGTCGACCTGAGGTGACGGAGTTCTTCCCTCAGGCCTTCCCTGTGGCGCTGGGACTCCATGGAAAGTGATTCCCGCAGAGTCGCCAGTGCCGCCCGCCTGTCCATGTTGGACGCCAACATATCCTCCCTGTGTGCCTGGCAGATGGACTCTGTAGCCTGCTCCAGTCGCTCCATCAGCCTTTCTGGGGGGACAATGGAAGTGGCCACCCTATCCATGGCCTGTGCAATCATCTCGGATGATGCTGCCTGTTGGGTGGCCATACCGTAGATGGATTGCTCCCAAACGGTATTGCCAGGTGGCATACGGCCACCACGTTGACGGGCACCACACCTGCCTGGGGCAAGGCGGACTGCGCCTTGCTGTGCCGGCAAGGCCTCAGGCTGCAGGACTGCATTCCCTCTCTGATCTGCAGCCCCAGGAACAGGATCAGAGATTGGGTGGTGTGGCCCTGCATCCGTAACCACCGGAGGCTGATCTGCCGACACTGACATCCCCATTGAGGGCAATGGCCCGGCTGCAGGTGGGTCGGACAGAGGAGATTCTCTCCCAAGAACACTCACCTGCGACTACACATAGGTGTCATCCTCCGAGTCTACACCTGAATACTGCTCGGGGGAGGAACCCCCAGAGACACCCCTCGACAGCACGGCCTGCAGCACTTGTGGGTTTTCACCCACAAACACACCACGTCCCTCACTTGTGGTAGGTCGGCCCGGGTTGCCCTCCTGGGACGGCTCAACCACCACATCCCCAGCATCAACAAGTGCTTCGTCCCCTGCAAAGACATGAAAGAGATAAATGGAAACAGGCATTAGCACCATGGCATGCAACAAGGGCTGATGAACAACAGAGGCAGTAGTTCTACGACACATGTCCCACATGACTGGGAGACCTCCTATGCATTCACCATCACTGGGTCTGTAGGGGAGGCTCAGGGCATACAATGTACAGATTGGAGAGCAACGCCTGTTCACCATGCTGCCTAGCACTGCCATCACACATTGGCCGGTGATTGCCATGTCAAAGGCACATGCCATCACACACATGGCATGTGACATAGCCACCAAGTGAAGAGGGAGAGGAGGGCGAGTTTTTTGGATTTCAACCACTCTGGTCCTGACATTGCATCGTCACTTCAATAAGTATACATGTTGTACATGGATCTGCTAGTCCAAATAGGCCACGATGCACAGTGCCTTGTCTACATCAACAAAATGCAGTAAACAATGTGATTCCACCTCCCCATCACCTGTAAAGGATTCATATTGCATTCGTGAAGCACCGGTCCAGAAATGTATGAAGGTACAGCGGAGCACTGAGGGGTGGTGGGGCAGAAGGGGATGCCAGTCAACAATCCTACTGGTGCTGGTGTCATTCATGTCACGCAAGTGCAGGGGTGGGTGGCACAATGAAGTGCAAGGGGAAGTGGCGGCTGGAAGTGCTGTACAAGGTAAGTAGGACTTGACGTCAAGGGCAGATGGTGTTAGGCGCAGACAAGTGCTGGGGGGGTGGCCTATAGGGGTACAGAGTCAATCATGCAGTGCTGTGGGCTCGGAGGGGACAGGGGAGGTACACACTGCATCTGGCTCGGCAAGGTCCTTGCAGATTTCTATGTGTCCTGCAGAGTTGTCACATGCCGCAGATATGTGCCCTTGGATTGGGGATCTCATCTTGGTGAAAAGGGTGAGGCGCTATTGCCTTTGGAGCATGTGGCAGGCCAGTTTGCCAGAGGATGGCCATGATGCAGGACATTCCCTCTCTGCCACCCGGCACCTGTGGTTTGGGTTCACAAGATCCGAGTCATGCCAGGACTCTGCATTGGCATGGGGCTTCAGACAGGTGGTCATGACCGTGGCAAAGACATCCAGTGTACCTGACATGGAGTGGAGCATGGAGTGTGCCCTGTCAGGATGGGAGTGAGCCTAAGGGGGAGCTGGATGGGGGGGAGATTTTGGCAGCATGAGCCTCGACTGACACACACTTCATGGGTCGGAATACCAAGAAGGTGTGTGACAGTGGTGAGGGTGGCTTTGCCTGTGGGGTGGTGAGGGTGAGCTGGGAGGAGAGGAGAATGTGATCACTCCAGGAGAGAGGAGTGCAGAGATGGACGGAGAGGGGAAAGTCAGATGAGATCAGAGCATCAAGAGTGTGCCCTGCAGAATGAGTAGGGACAGACGGGAGTCTAGAGGGTGAGAGGGAGTTGCTGAGGTCACAGAAAGGTCACGTGGGGGCGTCAACAAGCATGCAGGTGGATGCGTACAGCACCAAGGATGAGGATTGCTGTGTCTGGGGACATGAGTGAGGAGGAGAGGTGAGGACACTCAGAAAGGAAGTAGTACATTTGACCAGTTTTCCCAGACACAGTACGCACTGTTTGAGAATGTCAAGGTGTGGTGGAGAGAGACGTCACACAAGCCATTCCAGAGTGGAGTAGGTCTAAGTAGGAGTGACAGTGGCAGGAATACCCTCAGGGAAGCCAAGGGCACACCCCCCCTGCACAGTAGTGGCGGGCCAAGGAGAGGGTCTCCTGAACATCAGGTAGGAGTGTGTGAAGGATGCAGACAGAGCTGGCCGTCAGACATGTTTCCATGAGACCAAGGATGTCAAGGTGCATAACCTCATGTAAGTGACAGATATCGGAGGAATGCCTGATGCAGCCGCAGTGAAAGGAGTGTAATTGTGGAGGAGGTTGACAGCCTTGTAGGACTTACGGGGAGTGCTAGAGATCAGGGGTGCAGCATGTGTAGGAGTTGGAGTGGGAGGCGGAGAAGGTTCATGGGAGGGTGCAGGGAGGCAGTGCAGGATTGATGAGGAGAGAGGAGGGGGGACAGCAGGAGAGGTAAGGAAGTTGATGAGATGTGGGTAGCATTTCTCAAGGAGATTGAGGTTGGCCTAAGGGCCTTGGACTGGGACGCTCCCATTACCATGCACATCAATAGTGGCCTCTGAGGATTGGAAGGAGGCCAGGAGTACACCCCAACGGGTCCCACCATTGATGGTGGAAGAGGAGCAAGGAGAGAGGACAGGGACCATGTGAAGGGTCTATGGGACAGGCAAAGGCATGTATGAGCAGATGTCAGTGAGAGTTAGCTTTGAGTAGGCTCAGATGCACTGGTCAGCAATAGGGTGGGTCGCATTGGAGGGCAGGGTGCCCTCATTTGACTTTTGGCAAGCAGGTGTCGTGAGTAGGGCACGATGGTCTGAACTGTAGAAGTCATGGAAGATAGACCATGAAGAGCAGCATGGAGTGTGAGGGAATGGGGCTCGAAACCAGACGGTACCAAAGCCCACAGGTAGGAGGTGGATGTCAAGGCAACATCCACAGTATGACAGCATGTTGGTTGGCATTTATATACAGAGGACGCATTAGCATGTGGTATCATTGCATGTCAGGCATGTGAAGATGAAACTTGAATGGCTGGGGGAAAGTATAGGAATGGTATGTAAGACATCAGATGAATAGACAGGGGAGTATGAGCAACAATGTAGTGACAAAATGACAATTCAAGGGCAACTTCCATGGTGTCGGGCCATATGTGCACTGTTGCCAGTAGGGATAGTGCTGTGGGCAGATGGTGTTGCACTGAACATACTGGATGGGGCACATGGGTGCCACTATCAACTCTGCCACACACCCCCTTGACAGGCACCCAACATGAATGCTTCACACACACATCATGCACATGGATAATACACACATGCATGTGCACTCACCGGATGATGCCTCGTAATCAGGGAGGTCTCCCACACCTTGGAGTTGTCCCTCGGTGACGTAGGATCCAGCTACGGACTCGTGTGGTGTGAGTTCTATTTCCTGTGCTGGGGACCCACCTCCAGTCACCAAGGTTGCGGCATGACTTGAGGCCAGCTTATCCTTTGCCCTGCGCTTAAGGTCATTCCAGCGCTTCTGGCAATCACTAGCTGTGCGCCTCACTACTCCAAGGGCACTTATTCTGTCAGCAATGGTCTGCCAGTGTGCCTGGCGTCTGGCATGTGTGGTCTTGGACCCTGCAACGATGACCATTTCCCTATCATGATCTGACACATACTGAACAAGTGCATTCAGTTCGGCGTCTGTGAAGCTTGGCTTCCTTGATGGGCCGGACTGTGCAGCCGTGCCTGGTGCATCAGCCTGTGCCGGACGTGCACTCTTCCTCTTGCGCTTGGAAGGGGGTGGGGATCCAGAGTGTCCTACGCCGCTGTGGACACTAGGGGCAGGAGCCGTGGTGGACTCAGTACTGGGTGTGTGGGATTGCCCACTCAGCATGGGAGTAGGTGCAGGCATTGGGGGTAGTGGGATGGGGTCAGGGCTGATCTGAGGTGCATTAACTAGGACCGACACAGTCTTGGCAGGGTTTATGAGAGGTGGGGTGGATGGAGCCACACCCTGGCTACGGGGGCCAGCAGATGACCTATCTGGCATAGATGCGCGTGCCCTGATGACACCAATGTGCACCGGTGCACGTGCAGTGGACCTGCTGACCTGGGTGTCAGCGATGGGATCACCCTCGGACAGGTCTGGTGCCACAATGGCCTGGTCCGACAAGGGCTGATCAGGGTTGGTATCAGCCACATGACTCTCAACTGGGGGGGGGGGGGCATGGGTGTCCCTGACTGGTCCTCCAGACTGGGGGGGACAGGGGCACCCTGCAAGTCACAACCACGTCCCCTAGTGGATCCTCCACGGCCACCACGTGTGGCTCGGCCACCTTTGCCACCCTTACGGCTTGCACGCCTCCCAACCATGGCACTGATGGTATTGTGCGTATGGGAGTCGGTGTGCACAATTGTCCTGGGCAATTGGGTGTCAAAGGGGTTGGGTACCAGATGGTATTCATACCCTAGTGCAGTGGCAAGGCTATATGACACCCCTGGGGAAAGATGACGGGTCACGCAACGCACAGGCACCCCAAAAAAGTTAAGGAACGTGCACAATACCCCTCCTAGACCACGTGTGCTGATGGAAAACCCTGCACTACGCTGTGGCATCCAGTAACACAATGAACGTATGCGTGTCACACGCAGCCTAGAATAACCTCTGAAGGGGTAGGCTACACACGGGGCAAGCACAGAAGTTAGATACGTGCGTGACTCACCGTCTGCCAGGTAAAAGAGCGTGAAAAATGAGCGCGTTTGGTTGGCAACACCCCCGCCAAAAGAAGATGTGTACGCTGTCTGAGGAGACAGGACAACAGTAGAAGGGGACACTGTTTGAGGGAACAGGCCCAGGTAAACCAGTACTAGAGGAAAAAGAGAAAAAGCTGTCAGAGGTAACAGGGAGTACGAACTGGAAACGCCGTGAAGTCAATCGCGTGTGAAACGACAAGAAGTACAGAATTCACCCACTCGCTCTCCACGAAAAGCACGTACAAGGAAATGGTGTTCAACACTACCTTTTATACAGGCCCACACGTACAGCGTCACTTACAGCGTGTACGTGCTTGGCCCATGTTCACCAATCACACGCTTTGTCACTTCTGCGTGTGGATCCTTTTTCACCAATCACACGCTTTGACACTCCTGCGTGTAGCTCACTTTTCACCAATCACACGCTTTGTCACTCCTGCGTGTGGATCCGTTTTCACCAATCACACGCTTTTACACTCCTGCGTGTAGCTCACTTTTCACCAATCACACGCTTTGTCACTCCTGCGTGTAGATCCTTTTTCACCAATCACACGCTTTGACACTGCACGTGCAGGTAACTATTGACGCACATATGCTGGGGACGGCTTTTAACGCGATTCGCTGAGTGTGGGGTTTTCACGTGCAAAATCACTCCCTATCAGGCTGTCCACGCGTTCAAACACGAAAGTCCACGCTCCTGGCCAGGAGGCCAAATTAAAGTCCCCCAGAGCCCTGAGCACGCTCCCACCTGCCATCTGCTGCTGCCTGACTGCCTGCTGGCCACGTGCCCCACAGTGCTGGTGGGTGGGGGTGGTGGGAGACATGGGTGGGGGCCTGGTGGAGGGTGCCCCTGGTGGATGGGGGGTGGGGGTGGTGGGAGACATGGGTGGGGGCCTGATGGCAGGTGCCCCTGCACTGCTGGGGGGTGGGGGTGGTGGGAGACATGGGTGGGGGCCTGGTGGAGGGTGCCCCTGGTGGATGGGGGTGCAGGGGGACATGATCAGGTGTGCAGGGTAGTCCACTGTTTTGTGGGCTGCCTGCAGGGGCCGTGGAGGGTGTACAGGGTACACCTGTGAGGGCCCACCCAGCCTATTCGCGTGTGATGATTCCCGCGTACCCCTGTGATACACGTTCCCTGGCCTATCGCGTGTTCTACTTCACGCGTCCCCCTGTAATACACGTTCCCTGGCCAATCGCGTGTTGAACTTCCCGCTACCCCTGTAATACACGCACCCTGGCTGTTCGCGTGTGATAATTCCCGCGTACCCCTGTCATACACGTTCCCTGGCCTATCGCATGTTCTACTTCACGCGTCCCCCTGTCATACACGTACCCTGGCCAATCGCGTGTTGGACTTCCCGCTACCCCTGTGATACACGCACCCTGGCTGTTCGCGTGTGATAATTCCCGCGTACCCCTGTAATACACGTTCCCTGGCCTATCGCGTGTTCTACTTCACGCGTACCCCTGTAATACACGTACCCTGGCCAATCGCGTGTTGGACTTCCCGCTACCCCTGTAATACACGCACCCTGGCTGTTCGCGTGTGATGATTCCCGCGTACCCCTGTAATACACGTTCCCTGGCCTATCGCATGTTCTACTTCACGCGTACCCCTGTAATACACGTACCCTGGCTGTTCGCGTGTGGTGATTCCCGCGTACCCCTGTAATACACGTTCCCTGGCCTATCGCGTGTTCTACTTCACGCGTACCCCTGTAATACACGCACCCTGGCTGTTCGCGTGTGGTGATTCCCGCGTACCCCTGTAATACACGTTCCCTGGCCTATCGCGTGTTCTACTTCACGCGTACCCCTGTAATACACGCACCCTGGCTGTTCGCGTGTGGTGATTCCCGCGTACCCCTGTAATTCACGTTCCCTGCCTAGTCGCGTGTAGTACTTCCCGCGTACTCATGATTTGAAGATTGCCCGCTTTGCTTTCCTTGTTTGCCTGCCCTGTGAAGTGGTCCAGGGTTAGCGCAGCCCTTAGCGATGATTTAGCGATTTTGATGGCTTTTCCTTGCGCGAGGGCGTTCTTGGGGGCGTTACTGGCGCTGCTGCAGGCTCGCTGCGATTCTCTGCGCCACGGCTGGTTTGGGAGCTTGAAATCCATGAATACGCTGTGCGCGGAAATCTGTTTTAGCGCACGTGCCTGGCGCAGACTATCGCAGGCGCACGCTGTGCGCCAGCCGCGTGCGCTACTTGTGCGCTGGATTCTATGAATTAGCCTGTAAATTTGTTTGCTCTTCTTCCTTTAATGTGTACACTTTGTAAAATGTTAATTGTAGATATCTTTGTTGGCCTTTTTTAATTGCAGTCTTCATTAGTTCTTCACTGTCCTCTTTGTTTAAATATTCTACACCTTCCAGTGGGAATACCCACAAATGAATCTGGGATGTTATAAGGATTCCAGGCCTATATCTGTATTAAATACCACTTTGAAATTAATATTCCCTTAAAGTGTTTAGAGGAATTCTATTCTGAAATGCTATTGCTTGGGTGGAATGCAGGATTTAGATATCCCTGTGCTTGGCATTCTAAGCCAGTTTTTGGTATTATAACAAATTGGGGAAGCCCTCCTACTGAGAGCGAACACGTCCAAATAACCTGTCCTATGGGAGGATTCCCACTCAGGTCTACAACCACGTTTTATCTCAATGCACGTTTCACAGAGGAGAAATATCCATTTGCATATCAGTCTGATCCTACCCATCAGGGCAGTCTTTGGTATTGTTTCAAAAACGTTTACAGCTGTTTTCTAATATATTTTATTATACGCAGTTTGCTAAAGGCCGATTATGTGATATTTTTATGTTGGATTACCGTTCATGGAGTGTTCTTGTAAAAAACGTATTTGACTTCAGATTAAGAGTGACATTTACGTGGTCGATAGGGAGCCCAAGAGGACATTTTGGACCTACCAACTATCCCTGGGGCTTGTGTAGAAGAACTGCTTGTATGCTCTCATTATTAGTATAACAATCAGATAAACTCAGATACTAATGGATACATTCAAATACAGGTCAGACTTTATTAACTAATCAACAGTATACTAACCGTGCATTAAAATACAGAATTGTGTACTTGTGCAGAGAGATGTTTTGCACAGTGTACCTCCTGTAAGCCAAAACTCTCCCTAGAGAAATGGGATTGCATATTTGCACCATAATCCTGAAAGCATATTTAATACATATAGCCTAATTGATTTTTAAAAGAAAATTCAGGATGAGGTTCCATAAAAGGGACGCTCATTCTGGTCTAAGTAAGGACTACCAAGATGGTTGGCGTCTGTTTGAGACGAGACTTGAGCCCCAGTACTTTAGGTCTTTCTTTCTGAAGTTAAAAGATGGGGTACCTCATGCTGGCCACCATGGTTTTAAAAGCTAACAGAGAGGTTGTCTCACCAATTTGTTTCAGCCGAAGGTGTCCATAGATCTCGAGAAGTGCTGCAGGACCATTTTGACACACCAGGTTACTGAGGAGGACAGATGTCAGATGAAAACTTCCCCATATACCACTGTCAGTGCTGTGCGTGTCTACTGGGAGGCCTCCTGCATGGTAACAACAACCCAACATACTCCCACCCTTTTCCACCTCCTTCAGTTGAATGATGCTCCACCATATCATAAGCACCCCCAAATAATGTCAAACGGGTTGACAATACAAGAAACATTAGGAAGTGATTTTGGGTAGTGGCCTATTCCCCATTAATCAACCTCACAGGCATACGGTTTTCTGAACCGCTGTCGATGACTTGAGAGATATCCTACATTTTGAGGGGATTCTTCTTCCCCTGGGAGGAGTTGCCAACATCCCTTTATGCATCTCCACGTTCCTCCTGTGAGTCAGCATGTATCCCGGTGTGAATGTCATGTGATGAACCATTACTCTTCCGTAAATTTGGGCAAGTTGACGTGCACCAGGTATGTCAGTTTGTCCATCAAATAAACCTCACATACATTCCGTAAATAGTCCTCCTTATCGGGTACGGAGGGATGTCTCAATTTCTGTTCTACAGCATTCCTCCTGGCTCGCAGAAGGGCCCCCCACATTTTTTGAGAAATCTGTAAGTATCATACCCCTTTGTTGAAACCCCCAAATGAAGAGTGAGGGGCTCTGACTGTAGGGGGACCACCGTAATATCCTTAACCCATCTCAGCAGCTCTCACTAAAAGAACGTAATCCAGGGACAGTGCTGCCACATATGCACAGTCCCTGATTCCCCACATCTGCTCCTACATGGTGGTGATACGTCAGGGAACATCTTCGAGACTCTTACTAGGTCCCAATGCCACCTATGGAGAATCTTAAAATTGTGTTCAATTGTGTGGGTGGAAAGATGCCTGTGAAATGTAACCTTATATATTTTCCCCCCGAGTTCCTGCAGTGCCGTGTCCCCCAACACCCGATCCCAAAAGGTATTACATTTAGTCTTCCCTTCCATAACCATAACCAGAGCTTTGTGTAACTTGGAGATAATCCCCTGTCTTGATGGGGCCCCCTCCAGGGTCTTCTCAAAAGGTATAAAATCTCAGGTCAGATTGTCCCTACATTTCGAGTCCAGAACCAACCCCTTGAGTCTAAGGTAATCAAAAATCCAAATATTCTCCCTTCCCAACATTTCGCACAGCTGTTTGAACTTTTAAACTTGCCATTGAGAAGGAGATGCACAACTCTTACCAGGCCCGGGTCCATCCATCTCTGGACTCATGTAGACCCTAAGTGACGCCACGTGAACAGGGGATCCCATATGCAATGAGTTTGCTCTGTGCCCACAAAAGATGCCTAACCTTTTTTGGGAACGTGACTCAGTCTTCCATGTATGTCCAATAGGTTTTCAGGTCCTCTGACATATGTTCTAACATAACCCTGAGTTGTGCCGCTTTAAAATATAGGAAGAAATTTGGGAAGCCAAACCCTCCTTCGCCCTTCGGGAGCACCAGGGTCCCATGCACTATACGCGCCCTTTTGTTCTACCATACAAAATGTATGCACATGTGATCGACTTCCTTAAGAAGCCTGTCCATAAGGGAAATAGGAAGCACTAAAATAAAAAATGGTAGGTGTGGGAGCACATTCATCTTAATTACAGTCATCCTCCTGTTAAATGGAGGTTGAGTTCCGACCATCTCCTCAAATCTCACTGAAGCTTGTCAGGCATAGTTGAACCTTTATGGATTTGCAAGAGTCCTCAGAATCTTAACTCCAAAATACGTTATTGCTTCATCTACCATTGTGAGCCCACACCCATCTAAGCTGGTCATAGATGACGGTCCCCCTGTCCTATGACTTGGATTGGTTTATTTTTAGACCTGCAAAACCCCCATATGTTTACAACGTCTTCATCAACTCTCTGAGAGAAACCCTTGGGTTCGTAATATAACACAGCACATCATCCACAAATAGCAACACCTTTAATTACACCCCTTCACATTCAAAGCCCTGTATCCTTGATTGGCCCTGATCACCAGTGCCTGTGGTTCAATCACCAGGGTGAAAAGAAGCGGGACAGAGGGCACCCTGTCTCATCCACCTATATAGGGGGAAGTCACCCGATAAAGTCCTGTTCACCGCAAACCTCACAGAGGGATCTTGATAGATCACCACCACCCAGGTCCTAAAGCTCACTCCAAAACCACATTTGACAAGGACTTCATTCATAAACCCCCATTTCACGCTGTCAAAACCTTTTTCTGCATTCAAAGACACTAGATATGCTTCTCTAGCAGGTTTTTGTGTCTGGTCCAAAAGGCTGAGCATTTTTCTAATATTATTTGAGCCTTGTCTCTCTCTAATAAAACCCACCTGATATCCATAAATAAGTGAAGGAAGGAGATTGTCAATCCTGTTCTGCAAGATTGTAGCCATTATTGTGACATCTGTATTGCGCAGGGAAAGAGATCTGCACACCACGCCCTATTTTGGATATTTACCTTCCTGGGGGATGACCGTGTTCAGGGCCTTGAACATTGATTTCGGTTGGTGTTTCCCTTTCAACACCTCATTGAAGACTTTTGGCAATGTTGGAGCTAGAGTGGATTCAAACAATTTATAAAACTGGACTGTGAGACCCTACCACCAGGGGATTTACCACTCTTCATACCTTTTATGGTGGATACCCCTTCCTGCACCGTAATTGGATTGTCCAGTACAACTCCTCTGCCCACCCCACACTTGTGCGATCTGAATGACACTAGGCCTAGTAAGATTGTTGTTTTGTCCTCCTTCTGTCCTCCATCCCTTGTCTTGTCATGCCTAGAAACACTTGTGTACAGACGCGTTATAAATTACTTATCATATCATGTCATATCAAGCACATCATCCACTGACAGCCCGAAAGCTCTAACCAATCTAAATAGGTTATAATCCATTACCTGTCACCCCTCCACTTGGATGAATAACGACTAGTGTAGTACTTTCTAAACTCCTCTGCAATCTCAACACTGTTTCTTCATGTCATACCCTGTTCTGATTGAAAAACATTTACCATTTTCAATCTCCATGCCAGCAGCCTGTCCACCTTCTCTCCTTTCTCATAGTACCTTTTCTTGAGGTGTTTCAGTGCCTAATCCTTTTTATATGCCAGCAATGCCTTAGGTTCGGCCTTACATGTCCTGAGATCCCTCAATCTCTTAAGTTCCCCCCAAATGGTCACCTTAATACGTTGCCACAAAGTCTCTGTACAGAACTCCCCCATATCATTAAATTCAAAATATGCCTTAATTTTTGTAAGAATAGATGCTCCCACGGCCTGTTCCTTTAAAAGGCAGTCAGTACAGTACCAATGACCTCTTTGGACCATCATCTCTCGGAATCCAACCATTGCTGTTACCACGTCACTATCTGACCAGGGGACGGAGCACATGTTTTCTTCCAAACCCATGGAAGGGTGTTAGGATCGACTAGTACCAGGTCGATATTGGTTTCCTGTATAGAGAGGATATCTAAGTCTGAGTTCTTGAATTCCCAGTTCATCAGTGACCTTTTAAAAGGAGAATTCAAGACCCTCACTTTAAGTGTACCTATTTGTAGACAAATACCCCCTCAGTCATTTCAATTGTATGCAACTTCTAACCACTACGCCCCATCCCCAGCTCTCCCTTTCAGCCTGCTGATCCTGTGCTAATAAACTCTGAACCACTCCCAAAACAAAACCATAAAGACACACAAGAATGGGGAAAGACATAAAACTATAAGACGTTTAACACAGAAACTGCTAGGCAGCACTTCAGCCATTCCAAAAAGCCCTTTTCGGTGGGCCCATTCTGCCCACCCAGCTTTGCCATCAAGCATTTGGCCTTGTCTACCTCCTCCCATCATAAATCCCCCCGCTCCTACTTCAATAAACAAATATAACGTTAACTTTAATGGCTGAAAAAATTACTCCCACCAGTGATCATCCTGTAACCCTCCAAATAAGGGGGTAATTCATAGAATCCAGCGCAGAAGTACCGCACACGGCTGTGGCAGAGAGGGAGTGCGCGCCAGCGTGCGCCAGCCACTTGCGCTAAAAATCATTTCCACACACTGCATATTCATGGATTTCCCAAGCCTTTTGCAGTCGTGGCGCAGCAAACATCCATCAGCGCCAGTTACACCCCCAAGAACACCCCTTGTGGCAGGAAAAGCCATAGAAATCCCCAATATGGCACAAAGGGCTGTGCTAAGCCTGGACCAGCTTTACAGGCCCCCTACATTGTAATCGCGTGAAAAACTATGTGTACTCCGCTCGCGGCAGCCAAAACGTGTGAAAATGTCCCCGTGCACCCCCTCAATACGCGTACCCCACTCGCGGCAGCCAAGACGCGTAATAATGTACTTGCTCAACCCCTTGAATACGCGTACTCTGCTCGCACCTACAAAATCGCATGGAAAAGGCCTACTGTAACCCCGTGAATACACGTACCATGCACGGGCAGCCAAATCACGTGAAAATCTCCTCACGCGCCCCCTGCAATATTCATACCCTGCTGGTGCCAGGCAAACCGTGTGGAAAAAGTCCCCCCTGTGGTGTGGGCTGCCTACGGGGCATGGCCAGGGGGGATGGGGTGTCCCCTGTGGTGTGGGCTGCATGCAGGGCATGGTCAGGGTTGTAGGGGGGGTCCCCTGTGGTGTGGGCTGCCTGCGGGCATGGTCAGGGGTGATGGGCTGCCTGCGGGGCATGGACAGGGGTGATGGGCTGCCTGCAGGGCATGGTCAGGGTGGATGGAGTGTTCCCTGTGATGTGGGCTGCCTGCGGGTCATGGTCAGGGGTGATGGGCTTCCAGTGGGACATGGTCAGGGGGGATCTGGTGTCCTCTGTGGTGTGGGATGCCTGTGGGGCATGTACAGGGGTGATGGGCTGCCTGTGGGGCATGGTCAGTGGTGATGGGGTGTCCACTGTGGTGTGGGCTGCCTGCGGGGCATGGTCAGAGGGATGGGGTGTCCCCTGTGGTGTGGGCTGCCTGCGAGGAATGGTCAGGTTTGTGGGGGGTCCCCTGTGGTGTGGTTTGCCTGCGGGGCATGGTCAGGGGTGATGGGCTGCCTGCGGGGCATAGACAGGGGTGATGGGCTGCCTGCAGGGCCTGGTCAGGGTGGATGGGGTGTTCCCTGTGGTGTGGGCTGCCTGCGGGGCATGGTCAGGAGGGATCTGGTGTCCTCTGTGGTGTGGGCTGCCTGCGGGGCATGGCAGGGATGATGGGCTCCCTGTGGGGCATGGTCTGGGGGTGTGGGGTGTCCCCTGTGGTTTGGGCTGCCTGCTGGGCATGGTCAGGCATGATGCTCGGAGGTGCCTGCACATCCTCCATTGGCAGGGTTTCAGTTGTTGGGGTGACCACCTCTGCTGGTCCTCCGACTCCCGACTGTGGCAGGGATGTGTTCTCCACCAGCCTGGCCGCAGTGGATGGGGCAGGTCCACAGGGTGCATAGGTGAGACATGGGTGGGAAGACAGCATGAAGGACGACTGGTGCATAGGCTGTGCAGATGAGGTGGGGGTCGCCTGTGCCAACGACCTGTCCTAGCAAGTCGACGCAGCCACACAGGTGTCCGAAATGATGTGTGTTGTCCTGCCTGGAACCACACACATCATCCTGAATCACCCGTGTGCGCAACGCGACACCGACTAGGACAGGCTCAACCCTGTCATGGATTGCCTTGTCCACAGGTAGAGGAAGGTCAGTTGACGTAGACATATCCCCTACCTGCGAACGGTCCTGGACAGAGGCATCCCTGCTGGTGCAGGATGATGCAGTCAAAAGATCAGGGAAAGGATTACACACATGCACCTCCACGGCGACCTGTGTTGCCTCCTGCCCTTGCCCCTGGACTGCATCACTTGCACTAGTGGAACCACCCCCTCCAGGCCCCATGCGTGGGTCTGATACGTCCTCCTCCCCAACCACACCCCCCACCAACCTGGATGAGTCTGTGACATCTTCCATACTATGCCCCTGTGGGGGCTCACCTGCCCCTTCTTCTGCCTAGGAGTTCACATCCAACCTTGGCCTCTTGGACCTCTCCTCGGCAGCTGCGGCCATGGACGCTGCACCAGTCCCCTCACTCCCGGAAGATATTATTACCTGGGAGGGGGGCAGGGCCTTTCGTCTGCGGCTGGCGGTGGCATCCCTGCCGCTGTACTCCACAGCACCATCTCTGCCCTCTTCATCAGTTGACGCTGCAGACAGGGAGAGACAGAACACATGCATCAGGACACAGTACAATGGTCTGCTAGACACGTAACTATTGCACATGAGTGGCAGTGTCAAACATCACAGACGGCATCACTCTCCCCATCACTCAGGTCAATAGAACCCACACACATGCACAGACAAGCAGGGAACGTACAACAGGCATCTGCATCCATTCACATGAACTGCATGAACATCCTAAGGGTGGCATGACGTCACAAGCATCATACAGCATGCTATTCACATGCACACACGCCAACAGACAGACATGCATCTGGCCATCTCTACCTCCTGTCACAGTGCAATCATCATCAACTATGTCACATCTGCCAATCGGGTACCTAGATGTCTGTGTCAAATGCATCCATGGCGTCTCACAGTCACAAACATACCAAACAGACACACACACATGTACAACATGCACGTACATGAAGGTGGGACGAGTATCTATGTGTCACACCCCAAACATGGCTGAGTACATACACAGGCATGCAAACATGTGTGCATCTTCACATGCAGTTGTACATCATGCATCGGTACAAATACACCATTGATGTGCACCACACATGACTGGACTCACATGCAACATGGTCATGTCCCTGCACATACACATCCATACATGGGCCATGTCAGACATATGTCCAAGCTGCACACTGCTGCCACTACTAAACATGCACTGTGTCGATTGAGAACGCATGGACACTTACCCCTCGACTCCGGACGGGTCTGCCTCTCGAGGACGTGGAGGTGAAGTGCTGGGCGAAAGCGCTCCAACACCCTCATATGGTTGGTGGAAAGCTGGACCCAGCACCCCACTGCATCCACTGTGTCCAAGAGGCGCCACGCCTTCCTGAGGGTCCTGGACTTTAAATACTCCCAGCGCCTATGGACGTGTTTACAGTTGCGGGGTGTCACCCCCTTCACCAACCAGATCCTCTCCCATCCCTCCTTGTCGGTGCATGCTTTTCCATAGAGGGCATCATAATGCCCCAGGACTTCGTCCACCAGGATGCCAACTTCTTTAGCAGTGAAGCTGGCAGCCCTCTGCCTCCCTGCGGGCAGATGGTGTTTGGCCCGACATGGCAATCCCCGAGGTAGGTGTGGGTGGGCAACTGGGTCTTGGGGCTGGGCTGTGGAGCGATGGAACACCAGTCGGGAGTCTTCTGTTCCAGCAGGGGTGGTCACAGCAACTGGACCCATGGTGATGGCTGATGTGCAGGCACTTAATTGCAGGGCACGTTGGCAGCAGGCAGTCTGGCAGCACCAGATGGCTCACAGGAGGCTGCTCAGGGCTTCGGGGGGCAGGTAAATGGCCTTCTGGGCAGGAGTGTGGTCTTCTGTGTGTTGTCGCGTGGCCAGTTTGATGCAGAGTGACTCGGCATGTGAAAAACCAGCAAGTGTGCGTGTAATTTGAGGAAAGGCCCGTAGTGCGTAAGCGTGTAAGTGACGTGGCACATGTAGGCGTTGCTATGCGCACGGGTTAAAGGTCGGTGTAGGACATCATTTTCCTTTATGTGCTTTTTGTGGAGAGCGAGCATGTGATTCTTGTACTTCTGGCGGGTTCACACGCAATTACTTCACAACGGTTGCAGTGTGTGTTTTTTCCGTACATTTTCCAGGCAGATGGTGAGTCGCACATGTATTTTTACACTGTGGTTGCCCCTGTGTGTCGCGTACCCATTCAGAGGTCATTGTAGCCTGCGTGTTCCACGCCTACACATTTTTTGTGTTCCGAGTGCCTCAGCATACTGCAGGTCCTTAATTCCACGCACGTGGGCTACCGAGGGGTTACGTGCACGTCTGTTTTTGTTTTTGGGGTGCCTGAGAGTTGCGTGACCTGTCATTTTTCCCAAGGGGTCACAGACAGCGTTGCAGGAGCACAGGGGTACCTATTCCATCTAGTACCCTGCCCCCTTAACCCCAATTGCCCATGACAATTGTTTTCTGCACCTCCCATTTGCACAAGTACATCAGTGCCATGGTTGGGAGGCGACCAAGTGGTAAGGGAGGCAAAGGTGGCCGACCTCCAAGAGGTGTCCACAGTAGGGGACGTGGCCAAGATGAGCAGAGTGGCCAGGGTGGCCAAGGTTATCATTGAAATAGAGGGAATATATTCTAAGGACAGTGAGAAGATAGCGAAAGTGTATAGTAAAATCGAAGAATGGATGCAGCAAAATTGGATGTGTCTTAATGATACAAAAACAGAATTTATGATACTTGGGTCTAGTCGAACAATAGCCAAGCTAGGAAAAGAATATGAGACTTTCCCTACAAATGAATCAAAAATACAAGTCTCCAACCAGGTTAAAACATTGGGGATGATGGTCAATACTTCAGTCAACTCAGGAGGGCAGGTGAATTATCTGTACAAAAATACAGCATATAACCTATGCCTCATGAGGCCTATGAGTCCTTACTTAAATGAAACCAACACAGCAACAATTGCGAGGGCAATTGTACTGTCGAGATTAGATTATGGCAATGCCCCTTTAATAGGTGCAACATCAAAAGACTTGGCTAGATGCCAAGTCATAGAGAATGATGCAGTGAGGATTGTGAAGAAATTAAGGAGTAGAGATCATGTCACAGGGGCAAGACGATCTTTGCATTGGCTCAGAGTAGAAGAGAGGACGAAGTTCAAGGCCATGACACTTGTACACAAGTGTCTGTTTGGAGATGCCCCCATATATCTTAAGAACCAATTTGCAGCTCACATCCCACAGAAACAGTTACGCTCAGCAGGTAAAGGCTTGCTCACAGTGACAAAATATAAGCTTAAAACAGGCCTGGGCAGATCATTTGCAGTACTGCCAGCACAGTAGTGGAACAGTCTCCCGCTTGAGCTGAGATTGGAAGATAACCATCTGATCTTCAGAAAAAATCAGAAGACTCACCTGTTTAGGTGATTGGTGTACTGCTTTCTAACTGCAATCTGGGGATAAAGAACAGATAATGAACAGGGACGTATAACCTTAGCATATTCTGTGTTGTTTGTCAAAAGCGCCCTGATGCCTGCGGGCTTCCAGCGCTATACAAGCTGACATACATACATACATACAATGTGGCAGCGGTGGGCAACGTGGGCAGAGTGGCCCAAGAGGGCAGTGTGTCCAGGACCATTCAAGGACACCTATGCCCCCCCAGTGGGTCAGTGAGATGCCGCTGACACCATCCCAGCCCATGCCCTGCTAGCCCGGCCCGGATTGGTCACGGAACAGGCATGGGATGACTCACATGCCGACTTCCGTGTCATGAAGTCCAAGCCACGTGTGGCGGTGAAAGTTGCTGCCACCAGGTCACGTGGATCTGGGGCAGCAATGTCATCTGCTGCCCCGAGTAGCCAGGGTGAGAAGGCTTCAGGGGCTGGGTGACTCTGAGTCACCCAGCCGGGACAGTGTTGGTTCCGGCCCCTCACACCAAGGCAGTTATGCTGCTTGGTCCTGGCAAGAGCACCCAGCAGCCAATGCCTGCAGTGAGACCTTTGGTCATTGTGCCATTGTCCGCTTCCAGTGCCCAGTCCACCTGCGCTTCAGCCCCTACAGACCGGAGCGGCCTAAGCCCCTCAGGGTCCCCACCACCTCTCAAGAGGAAGAAGCGTGCTCTTGCGGAACAAGCTGGGACCCCAGACATGGCTCGCTCCTCCGGCACATCAAGGAAGCGGATTTTCAATAATGTGGAACTAGACGCACTTGTGGGCTACATGTTGGAACATGGCCGTGACATGCTGGTGACGGCAGGGTGCAAGACTATGCCTGCTCAGCGTAGGGCCCATTGGCAGTGCATCACGTACCACATTAGTTCCTTGGGATTTGCGAAGCGCACAGCTGATGCTTGGTCAAAGCATTGGAATGACCTCAAACGCCGAGCAAAAAACAAGCTGGCTTCTAATTATGCCTCTAGTCTGGTGACTGGCAGTGGGTCACCACCAGAGGAGGATGAACTCACAGAACATGAGGCAATCGCTGGAGGGTTCATCGCAGAGGATCAGATCCAAGGCGTGGGAGACCTACCAGATCCTGAGACAATGGGGATCATTATGACCCTGGTGGTAGGGGGTTAACGGGGCAGGTAGAGCTGCCGACCCGGTTAACTCCCTACCGCCTCATTACGAGATCTCCTCGCGGGACCCGCTAAGGACGCCTGGTTTTACCAGGCGTCCTTAGCCGGTCCCGCGAGCAGACCAGGATGCAAACAACTGGCCTGTCATTGTCCCGGGAGGATAGCTCAGCGGCAGCGTGCGCGTCTTGGAAGCAAGACGACACGAAGCAACAACAGGTTCGATCCCCGGGTCCGCGCTTAGAAACCTCTGGGTGTTTAAGCGCTTTATAAATACGTAACTAAAACAAACAAAAAAAACAACACAATTACACAACTAAGAAAAACAAACAATTCCTGTAACAGCGCCTCGATGCCTGTGGGCTGTGTGAGCACTTTATAAATGTTAAATAAATACATAAAAATAAATTGCCAACTGCAATGCCTGCAACAACAGTATGATGTAACAACAGTATGATGTATGATGTAACTAAGTTCTTTGCAAGTAACAGCGCCTCAATGCCCCTGGGCTGCTTGCGTGATATATAAATATAAATTTATTAATTAATAAATCAATTAACGGGCCCGTTGTTTGCATCCTCCCCTTTCCCATTTGAGCCCTATGGGGGCTCAAATGGGAATGGGGATGTACAGGGTCTGGGTTCCTGGAATGGGCACCTCCAGGGTCGTAATGACCCCCAATGTCCGGTGAGTACCCATGCATGTGTGTCCAGACCATGTTTATGTTGCTTGGGTGATTTGCTTGGGTGATGTGTTGTGATCAAGCCAGGTCAGGCTGTGTAGTCATAACTGCCATATGTGACCCATGTAGTGCCTCAAAGCCATCACACGCCCTTGGGTTTGGGGTTCACTGTATCCCTACTAACCACTGCAAACACTTTGCACATGATGACTGCACTTGCCCTTAAACTGCCATCATGCCACGACATTGTTATTACAGTTTATTCTCTTTATTCTGCCTGATTCATGGAATCATTTGCATGAACAACGCAGATTTGCGTGCCTTTCTGCCCCAAAATCACCATACTTCAGACAGGGATTTTCGGCCAGAAAGGCACCCAAATGTGCACTTTTCACGCAAATAATTCCATCAATCAGGCTGATTGACTGCTGCGCAACTACACATGTACTGCACCCGCTCACTTCTGAGCCCTGTTTGAACCTTCAACATTACAATTCACTTGTGTCATGTCAAAGTGACCTACCGTTGATGTATCCATGTGCCTCCCATCAATGTATTTGAACACACTGGCATTGTTGCAACGTGTGACACGGGTGTGTTTTGTCCCACTCTTGTGCATGTTCTGTTTGATGATATGCGTTTTACATGGATGGGGGACAGTAGTGATTAGCTGCCACCTGGGTGTCCTTGTCAGTTCTGCCATGGCTATGCTACATGCTATCTGTGTGCTGGCATGTGTCGTGTTTGTGGATGGTCCCTGGCACTAATAGCCTTATGTGTGATGCAGGTGCTATGCACCATGCAGCACATGAGTTGCTTTTCCATTGTGGAGTCATCAGTGTCTGTTTTCAGGGTCCCCTTCCACTTCATTGCCACTGCATGCATGGCTGAGTTTGTGTCATGTGTGACATGTCTGATTAATGTATTGGATGTGTACATTGTGATGCCTATGTGTGTCGGCTATGCTGTTCATGTGTGTCTTCATGACTTCTGCTTTCATTTTGTGCAGGTGATGAGGACTAGATGATGTGGAGGAGGAGATGGCGCAGGGGCAGGAGTACTCAGAACCCCAACCAAGCACCACTGGAGGACGTGGGGTGGTGCTGCATGAAAATCCATTGCTCCTACAGACCATCCTGTCCATGAGTGTCTCTGGGTACACCTCCGAGGATCTCTTTGGCTTAGGTGCTGAATCAGACATTGACACAAATGTCCCGTCGCAGGTGAGTGTTTCTGGCAGGGATGCTGTTCTGTCCAATGCACCGGCACTGGGGGTAGACCCCTCAATGGCCCATTCAGTGTTGGAATGTCTGCCTGTGGCGGTTACGGATGCAGGGTCACACTCCACATATTTTTGCTCCTGTTCCTGGGGCAGCAGATCAAAGGAGGAATGCAGTCCTGCACCCTCAGGCAGCCTCAGCAAAGCAAGGTGCACATCACCTTGGGGCCGACAGGTGTTGTGTCTGGCAACGCGGTGGCCGTGCGCCATCAGGCAATACTGTGTGGGAGAACTCCATGTATGCAATTGCACAACAACAGGGAGCATCATGTGAGATGATGGCTCAGGCCGTGAATAGGGTGGCCACTTCCATTCTCCCCCACCAAAAGGTGAAGCTCCAACAGCAGGCAACACAGTCTACATGCCGCTCACACCAGCAGGACATGTTGGCTGCCAGCAGGGACCGACAGGCTTAACTGGGGGCTCTGCACACAGCCATATATGCAGAGGTACAGGCCCATAGAGATGCCCTGAGGGAAGATAACACCTCCCTCACAGCTACTCCTGGTGCACTTGAGATTGCCCGGAGTAGACGGTCAGAACAGCAGCTGGAGCAGCTAACACGCAACATCTCAGCTGAGCTCCAGGCAACCAGTGAGGAGGTCCATGCATCACATGAGACCTTGCAGGCAGAACTCTGTGCTACATGTGAGGTGCTGCATGGGGACCCCTGCACCATCATCCTGCAGAATCAAACCTTTCAAACCTGCATGCTTGCTGTCATGGAGGAGCATGCCAGAGATTTGGGTGGTCTGCCTTCCATACCACGCACACCTTCTCATATTCCACCAGAGTGAGACGACAGCGACGTCAGTTCTCCCACGATCGGCTAGCCGTGCAGGCCATGAGCCCATGGATATTTTTTTTTCTCAACATCCATGCATCCTCCCTCCTGGGTGGTCCCCCCCCAGTCAACCAATGCCAAATTTCTATTTTTTATTTTTATTTTTGTCTTTCTTTTTTCACGTTTCTGTCTATTGTGCATTTATGTGACAGTGTGTTGCTTTGTGTGGCATCCGAAGGCATCCACTGTGTGTTCTAGCTGGACACATACAGGCTTGTCTTGTATTTGAGGCTTAGGGTCCAGACACATATGCCACTCCTGCTTCCCCTTTTCATGGGCTTGCAAGGATGGCACTGTGTGACAGTAACTTACACAGAGGCATTCGGCTTCCATCAGTTGTGTGGCCAGCCTGCAATCCAAACTGCTTATACACCCCTAGGGGGGATTCATGATGGTTTCTCCACTGCATGGTTGATATGTATATTGCTTTTCATATTGGTCATTGAGCATATTTAGATGTTGCTTGTTCATGGGTTGCCTTGCCTCTCTCCATTGCACATGCAGTTCAATCTGTATGCAGTACCCTGCCACATTTAACTACCAGCAACACACTGAAGATGGGAGGGGTCCATGTGGTGGCTTTCTCAGATTGTGACACTTGTGCTATTGTGATTGGTCACAGTCTGATGTTGCCACTGTTGGGTCCTGTATTCATGATTTGTCATGCAGGTAAATATATGTTCATGTGTACAGTTTCATTTTCATATGTGAGAGGTAATTTCCTGTGGCCTGTTTCTATTTCTGACGGTACACTTTGTGACAGTTGTGTCATGTGTTGTGCATTGATTTGGTTGTTTTCACATTGCATGCCATGGCATGGTGTGTTGGGCGGGTGACATGGCCTTTGGGAGAGGTTAGGTAACATACAAGTATTTGGCTGTGCTGATTTGCAAGGGGGAATTGGATTATGCGTGCCTTTAGGTCACACAGCATTGGGTTTCTTTAAGTAACTAGGGATGCACACATTGTAGCACTTCCAGGGACACATTCTCAGGTTGGTAAGGTTGTGACAGTTCACTATCCCTTTCTCATCATCGATTGTCACCTGGTATGTGCCAGACCTGTGTGCACTCCACAGCAGTGGGATTTTAGGTGAAAAATGAAGCCAAAAGCTAGGTATGGGCTGCCTCCCCACATGCCCTTTACAGGGGCCGTGTGTGTGGTTGGGGATGTGGGGGCACCACCATGTCCACCGGTACGCCCGCCGGGGTGCAACGTTGTGCCGGACACATGCTGGCACAATGATCCTGCACACTACTGGGGGCACATATAGTAGATGCCAACCAGAGCGGTCAAGGGAGTGGAAACGTGACTTCAGCACTCTGAATGTGTGCTCCACTATGCCCTGGGTTGCAATATGGGCTGCGTAGCATCTTGTCTCGGGTGGTGTGGTGGGGTTCCATGTTGGCATCATCATGTTGATGCTCATAGGGTAGGCACTGTCCCCTGGGGAGGTCATAATGGTTGTGATTAGTTGGGTTTCTCCATTTCTCTATGTGAAATCCATGCATGTGCACAGGCATTTCTACTCACCAATGAGCCATGGGTCTTCATACCTCCCAGCTTGCAGGTCCCGGTTTAGGTGTGACATTCTGAACATGAAACTATCATGGGTGGACCCTGGATAGTTTGCATACACAGAGGTGATTATTCCCTTGGCATCGCATACCACCTGCACGTTGATGGAATGCCAGTGCTTGCGGCTGTGATATATGTGCTCAGTGGCCCAAGGTGGATGTAGAGCCACATGGGTGCAATCAATGGCACCAAGCACTTTGGGGAAGTGTGCCATCCCATAAATGTCCTGGACCACGGCCTGCCTTTCTGTGGGTGTTCTGGGCATGTATATGTGCCTGCGGACTGAGGGGCGTGCAGTCATGATTGCCAACACCTGGTGTGGGCAGCGTGACTGCGTGGGCTGTGAGATGCCCCCAACTATGGCAGATGTCCTCTGAAATGACCCCGTGGCCAAGAAATACAGTACATTCAGCACCTTTTCTAAGGGGCTCAGTGCTTGGGAGCACAGGGTGGGTGATGTGAGGCCATCCTCCCACTCAGTGACCAGGTCTAGGATGATATGGGGTGGAAACCTGTACCTGCTATAGTCCTGGTCATCAGGCATCCCAAAAAGGCTGGCCCTGGGTAAAAAAATGTGGGGCATGGCCTTCCTCCTCCTGCGGTGTCCCACGACCACTGATGCGAGGAACGGTACATTCATCGTAGCGGTATGAGCTTGTTTGTTGTTTGCGCTCACTTTTATGCTGCGCGGGGACACTTACGCCTGCTTTCGGCTGGTGTACATGTTTCCAGCTTAGCGCGTCTTTTGTGGTGTGTGGCTTTCCCCTTTTCGATTCCATTAATACACGTTGTTAGCACTCTTGTGGGCGTTGTGAGGATTTTGCAGCGGTACTTCCCCTGTAGTGCCCACTTTTTCATGTGTTGTACCCCATTCTGCATGATCCGCCTCCTTTTTGGTGTGTGCGCTGGCCGGTGTGCGCCTTCACTGGCCGTCTCGTGCACAGCCTTTGGGATGTTGCAATGACATGTGCGACACATGCGGATTCAGCGCAGGTCACAGGTAAGCCACATGCAGCGCCTTCCATGAATCGCCAAATTGGCGCTTGTGCAGCTTTCGCACGCATGCGCTGCGATTTTCACGCTTGCGCTCCTGTTTTCAGCACACATTAATTCCATGAATTACCCTTTAAGCCTTACTCCCTCGCCAGCGTCAGTCCATCCTCCACAAGGACTGCTAAACCACCACCCTCCCCCAGCCAAACACAGAACCCCCCTAAACCTTTCACTTTTAGGGCTACCTCTCCATAACTCTAACCTCACCCTCCTCCTTAGGGATGCAATACCCCTGGTACAAGACACAACAGACACCCAGAATCTAAGGTGTTCTCATTGCTGGGTGGAGGCATGATTAGTTTCTTAAACCTCCTCATCCCCTGCACTTTGAGTCTCGCTTTTTTTCCACTTTATCTTGTGCTAGCCTCCACAGGGTTACTGTGCATCCTCTCACCCAATGGTCAGTTGTTCCGTCGCCTTTTGAATGTCATCTTCTGTTACCAGCTGGTGTTTCATTCCCTCCCATTTAAAATAGAGTGAAATTGCTATCAATTTTTGTATTAAATGGTCAACTACCTGTAGATATCCCCCCACAGCCTACATTGCAAATGTGAAAAACCCTATGAAACCTCGACTATATCTTTTCTTCACTAGAGATCATCCCTGATTTTAAGTCCTTGAAGACGGCAAATGCTCTAAGAAGCGACCATCGCTTAATCACTCTAGAATGGAAACAGAAGCAAGTTATTCTAGCTGCAAAATACCCACTGAAATAACTGAATACAGATTGACTACGAATGGGTTTTAATCCCATACAAAATCAAAGAAGCAATCAATTCATCAAAAACAAAGGTAACGATACAGCCATATAAAGCAGAATTGGTCGAACAAAGGAAAAAATACCAAAGAGACATCAACTTACTATGCCAACTTAACACAAATGATTGAGCCAGCCTAATCAGGAAAAGAAAACAGACGTATAGGAACTGGAAAATATCTTTCAAACAAAAACGCCTGGAAGCAGATGCAGAGTTGATTCTCAAATCCTTGAACAATCGAAATACTTGTGACGTGTGGGCACCGTTAAATGTAAACATAAAAACATCAACGGCATTAACTGTCATTATACCAGAAACAGAATGGGAGACCCATTTCTCTGCATTATATGCAAAGAATAGTAACGAATTTGAACACATTCTAATAAATGATTCCATGGCCTGGGCATTAATACGGACCGAGATGACATCCTGAATAAAATAAAGAAGTTAAACTCATCCCAAGCACCCAGACCTAATGGCCTCTCTAACAGTGTCTTAAAATCACACCCAGAGGCATGGGTGGAATTCTGTTTGTTTCTTTTCAAAGCAATAATGAAAACAAAGCTCATTCCGACATCCTGGAAAAATGCTATCATAATACTGATTTATAAACACAGTGCTAGAGCACTACAGATCAACTACCACCCAATAGCATTGCCAGACCCACTGGGAAAGATCTTTGCAGCGATATTATTATGACAGCTACAGCAATGGGCGGAAACCACAGAGAGAACCGATCCAAGACAAACAGGATTTGTAAAAGGACTAGGTACCAACATCAACCTATTCCTCCTTGCCGTATTAAAAGTGGAAGCCCTGAAAGCCAAAACAGGATCTATGCTGCTTTTAAAGTCCTCAAAAAAAGCTTTTGATAGCATCAATTGACAAAGTTTATGGCTTAAACTCCGTAACAGGAACTGTCCTCCAGATCTGTTGGCTGCTATCCAAGCTCGCTATACAAAGACATCTATCCAAGTTCGACTATACAAACACAGAGCCTTATCCAACAAAATTACAACTTGGAATGGTCTTAAACAGGGCTGTCCCTTGGCAGCCCTACTATTCAACCTTTACATATCAGATATTTACATCTCGCAAACAAATGTAAGAACAAATCCACCAAGAATAAACAGCAATCCGATAGCATGGATGGTCTATGCGGACAACCTTGTCCTCTTAGGCAAAACCCCCATTGGACTACAATAGAGCCTAAATGCTCTATCAATATACTTCAAAGATAATGGCCTCTCAATAAATGCATCCAAAATTCAAACCTTAATCTTTCGAGACCGAAGATCACAAAAGAAGAAGACTTTTGCCCTATTCCTAGACGATGTTAAGCTACTTCAGGTAGAATTTTTCAAACACCTAGGAGCATGGATAAATTAATCAATGGATGGACATGAATGGAGAGATGTAATTTGCACAAAGACCAAGTTCCTTGCATGTCAGGCCCTGTTCTTACATAAAATGTTCAGGAAATTCTTTATAAGACCAGTCCTGCTCTTCTACCGCCAGAAAGTGATCCTGATCCTGACTTATGGAGTAGAAACATCACTAAGTCTTTTATGGAGGGTCTGGGATATCAGTGAAGCACTTTTCTGGAGACAAGTACTCTCGTTACCTAAAGCATTTCCTGCAGCAAGAATACTCTTGGAGCAGGCAATTCAATCCATCAATTCCATCATACTCCGGAAAACGCTGGACCTATACAGAAAAATACGATCTAGCGACACACTTCGACCAATGGAAGTCCTGCAAGAAAAATCCACGATGCAACAAACGGGCATCCAGGACTGCTGGAAGAGTCCATGTGTAGGTTTCCTGGCGTCACTGGACTCTACAGAGGAAACCCTAATAATAACACCTTTAAAAATCAAAAATAAATAGGCTGGAATGATTGGATACAAACTCAACAGAAAAAATCAAATTACAAATTATCAATCAATTGTGAAGAAGACATACAATCCCTAAATCAGCTTCCAGAATATTTAAACAAATTTCCATGCCCGAAGGTGAGAGATTTCTTTCTATGACTCAAACTGACTCTCTTGCCAACAAGAGAAGATCTGCTCCAATGGAACCAGGCAGACAGCGAAAACATCACTTGTAGATTCTGCCACAATTTCAATCAAAAGGAAACTCTTCATCATATATCAATGGAATGCAAAGAATTTACAAACATAAAAGGCTAATATGAGGATAAAGACCAGCAAATCAAAGGAAAAACGCTAAATATAGATGAACAATGGATACGCATGTTGATAGGGGAACAGAAAAAACCTTCATCACAGAAATAATGTCTCCAAACGATCCTGGACTCGACAAAAATTGACCAGAAATGAATAATCACTAAAAATCTCCAATCTGGATCTATTCTTTTTTCCACCTGTGTTTTTCCCCTCCTGCTTCCGCCTTGGCTTCTTTTTTCCTTTACCTGCTTCTTTGCTTTTTTTCATCATTGATGTTTGTAAAACGGAATTGTACAATTGAGCTAACAGTAAAAGGTTTTGAAATAAACGAAATTACTAATAAAAAATAAAATAGAGTGAAAAAGGGTGTCCCCATCTGTACCTAGGCCCTCTGTCTCCCAGTCATTGTGCATGAGGAGTACACTTCTTATGATGCATCAGGGTGTAGGATGACAGGTCCTGGTAGATCACCACCTTAGAGGCCCCATATTGAAAGGAGCCCATGCTTTTTACCTTCTCCAAGATTCGAGCCTTCTTGGAGTAGTAATGAAACCGAAGCAGAGGTCCACCCTCCACCGGCCACCCTTTGGGCCCTATCGATGGCAATCTCAAAGCCTATTTCTTCCTTAAAAAACAGGGAATGTCTTGAATCGCCCTTTCAAGGCCCTTGGGTGATTCTCCCTCCTTTTCCTGTATACCAAAAAAACACAGGTTGTTGCGCCTTTCCTTATTTTTGATTTCGTCCACCTTTAGGCGTAGTTCGTCACTCTGCCTCTGCACCTCCAAGAGCCTCATGTCCATTTGGGTTTCAAAAATCTCCACCAAGGTCTGGTTTGTTTCCAATCCTACAAGTTTATATTTCATGTCCTCCCCTTTGCCCGTTCGATCCGCCACTTTGGCACCAATGTCTGCCCCCATACCCTAGATTTCCTCCAAAATCACCTGAATATTGCTCTTAGCTGCCCAACTGCTGTGTCAGGGGCAGTACCCACAACATGGTCTGCCTTTGGTTGATCCATCACAGCCTGTGCTCGGGTTAATGATATTGATGCAGCTCCTCCGCCAGCTCATTCACCTCCTTTGCCAGGGCACACGGGTAAGCACATTTCTGCCTCTCTCTCTCACACTCCCTGGAAGTCTACGAGAATGTGTTCCTGACTAAAAGGGCTCCCCAATCACCCCTTGTTCAGGAACCTCCATGACGCCTTTCCACATTCTTCCTTATTCCACCGGATCACCTTAAGAGGGGCCCTCACTGTGCCCCCTGTTCTCATTCAAGCACGTTTCTGGTTGTCCTCTGAGTCCTCCACTTCCAAAATGCCCTGATTCCCAGGGCTGTCTGCTAATATCTCCCATGCCTCGTTCCTCCATGAGCCTTCGTCCGGCTCTCCTTGGGTTACAAATTTTCTCCCACTGGCCCTTCATTTCCACTTCCTGACCCTTTGGTGCTCCTTTCCTTGTCCGCTATTACCCGATAGCAGCACAGGGATTACACACCCCAAGGAACTGTCAGGGTTACGAGTGCACTTCAATAGGCCTTCCATCTCCACTGCACAGCTTGTTGGTGCTCAGTTCCCCACGCTCTTACCAGGTGATGGCCAGGGATTACAGACCCCAACAATCAACCAGGGTCGACCTGGGGTGAGCCAGCTTTGGAGAGAGCCGCACACCAAGTCAATCAACTGCGGCTAGGCCAATGCAGGTCCGCTTCTGCCTGAAGCTACTTCTCACCTCAGTGTCCCACCATTGACTCCCTCACTGTTTGGTAGTTTGGCGCGGGTTCACTGCACATCTGGCAGGCATTTCAACAGGCACTCCACATGGGCATCCAGAAAGCAGTTTTCCCCACTAAATTACTAACGCGGGTACTCCCACTCCTCATCTCCAAGTTCTCCATCAGGACTCGTTAGGATCCGGGCTGTCCACCTCTCCACCATGTTTTGGGAAAGGGGGATACGGAGCTCGGCTAGCAGGCATCCATCTTGCCTGTGCCCCCAGGTGGCCTCCTCACTACCTTTTTTCAAACACAAATCAGTGGGCTTGTTCAGTGCTTCAATAAAACCTTGAGCAGCATGATAAGAGCTTTAACAAAATCTCTCAAGAGGAAATAGATATCCTCCTGGTATGCATGTTGCCCCTTACAGTGAGGTGCCAGAAGCGGGTGTTGGGTTTAGTCCCTTTGATCTGCTTTTTGCTCAGTCAGTAGGGTCCCCTTCTCTTTGTGAAGAAAGGATAGGAAGATAACTCAAAATCACTGACACAGGGTAGTGCAGGTTATGTACTAGAGTTATGTCCGAAGATGGTTAAATGCTTGAAGTAGGAGAAGAAAACCTGAAATGCAGCCAGCAACTGACCCTGTGTTTGCTATGCTATGATTAGGGGACAACTTCGAGAGGTTATAGTGAAGGTCAGAGTTGTGGATTATTGATCCCCTAAAGAATAAAGATGATTAGAAACAGATCGACAGGCCAAACTAACTTGAAAAAAAGAAAGTAGCCTTGAAGAATGTTCCAGGTCACCAGGCTGAAACCGTATCACAGGCATGATCATATGGTGAGGCTCGAGGTCTCCTTGTGACAGAAGAAAAGGCAGGGGAGGATGCTGACATGTGAGAGGAAATACGACTGCGGAACCTTGCATATTCAGTTGTTTCAGCGATTTTCCTTATCATGGGTACACAGGTGTTATCGACACTCCTGTCAGCAGGTCCTGAGACAGTACAAAGGGCGACGTGGGCAAGATGCATGAGCGAAGGGTAATTAAGCCTTCATAGTGCCCATGGTCTAGAACTGTTGTGCTAGTACCAAAAAAGGGGCAAGTCATCTGACCTTCATTTTTGCATTGGTAACAAAGGGGTCTGTGATTTCCCAAAGACAGATGCACGCCACTTACCCTGAACTGCTGTGCTAATTAAAAAGTTGTGGGCTGTTTAAATCATGAGTACCTTTGCTCTGACTTGTGGCTATTGGGAGATTGCCCTAACTACTGTTGTCAAAGAGAGGAATGATTCTGTTTTTCTTAATATGTTTACTGAATAGAGTGAACACATTATAAATGTAATCCCCAACACATACAAATCACGTCAATTCTTCGTGTATCTTAAAGTCAAAAACTCATTGTAATGTTTGTCTTTTCTTTTAAGCATCTCTGATGATCAGGCTATAATTATCCCTCCAACACATTGTCAAGCCACCACCTGCATGACAGGGGTGATGTTGAAGAGAAAACGAGGAACGAGGAGAAGTGAATAAACAACATTCTACTAATCAGTATAATAAGAGTTGGGATCTTCAAAAAACAACCTCCAGTAAAACTATACCACCAAAACCTCATATGTAGAACGTTAAAATAGAAAGAAAACATATATCATCGCTAATAGGCACTGATAAAAAATCCAAGAACATGGCAAATCCCTCAGGCAAAGAAAATCTATGCTGCCTCCACTAGGGCAAACTTGCAAGTCTCCCTTGATTGGTTGCAGGGCTTGACAACGCACCTCTATTGAGATCAGGAAAGAGCGCAACCCTCTGCCTTCTGAGCATCCTTAACTTGGAGAAAATGACATACAGTTTGAATGTTACTGTTGATGAACGCTGATTTGCATTCTGATTCATTATATTGTTGACTGTCCTAAGTAAAGCGCTTTGGACAAAGGCGCTATATAAAACACAATAAATACAAATACGGTGCCTGCTGGGACTTTGATGAAGCCCAACAGATGGAGGCCCTTTCAGTGCCACAGAACTCCTCCCACAATCTAGAGGAATGGAGGATGAACCCAAAACCATGAACACATATATTGATTCCACTATAAGACAAATACATGGAAATGCGAACAGTGTGGCTGGAACAAACCTTGTGTGGAGAGCATTCATTTGAATCATAGGACATCTTGGGAACACACTGTGCCCTCCACTGTGGATTTACAAGACAAGGCAGAACAATCTAGGAACATCACCAGGGCTCCTAACGTGAGGACCCAACCCTTTCTGGTGATAGGAAAGGTGAAGCAGTGGACAATATCCTATAAAGATTATTGGACTCTGAATTGCAGTCTAATGACCCATTCCCCCTGCCACCATCAGTAGTTCTGAAACAAAAAGCATATAATCTGTCCACCAGTGGGCCAGAGGGTAAACAGTCTAAGGAAGGGACAGTAATCAGAGAGCCATTCAAAACATCAGGCAAGGAAGTGGCCCTGAGGTCTCCTACAACCAATAATTAGGTTGTGTTGTGAGGCCAGCATTAGCCATTGTTAGTTGAATGAGATGCTCGTTGGAATAAAGAATGACTTTGACACCATCCAGAGGTTGGTAAATGAGCTTATCAATGGGTCTGACATTATTAATGCTTGAAGTGTCATTTGGGATGACCACTGTTGTGATGGGAGCGCTGCAGCTTGTGCAGCTCAACCGCACTCAGGCCCGTGTTCGGGAAAGCCTGGAGCCTGTATGCGGAGCACACTGCTGCGCTTTAAAGAAACAGATTCACACGGGTGTTGTGTTAGCCCATGTCTGTACTTCCTTTGCCGGAGGTGCCTTGCAGCATTTATAATGCGTCACCATGTTCGCATGGTGACGTCTACATAACAGTCACCTGCCAAACCCTAATATTATGTTGGAGGCCTTCAAGTGCTGCAATCCTTCTGACAGCCTCAGGACACCACTATAGTATGAGGTGGGGTAGTACCATGTGCCAGGTGGGTCAATAAATAGGACATGCATTTGGAAAGTCCAATATCCACCTCAGACTAAAATATAAACTAATGTAGACTAGGACCCAACAGAAAACACAGACGCAGGTCAGATTCTCAAGGTGTCATATAGGTCTACAGGAGCTTAGTTGGCCACTGTGGGGTGATGGCATCCACCCACCCCATCGTGGCAGTTTCCCCACAAGCAGCCTACAGGGGTGTTTTTGTTGCCGTGGACTGGAGGGAGTAGGCCCAACAGGCCAAACAACCACATCCACTGCAGGATTACAGCCCAGCATGTCTCAACTACCGGTCCCACCACTGTATATCCTGGTGCTCAACTATCGGCCCCAAAGAGACTACAAGGGTGCTTGTGCGGCTGAGGGAGACTGCATAAGGGAGAAGTGTTCACTAAAGGGGAGGAGTTGCCTTGCTGACATGGGGGTGAAGACCACGACGGTGGAGCAGGTGCCTCATCTTAAAAACATCTAAAAATCCTCCAACGCATACAAAATGCATCGGCCAGACATCTCCTCAAACTACTCGAAGAGAACACATCATGACTCCTCTGAAAATGCTACACTGGCTACCAATAAAACAACAAATCAAATTCAAATGAATGTGCATAACGCACAGAGAAATCCACTGCCAAGGCCTGGAGTTCCTAAGAGAAAAAATAAACGTACACCGCACACCGCCCAACAAGGCCACTGAGATCCATCAACGACATCCAATTGGAACCAAAACCATACAACAAAAGAAAATTCAGAGGATCCTCTTGCTCTCACCTCGCCCCAAAAACCTGGAAAGAGCTACCAAAGAACATATGTAACACCAGTGGAGTAACATTTCTAAAAATGTTGGGGGGGACATGACATCTGAAAAAAAGGTGCCCCAGCCAAATGAATGGGGACAAAATGGTGTGGCATGAAATTGGGGGGACAAACACCCCAGTCCCCCCCTAAAATTACGCCCATGCATAACACAAGAGATCGCCTCCTATTCAGAAAACTCCTAAAATCTTGGCTCTTCACCGCATAACTAGAAAGAATGCCCATGGGGTTACATACACAGCTGAAACAATGCTGAGAGAGGAAACCAATCCTCCATATCTCCCTAAGCTAGCGCCCATCAACTGAAGTATGGGAAGAACAATCTACGACATATCAACTTACCAATTGGAAGATAGGTAAGCTAGAATCATACCAAAGAAGAATCACAGAGAAATCGGGATGGAAGTGTAAGGATGATATGTCAATAACACCTTGGTCTACAAAGTAAACACAGGCAGCATTGGATCACCGACAAGAAATAGATAGGAATGGAGCAGGTGACTCTAAAAATACAGCACCAATATCAGAATGGGGGAAAATGCATGCCTCAACCTGGATTACAAACGTTGAAAACAACACAGCCACGCCATCACACCTAAATTTAGACGGACAGGAAAGAAAAAGAGAAAGAATATGCCAATGCTATAGTACAACTGAATACATAGATCAAGAATTATAAGGGCTAAGAGATATATAACCCACTAACCCAAAAGCGCAAATTTCTGCATACTTAACTCTCACAAAAATCCACACAACCACCTTCTCGCGCAGCAATCTGCACACACTTCACCATACCGCAACAAATAAACAACAAATAAGTCGCAGAGTCACATCGATCCGATATTCACACCCAAGCTCAGCGCACAGTGAAAACTGAACTGAAGCTGCCAACAGAACATCACCTTTCTTACTTTCCTACTGCTTCTTTACCCGACTAACCCCACCTTGCCTTCTTTTTTGCAGATCCGCCTGAGCGCCTGTGAACCAATTCCGTTGGTGACGGTGCACGGTACAAATACCTTTAACATTAACATAACATCTATGGCTAAATTGTCACTGTCCGCGTCCTGGACTGAGGGGCGCAGGAGCTCCGGGCAACCTGTGACACTACGCAGTTGCACGTGTGTCCAGTACTGCAGCTCAACGCCACAGGTGCCCCCGCAACCCTTCCGCCGTGATGTGACATGTGGGTAGAAAGGTTGAAGTTGTACTTTGCCACGGCCAAGAAGGATGACGAGGCAGACCAGTGGGCGATGCTCTTATTCTACGCGGGCAGCGAGGTGCACCACATTTTCACATTTGCAACCTCGAGATCACTCGTACAGCGCAGCGAAAGAAACGCTGCAGGAGTACTTCTGACTGCTGGTCAGCAGGGACTACGAGAGATTTCCCCTGCAGCAGGCCCACCAGGATCCAGCTGAGTCGCTAGATGCATACCTTGCTCGACTACAGAGGCTAGCTATGACCTGTTGGCCGATGGATGAGACTGGTGAGATCAGGGCACAGATCATCCAGCACTGCTCATCGGTGGTGCTGCGCAGCCAGACTCTAAGGGAGCCTGACATATACCTACACAGAATCCTGGAGACAGGAAGGAGCACTCCAGGACCAGGGCTGCACAGATGGAAGAGGCGTCAAAAGGGGGACACATGGAGCTTGTGCAGGCAGTGTCGATGAAAGGTTCACCAAGGTCTTGCAGAAGACACAGAAGGCAAATCGCAGAGGGGGTGCAAAAGCCTACGGAGGAGCGCTCAGTTGTGGGAGCCATGTGTGGGCGATGCAGCTAGGTCAACCATTATGCCTGGATGTTCAGGGCACCGTGGCAATCGCCCAAGTGTACTGACCACCCCTGACACTACACAGGCCTCGGTACCGGCAGATAGCCAAAGTGGAGGACGATGGTAGGCCAGGTTCCACCTCCCTGGTGAGGATGCAAGGAACAGATGACATAGATGATGCGTTCTTTATCTCTGCGATATGCCTGGTGTCAAGGCAACAGCGAAGGAAGTCCCTCTGCTCGATCACCATCATGAACATGAGGATGTCGATCATGGTGGTCACCGGGGCCTCGGTTAACATGATACCGGTGTCCAAATTCGGGAAGCTCTCACCTGCATCACCACCGCTGCAGTGCCCGACCATTTGCATCTTCACATACTCGCCCCTACCACTGGACGGATTCTTTGTCTCATCAGTGCAGCACAAAGATGTCACAATAAAATCCAAATTCTATGTGATGCCAGATGCAAAAGAGACACTGCTCAGCTGCGCAACCACAGAAGACCTGGAGCTAGTGCACTTCGCCTTCCAGATAAAAGCTTCCTGCTAGTACACATACCAGGCCTGTTCGAGGGAGTGGGCTGCCTAAAAGGACAAGAGGTGTGGCTGTACATCGACCCAACCATCCAACCGGTGGTGCTTCGTCGCCCTTGCTTGCCACTCTGCATGTGGCATAAGGTAGACCTCTGGTCCCCATCCTGGGCGGGACTGCACCCAATCCCGGAACAGGAGGCTCGGCTGCCAGGAGTGGTAGAGACCGCACTGGTGACAAGCAGACAGGAGCAGTTGAACGCCAGAGAGTCGACTCGTTGAGGCCTGGGGAAGCAGCCACTGGAAGTCGGTGATCAGGTACTGGCCAGGGCCAGAAACCCCATGCACAAGCCATGCCTGCCCAACGATCCGATACCCTGGAGGGTGGTGGCTTGCCAAGGAACAATGGTCACTGTAACCCAAGAAACCACTTCCCTGAAAAGAAACTGCAGCTGGTTCCAGCTTATCTGAGGGACAACGACAAGGGACGTACCAGAGAGAGAGGACGGCCAGGCCCCACATTGTGACCGAGACGGTGAGCTGCCGACAGAGGGCGGCTACTGTAGCAACAACTCCTGCGATGCAGAAAGCACCAGCAGTTCAGCACCCAGCCCAGCGAGCTATCCCCAGTTTCTGGCCGCCGGCTCTCAGAGAGGCAGAGACTATGTGATGGAGTAGGCTGTCGTGAATCGCAAGTACAATAATTGACACTGTTCAGCAGGGTTTTGTTACAGTTATATGTTCTTGTTTTGGAGGAGAGTTGGAAGGGGATGTTACGGTGCGTGTGGGCACTGTGTCAGGTGACCAATCTGCGTCATGTTCAATAAAAAGGGTGGTCTTCCAGCCCAGGGACAGACACTCCCAGTTGCACCAATAAGACATCTTGCGTCTTCATTTTGCAGCCCGGAGCTAACCACCCCGGGCCTACAACACCACTGATCTCAAGAAAGCTGCCCATCTCTGTAATATGGAATGAAGATAATAGGGAAATAAGGACGTTCCAGCCAGGCACTTGCTAAACCTACATCATCCTGTTCCCACTCATTGAAAGATTACTTTTAATCTCACACTTTTCTATTTCCTTGCAATTGCTTCCTCTTTCTCTACCCACAACTCCCTCTTCTTTGTAGTCTTCATTAGTACCACAGACACTATATATTCGGAGGTGAGGGAGCCGACTCCAACCCTGCCCTGATATTTTAGGCCAATGCTATGAACCTCATTCAGATGTCCTGGGCAAATCGTGGCAAAGAGCCAGCCTACTTCCATGCTAACGTGTTCAGACCCTTTCTCTCAATTCTGATCCATCTGTGCACACCCATGCTTGCGGTGAAGGGTGCAGTCAATCTGGATTGGATTGCTCTTTACAGCACACAATGGTGGGGACTAGTTTTGTGATGGCCACCATCACTTAACCTGGGTCCATCCCACTATTTGTTTCTATAGGCTGCATCTAGTTTTTCTGCAGGAGCAGTCAAACCATCTGATTTATGAAGGAATCGAGTGATCATGCTTTGCTGAGCCGGGTGGAGGACATGTTCAACGTGGAGCAGAGTAAAAATGGTGGTACTATGCATGCATATGAATTATGCGCATGAATATTACTCTACTCCATGCTGCCATTCATTTGTATGATGGAAAGTGGGCATGGAATGGAATTACAGTTTACACCCTCGCCCGATCCTCTCCTCCTTGCAAATGGGCAAGCCTTTATGCCAGCATGACACTTTTATGCTGGTGCCAGTGGTGGAAATGGCAAAAATGTGGTGGGGGATCCCACAACACAAGGGGGGGGAGGAGTTTGGGGGAGGGCGGTGCCCGAGGGCGATGGTCTAGGGAGGGGCGGGGCTCGTAGTGGACATCCATCAATGCTGGAATACTTTTAAAAAAGAAACGCCCGCGACGGCAGCATTGCCTTTTACCACGGCTTTGGCACTGATGTGTAATGCACAATGCTTGCTATACATGCATTACACACCAGTGCCAAAGCCGCGGTAAAAGGCAAGGCTGCCGTCGAGGGCGTTATAAAAAAAAAATATTTGTTTAAGTGTTCCAGCGCGGTTCATGGGCTTGGACGGCTGACTCTGCCCGGATCCCGAGATCCGGCTCCATATCTGGTGCCGATCTCGGATCCGCCGTGAGCCGGCCCAATGACCAGCACTGGCTGGTGCAAATGCTGCTGATTCTTATGGAATTCGCCTGCTTTTTACACCAGCAAAAAGCAGGCAGATTCCATTGTAAATTCGGCATGCCCAGCATAAGTGGCAGGAGGCATTTACTCAATTTCCCCTTCAAAGTGTAAAAAGAAAGCTTAAAGGCAAGTTCGCCTTCATTTTCACTTCGTAGTACAGGTTGCCGAAATTGCACGCTGTGGACATGTTTGCACACATAGGGGGTCATTCCGAGTCTGGCGTTAAGGGAAAATCGAGGCCGGTAAAGGAATAACGACTTCCTTTACCGTTACGGGCCATTCTGACCCGCCACACCGTTATTTACGCCACCGTAAACTACGATTGCGTAAATAGAGGACCAGTGTCACGCGCCCGACACACCATCACGGAAATAACGGGAAGGCGTAAACCCTCTCCAATTCCAAGCAAAGCGAACACGGAAATAACAACCTCCACAAGGGCGCAAAGTACCTTACCGCCATGGCGTTATTACCGGCATCGCGGGGAAGGTGTTAACAACCCTGATCAGTGTTTGGAAGAGGAACAGGTGCACCCAATCAGCACAGGTGGAGGCAATAGAGTCTGGCACAGCACAAAAGGAGCACACCCTGTCTTGATATGGGCCAAATCATCCTCGGGACCAGCCCTCGGGAGCAATAATTACCCAATTCAGCCCAAAATACAGGTTCTATTGTGCTGAGCAGTGATCTCATGCTAGTGACAAATGACACCTTCAATAAGTTTTAGTATTTATTCTAAACAGTGAATTTCATATACATTTGGGATTCAAGTTAGAGAAGATTACAAAGTACAAAACTTAGAGAAATGCAAAATATAGAGAAACATAGAACTTAGATAAACATAGAGAAACATAGAGAAACACAGTCTTACGCCCCTTCAATCAGCACTGGGAGACCCTGGCCCTGATAAGCTAGCTGTAACAAGCCCCGCTCAGAGGACAGCGCTGCTGGGTGCCGTCAGAGCTCCAATTCCAGGCACTTGATCTTGCTCGAACCAAGTCCACAGGACGATCTCCCACCCGAGTCATGTGAGCATGCATATTTTATAATCTCGTGCTGCCCGTCCATGACGCACAGTTCCAGAACTTTCCCTGTGCAAAATATAGGCTGGCTCATGGAAAAAAAACCCAACTCTGTTAATTTCCACTGTGCTTCTTCTGAGCCCCTCCCTGGCCCATCTGCGCGAAAGCTCAGGAATGTCTTATCAGTGCCTTCCCAGAGAAAAGGAAGATTAGCTTGGGGCCATGCAGGGCTACCGTTAGTGAGGCAGAATATTCTAAGGGAAGTAGGGATGTATTAACCCCATCTGCAAGCTCTAAAAGGCATGCACTCATAGCTTAGTGTTCATAGCGCTTAAGACTGGCTATCTAAGCGCTATATAGGTGCCATAATGTTCCAAACACTCCAAAAATGTCTATTAGCTATAGAGCTAGGGCCCTCTCCCTGCCTGTCTATCAACAATGCATAATGTGACCTATCACTCATACTAGGCCTGCATATTCCTTGTAGCTCACTACTGCATAATGGAAGTGCTACAACAGACTACTGTCAGCATTTTTAGCACATACTTTGAATACACTATTGGCTTTCAGCGGCTAATGCTGTCATCTAAAGCCCTGATTGGAAAAGTTGCAATTTTGTGTATCACTACATTCCACCCCTATTCAACGTGTGTGCGACAAATGCTGACTAATACCTATCAATATAGTATTTAGTGCAGTGATAAAGACCTTGGGGCTTTGCAAGAGGTTTAAGCAAACTATATTCTAGCGGTTAGTCAGCGTGGCATGCAAGGTAAAACACTACCTAAACAAAAATGTACACAAAGTGAACAGTGCCAAAACCTGGCCTACACAAAAATACCTACACAAAGTGAACATGGACATTTACTCTAGCCAAAACCTGGCCTACACAAAAATACCTAAATAATTATTGTATAACTGATTGTCAGTTAAAAAGCAGCATGCAGTTAGAATGTCAAGGCAATCCTGTGTAGTCTAATCTACAATGCACTATTGCATTTATGTATGGTTACCAACTCTAAACCTGGCAGCCTTTCACTCTAAGGGCCCACCCTCCCCCTGATCCCAGGGCATTCAAACGTGACTATGGGCTGTGTGACTAGACACTTCCCCATGTATGTGGAACCCAACCAGAAACCATCTAATTTCGTGAACAAGGTGAACCCATGGGCACCAGGTTATCTAAATAAAAACAATTCTACTAATTTACATCAAGCATGGCATGTGTTATTCATACAATCAAAAGCAAGCAATTTGATCCATATGTATGCTGGTAACTGTAGCTCTGCGTGCCAGTGTGTGGAGGATGGTCGCCCTCACTCAGTAAAAAGCCAACACCTGCTGTTTGCCATACAATGCATCGTGTGTATTTAGCAGTCTTGTTGACCTGCCCTATGGCAGAAAAAATGTTTTCATACCTAAAATTCTGCCATTTCCAGTGGTTGCCAATACTTGTAGCAGTGTTGGGCGTATCAATGGACCCCACTAGGCTAGAAGTTCTATAGCAGAGCTGGCATCAGAACCCATAGTGGCTAGCTAATTGTGCACAGTTTCTATGTCACAGGCATATAAAGCTCCTGTAATTAATGAATCTAGCTCCCTAGCTACGCACACTCTAGTGATGGGCCATAGAAATGGACTCCATTTGTAGCAGCTTGGTAGTACTAAGGAAACATTGCCTCATGATAAATCTATGTCTAAGTGTATCACTGTAATAATAGAGCTGTGCATTACCAGCCTACAATTTAAATGTTGCCTTACTACTGGAAAATCTAACATGTTCACAGTGTCTACCTATTGTGACTTGGAGAATACCCTTCTTCAAGTGGGATATCTACCATATACAATATTAGTTTTAGCTACAAACACCATACTACCATCCGGCAGTGGCTGTTTCATCACACCATTGTGTAAAATGCATTTAGTAAAATTATAGTCCATAAAATCTTGGCGAGAACACTCACTGCAGTTCTTGGTCAGAAAAAACATCACATTAAACAAATTAAACAAATCGTTGTATCCATTCAGTGACAAAAGATGTCTGACAATGTGCCAGGCCAGTACGCTAGCAATTCCATGTGGATACTCATTTGTAGCGCTTTTCCAAAGAATTATTCCAAATGTCTACAATCAAAAGGTGACTCTTTGCATTAGTGTGCTGGAGACAGCTGTCCCCACAAAAACATGAAACTGGTTGGTTTAACAAAAACCGTGTCACACTCTGTGTCATAAAATCAAATAACTAGTCAGTCATGGTTTCATTTACCCGCCTTAAAGCTGGCTGTAAAAGTATCCAGTGTTTCAAAGGTTACCATTTCAAATTGGAGCTCACACACTTGGCAGCATTACTTCAAATTAAGAATCTTAACCTACGCACAGGTGACTTTGATGTGCGCACTCATTTTATCTCAAAATAAATTACGCTCCTGCTTGCATAATCCTGCTGCCCCAACAATTCATAAATCATTTTCCTGCCTACGTGCAACGTAGAAGTTTTTTTTTTTTCAAAAAGCAAAACATCTCTGGTTAAAGCAATTCAGTTGGAAGAGCAAAACCATTTCGTTTTTTCAGATTCATCTCAAAAAGTGCATTTAAAAACCATTTTTCAATGTGTTAGCATTCAAGTGCTGTGTCACACAGCTGTTTGTGGTGCATGATGTTACAGTCCACAACTCATTGTCCACAGTCCTTTAAACAAGAAAGGCAAGACATGTCAATTAAGTTATTTCCAGCAACTGAATCATTTGAGTGTGCAGCATCAAATATTTGATAACTAGCCAAGTCTGCACCGTGCCAGTTCAGCAAAAGTTATTACTCTGTTGGACACCTTTCGCAGGTTGCAGAACAAATGTCCTCATACGTCATGCATGTTAGCAACATTGAGTGCGGTACAGGACACGTTTAAAGTTGAAATAGCATCTCGCAGTGACTCGCATATTCTCTGAGATCAGTGTCACCCACAAATTGCACACATCTACTTCTGTTAATGGCACGCTATTGTCTTGCTTTTTTGCCTAGGCAAAATACAAACAGAAATGTTAGGATGCCATCAAAACTTCAATATCAATATTCTTCACATTAGCATGTCATCAAAACTTCAATATCAGCGTTATCCACCCCTTCCCTGAACACCACCCCATCTTCAGAAGTCTCATCAGGTAACTACACACTTTATCATTGCTACTGCAATTATTTATCACCCTTCTGCATGTTTCTGGGGGCTTATTTACACTCAACCATACGGGGTGTAACTGCCTAATCACAAACTCATTTGTGCAATGCGATCATAGTTGGTCAATGGTACCTCAGACTGATCTGTGCTTGTACAAAAGCCATATAATAAGTACCCAGGTCGCACAATGCTTTTCTTTTTCACCAAAGCGATCACGAATGCCAGGCGCCAACTTGCTTCCAGTGTCTCATGATCTTGATTTAGTTTGCCCTGCTGGCATCACTCCATGTTTCAAAGGTAAAGTCTTTCAGTCCAATATCGCCTGCAGTTGTACAAGAAGCTTTGTTTATTTTTTCTCCATACAGCTAGTGTCTTTCAAGCCTCTGGTTTTTTCACTTGTCATTTTTTTCAAAGGGTGTTTGCTGATTTCTTGGCCCACCCCTTTGAGCGCGATAGTCTAAGTCAGTTTCTTTTGTTGCTTCAACAAATCATTCATTCTTGCACTAAGCCGTGAGGCTTCTGGATCATGGCTAATGTGCAGTGTTCATGTTGTACTCCATAGCCCCGCTCTGCATGTTGTCTCTTGCAAAACGGCTAAGCGCTTTTGTTAGTTTTGCTTCCATCTGGAATGCCATAATGTCTTTGTCAGTTACTCCAGCCCTGGCAATGTAGCTTGCATTTTTAAACAGCTGTGTATTTTCTCTTCTCAAAGCGCCTAGAGGTTTCTTCTCCAGTGCACAGCGCTTTACTTCAGTTCACATCACATGGAGCACTGGAATGCAGCTTGCACAGCAATGTCGCTTCACTTCACATCACATCACATGGTGCATGGGAATGCAGTTTGCACAGAGTCTCTTGAAATGGGCAGCTGTCTTTTCTTAGCCCATTCACAGATGCACAGGTTCCCCAAATGTTCAGATGTGATGTGCCCATCTGCCATCCTGCATGCAGCGTTTGTTTTCCTTCCAGTTTTGATACTGGGCAAATTCTTTACTTCTGATCAGCTCTGTTATTGCATGCCGTTAGAAAGCATGCGTACATCAGCATTTCTGTCTTTGCACCCCCTCTCCTCAGTTTTTTTTTGCTCACACTGACCGGTGTCTCTCACAGGGGATGGAATGCAGGAATGTCATTGTTTATCTTTCGCGCAGCAAGCTTATCTCTTTGCCTATAACTCTTAAACTGTGGCGGCTTCAATGGAAAGGCACTCGTTTCAGACAGTTCATCCAGATTAACTCTTTCCTGCACTGCTCCAGCAACTCAGAAAAGCTCCCATATCTGAAACACCATTTCACTAAACAGGAGCGCAGTATTCTGCTTTTGTCTGCCTTCCTCCAACAGTTTTTTTTTCTTCGCGCACCTCGCCCAAGACAGTGCAAGTTATCTTCAAGGCACAAGCTCTGCACACACAGCAAGACTCTTATTTTCAAAAGAGGCACTTTCCTTGTCATCAGATTCTACTCCATGTAATTTAGCAAAATGTCAAAGCGTCTTTTAGACTGTTTTGAACTGATTAATGTCCCATTTAAAAGGCATACGTTTTTTTTTCTTCTTCCTCGTAACCTTGTAGTTTGGCTTCACAAGCTCACTCCACTGCAATGTGCGATCTTTCAAAAGAACCCGCAACCCACTAAATCTTTGTGCTATCTTATCACACACAGATTTTTCATTCTGTTGTACCATTGCCTGAATATAACCACTTATTTCAGTGCATTTAAAAAATGCCATGTTTAGTGCAGCTCCCTACACGTTTTTTTTCTGCAAGAGCAACCCACACTCTATATTGCTTGTGGGCTGTTAAATGTGTCAACAACATTTTTCACCATGTATCACAGTTAACAGGTCACTATTTCCAAAAACATAAATCACTTATAAGGCAACAGTACAAATCCATGGCATATCGTGGGAACAGTCAAAAATACTCCAGGGGCAATTTAGAGGCAATTTAGAAAAATATAAATTGTTTTTTCCCCCCAAACCATTGCAAACTGATTCTGCAATTTCAAATCAATACACAAAAATCGAAAATCCAAATAAAATTCACTCACTTTCTTTTTAAGTGAGTCTCTCACCCATTATAAGCATGGCACAGCTTAAAATGCAATATAACCATTTTAGTGTGTTTCCTTTAAACAGAATTCGCCACCAGCACATGGAATTTACAGTTGCCAAAAGAAAAACAAACCCTTTAGGCTCTCAGCACAGATGTTACTCTTTCTCCTAAGCACGGCTCATTCCCCACGTTATCTTCAGGAATGTCAACACTTCAAAAGCATACATTAAAAAGCGAACCTTCGCCTCCGAAAATTACAGCCCCCCACTCGCTAGCACACTGGGGCTGAGTCAATGGTTAAATTACTATTCACAATTTGCATGTCAAATCCTCGCAACTATTTTTCCCTGCCCTCATGACAGAATAGAGATGAGAACTCCGTCTCACTTTGCATTTCAAATTACAACTTTAAACTGGGGAAACTGCATGATAAAATTCTTTCCTAATTGAACATACATCTTTCTTGACCATTCATCGGAGCGCTTTAAACAAAGCCATTTCCCGCTTGTTTATCGCCTTGTACTCCCTGGCTCCATTCCCAAGCAATAAGTCAGTCACGACTGATTTACTGAAGGGAGTCTTAACCACACAAGCTATCGGCCACGGCAAGCCGACACAACATTGCTGTCTTTTGAAGTCTCAGAGCTGCAGTGAGACCCCCCCAAGGAAATGCGACAGTCTGCTCCTCACTCTGCACTGTGTTCTCTCACACAATTTGTCATTTCACAGCAAGGCACTGCTCTTCACAAATCCCACCGCTGCCACAAATGTCTTGATATGGGCCAAATCGTCCTCGGGACCAGCCCTCGGGAGCAATAATTACCCAATTCAGCCCAAAATACAGGTTCTATTGTGCTGAGCAGTGATCTCATGCTAGTGACAAATGACACCTTCAATAAGTTTTAGTATTTATTCTAAACAGTGAATTTCATATACATTTGGGATTCAAGTTAGAGAAGATTACAAAGTACAAAACTTAGAGAAATGCAAAATATAGAGAAACATAGAACTTAGATAAACATAGAGAAACATAGAGAAACACAGTCTTATGCCCCTTCAATCAGCACTGGGAGACCCTGGCCCTCATAAACTAGCTGTAACAAGCCCCGCTCAGAGGACAGCGCTGCTGGGTGCCGTCAGAGCTCCAATTCCGGGCACTTGATCTTGCTCGAACCAAGTCCACAGGACGATCTCCCACCCGAGTCATGTGAGCATGCATATTTTATAATCTCGTGCTGCCCGTCCATGACGCACAGTTCCAGAACTTTCCCTGTGCAAAATATAGACTGGCTCATGGAAAAAAAAAACAACTCTGTTAATTTCCACTGTGCTTCTTCTGAGCCCCTCCCTGGCCCATCTGCGCGAAAGCTAAGTGTAGTGATACACGAAATTGCAACCTTGCCAATCAGGGCTTTAGATGACAGCATTAGCCGCTGAAAGCCAATAGTGTATTCAAAGTATGTGCTAAAAATGCTGACAGTAGTCTGTTGTAGCACTTCCATTATGCAGTAGTGAGCTACAAGGAATATGCAGGCCTAGTATGAAATAGGTCAAATTAAGCATTGTTGATAGACAGGCAGGGAGGGCCCCTAGCTATGTAGCTAATAGGTTTTTGGAGTGTTTGGAACATCATGGCACCTATATAGCGCTTAGATAGCCAGTCTTAAGCGCTATAAACACTAAGCTATGAGTGCATGCCTTTTAGAGCTTGCAGATGGGGTTAATACATCCCTGCTTCCCTTAGAATATTCAGCCTCACTAACGTTAGCCCTGGCTCCAAGCTAATCTTCCTTTTCTCTGGGAAGGTACTGATAAGACATTCCTCAGCCAGCGCAGATGGGAACAAGGGAGGGGGTAGGAGCGAGCAGGGAGCATCTCAGAGAGAGCTGGGTTTTTTCCATGAGCCAGTTGCACAGGGAAAGTTCTGGAACTGTGCGTCATGGTGACTGACAGCAAGAGATTATAAAATATCCATGCACACATGGATCAGGGGGAGATCGCCTGTGGACTTGATTCGTGCAGAAACAGGTGCCCGGCATTGGCTCATACGGTGTCCTTCAGCATTGTCCTCTGAGCGGGGCTTGTTTACAGCTAGCTTATGAGGGCCCAAGGTCTCCCCAGTGCTGCTTAAAGGGACGTAAGACTGTGTTTCTCTATGTTTCTCTATATTTCTCTATGTTTCTCTATGTTTATCTAAGTTCCATGTTTCACTATATTTTGCATTGCTCTTTGTTTTATGCTTTGTAATATTCTCTAACTTGAATCCCAAATGTATATGAAATTCACTGCTTAGAATAAATATGCTAAAGCTTTGAGGGTGTCATTTGTCACTAGCATGAGATCACTGCTCAGCACAATAGAACCTGTATTTTGGGCTGAATTGGGTATTTTTGCTCTCAAAGGGCTGGCCCCGAGGAAGATTTTGCCCAATATCAAGACATTTGGTGGCAGCTTTGTGGGATTTGTGAAGAGCAGTGCCATGCTGACATGACAAATGGTGTGAGAGAACACAGTGTAGAGTGGGGAGCAGGCTGTCGCATTTCCTTGATGGTCTCACTGCAGCTCTGAGACTTCAAAAGGCAGCAATGTTGTGTCGGTTTGCCGTGGCCGATAGCTTGTGTGGTTAAGACTCCCTTCAGTAAATCAGTCGTGACTGACTTATTGCATGGGATTGGTGCCAGGGAGTACAAGGCAATAAACGAGCGGGAAATGGCTTTGTTTAAAGCACTCCGATGAATGGTTAAGAAAGATGTATGCTCAATTAGAAAAAGAATTTTATCATGTGGTTTCCCAAGTTTAAAGTTGTAATTTGGAATGCATAATGAGACGGAGTTCTCATCTCTATTCTGTCATGAGGGCAGGAAAAAAAAAAATAATTGCAGGGATTTGACATGCAAATTGTGAATAGTGATTTAACCATTGACTCAGCCCCAGTGTGCTAGCGAGTGGGGGCTGTAATGTTCGGAGGCGAAGGTTCGCTTTTTTGATATATGCTTTTGAAGGGTTGGCATTCCTGAATAATGAGGAAGGGGAATGAGCCATGCTTAGGAGAATGAGTAACATCTGTGCTGAGAGCCTAAAGAGTTTTTTCTTTCTTTTGGCAACTGTAAAATTCCATGTGCTAATGGTGGCAAATTCTGTTTAAAGGAAACACACTAAAATGGTTATATTGCATTTTAGGCTGTGCCATGCTTATATTGGGTGAGAGACTCACTTAAAAGGAAAGTGAGTGAATGTTATTTGGATTTTCGATTTTTGTGTACTGATTTGAAATTGCAGAATCAGTTTGCAATGGTTGGGGGGAAAAACAATTTATATTTTTCTAAATTGCCCCTGGAGTATTTTTGACTGTCCCCATGCTATGCCATGGATTTGTGCTTTGCCTTATAAGTGATGTATGATTTGGAAATAGTGACCTGTTGACTGTGATACACGGGGAAAAATGTTGTTGACACATTAAACAGCCCACAAGCAATAGAGTGTGGGTTGTTCTTGCAGAAAAAAAAAACGTGCAGGGAGCTGCACTAAATATGGCATTTTTATTTTTAAATGCACTGAACTGAGTGGTTATAGTTTGGCAATGGTACAACAGAATGAAACATCTGTGTGTGATAAGATAGCACAAAGATTTAATGGGTTGTGAGTTCTCTTGAAAGATCGCACATTACAAGAAAAAAAAAGACGCTTTGACATTTTGCAAAATTACATGGAGTAGAAAAATGACAAGAAAAGTGCCGCTTTTGAAAAACAAGAGTCTTGCTGTGTGTGCAGAGCTTGTGCCTTGAAGCTGTCTTGGGCGAGGTGCGTGAAGGCAAACAAAAGCAGAAACAGTACAAGAAAGAGGTAATCTGGATGAACTGTCTAAAACGAGTGAAGCCGCCACAGTATAAGAGTTATAGGCAAAAGAGATAAGCTGCGTGCTAATGGCGCTGCCAGGTGCACACGAAAGATAAACATGCCTGCATTCCTGAGGAAGGGGGAGCAAAAAACAGAGAGCTGTTCAAAAAGTAAAGAATTTGCCCAGTAAACTGTGGTACGGAGCAAAGGCTTCATGCAGGATGGCAGACGGGCACATCACATCTGAACATTTACCTATGCATCTGTGAATGGGCCAAGAAAAGACAGCTGCCCATTCCAACAGACATTACTGTGCAAACCGCATTCCCATGTGATGTGATGTGAAGTGAAGTGAAACGCTATTGCTGTGCAAGCTGCATTCCAATGCTCCATGTGATGTGAACTGAAGTAAAGCGCTGTACACTGGAGAAGAAACCTCTAGGCGCTTTGAGAAGAGAAAATACACATCTGGCAAACTGCAAGCTACATTGCCAGGGATGGAGTAACTGACAAAGACATTATGGCCTTCCAGATGGAAGCAAAACTGACAAAAAGTGCTTAGCCGTTTTGCAAGAGACAACATGCAGAGCGGGGCTTTGAAGTACAACATGAACACTGCACATTAGCCATGATCCAGACGCCACACGGCTTAGTGCAAGAATGAATGATTTGTTGAAGCAACAAAAGAAACTGGCTTAGACTATCGCACTCAAAGGGGTGGTTCAAAAACAGCAAACGCCCTTTGAAAAAATGACAAGTGAAAAAACCAGAGGCTTGAAAAGACACTGCTAAGAAAAGAAAGATAAATAAACAAAGCTGCCTGTACAACTGCAAGCGGTATTGGACTGAAAGACTTTACCTTTGAAAAATGGAGTGATGCCAGCAGGGCAACCTAAACCAAGATCATGGGACACTGGAAGCAAGTTGGCGCCTGGCATTTGTGATCGCTTTGGTGAAAAAGAAAAGCATTGTGCGACCTGGGTACTTACTATATGGCTTTGTAAAAGCACAGATCAGTCTGAGGTACCATTGACCAGCTATGATTGCATTGCACAAATGAGTTTGTGATTAGGCAGTTACACCCCGTATGGTTGAGTGTAAATAAGCCCCCAGAAACATGCAGAAAGGTGATAAATAATTGCAGTAGCAATGACAAAGTGTGTAGTTACCTGATGAGACTTTTTGAAGATGGGGGTGGTATTATGGGAAGGGGTGGATAACGCTGATATTGAAGTTTTGATGAAATCCTAACATTTCTGTTTGTATTTTGCCTAGGCAAAGCACGACAAGACATTTCATAATATCAGAAATTAATATGCAGTTTGTGGGTGACACTGATCAAAGAAGGGTCAGACGCATTCTCAGAGAAAGCGAGCCACTGCGACATGCTATTTCAACTTTAACGTGCCCTGCACCGCACTCAATGCTGTAACCTGCGAATAGTGTCCAACAGAGTAATAACTTTTGCTGAACTGGCACGATGCAGACTTGGCTAATTATCAAGTATTTGATGCTACACATTTAAATGACATGTTTTGCCCTTTCTTGTTTAAAGGACTATGGACAATGAATTGTGGACTGTAACATCAGGCACTACATACAGCTGTGTGACACAGCAATTGAATGCTAACACATTGAAAAATGGTTTTTAAATGCACTGTTGAGATGAATCTGAAAAAAAAAACCAAATGGTTTTACTCTTCCAACTGAATGGCTTTAACCAGAGATGTTTTGTTTTTTGAAAAAAAAAATATTCTACATTGCACCTAGGCAGGAGAATGATTTATGAACTGTTGGGGCAGCAGAATTATGCAAGCAGGAGCGTAATTTATTTTGAGATAAGATGAGTGCGCACATCAAAGTCACCTGTGCGTAGGTTAAGATTCTTAATTGAAGTAATGCTGCCAAGTGTATGAGCTATAATTTGAAATGGTAATCTTTGAAACACTGGATACTTTTACAGCCAGCTTAAGGCAGGTAAATGAAACCATGACTGACTTGATGTTTGATTTTATGACACAGAGTGTGACACGTTTTTTTGTTAAACCAACCAGTTTCATGTTTTTGTGGGGACAGCTGTCTCCAGCACACTAATGCAAAGAGTCACCTTTTGATTGTAAACATTTGGAATAATTCTTTGGAAAAGCGCTACAAATGAGTATCCACATGGAATTGCTAGTGTACTGGCCTGGCACATTGTCAGGCATCTTTTGTCACTGAATGGATACCATTTGTTTAATTTGTCTAATGTGATGTTTTTCTGACCAAGAACTGCAGCGAGTGTTCTCGCCAAGATTTAATGAACTATAACTTGACTAAATGAATTTTTTCCATGGTGTGATGAAACAGCCACTGCCGGATAGTAGTATGGTGTTTGTGGCTAAAGTTAATATTGTATATGGTAGATATCCCACTTGAAGAAGGGTATTCTCCAAGTCACAGAAGGTAGACACTGTGAACCTGTTAGATTTTCCAGTAGTAAGACAACATGTAAATTGTAGACTGGTAATGCACACCTTCATTATTACAGTGCTACACTTAGACATAGATTTATGATGCAATGTTTCCTTAATACTACCAAGCTGCTACAAATGGAGTCCATTTCTATGGCCCATCACTAGAGTGCGCGTAGCTAGGGAGCTAGATTCATTAATTGCAGGAGCTTTATATGCTTGTGACATAGAAACTGTGCACTATAAGCTAGCCACTATGGGTTCTGATGCCAGCTCTGCTATAGAACTTCTGGCCTAGTGGGGCCCATTGATATGCCCAGCACTGCTACAAGTATTGACAGCCAATTGAAGATGACAGAATTTTAGACATGAAGACATTTTTGTCTGCCATAGGGCAGGTCAACAAGACTGCTAAATACACACAATGCATTGTATGGCACACATTGTTAAATCAGCAGGTGTTGGCTTTTTACTGGGTGGGGGCAACCATCCTCCACACACTGGCACGCAGAGCTACAGTTACCAGCATACATATGGATTGAATTGCTTGCTTTTTGATTGCATGAATAACACATGCCATGCTTTGATGTAAATTAGTAGAATTGTTTTTATTTAGACAACCTGGTGCCCATGGGTTCACCTTGTTCACGAAATTAGATGGTTTCTGGTTGGGTTCCACCTACCTGGGGGAAGTGTCTAGTCACACAGCCCATAGTCACGCTTGAATGCCCTGGGATCAGGGGGAGGGTAGGCCCTTAGGGTGAAAGGCTGCCAGGTTTTAGAATTGGTAACCATACATAAATGCAATAGTGCATTGTAGATTAGACTACACTGGATTGCCTTGACATTTTAACTGCATGCTGCTTTTTAACTGACAATCAGTTATACAAAATTGATTTAGGTATTTTTGTGTAGGCCATGTTTTGGCTAGAGTAAATGTCCATGTTCACTTGGCGTAGGTATTTTTGTGTAGGCCAGGTTTTGGCAAGGGTATATGTCACTGTTCACTTTGTGTACATTTTTGTTTAGGTAGTGTTTTACCTTGCATGCCACGCTAACTAACCGCTATAAGATAGTTTGCTTAAACCTCTTGCAAAGCCCCAAGGTCTTTATCACTGCACTAAATACTATATTGATAGGTATTAGTCAGCATTTGTCGCACAAACGTTGAATAGGGGTGGAATGTAGTGATACACGAAATTGCAACCTTGCCAATCAGGGCTTTAGATGACAGCATTAGCCGCTGAAAGCCAATAGTGTATTCAAAGTATGTGCTAAAAATGCTGACAGTAGTCTGTTGTAGCACTTCCATTATGCAGTAGTGAGCTACAAGGAATATGCAGGCCTAGTATGAAATAGGTCAAATTAAGCATTGTTGATAGACAGGCAGGGAGGGCCCCTAGCTATGTAGCTAATAGGTTTTTGGAGTGTTTGGAACATCATGGCACCTATATAGCGCTTAGATAGCCAGTCTTAAGCGCTATAAACACTAAGCTATGAGTGCATGCCTTTTAGAGCTTGCAGATGGGGTTAATACATCCCTGCTTCCCTTAGAATATTCAGCCTCACTAACGTTAGCCCTGGCTCCAAGCTAATCTTCCTTTTCTCTGGGAAGGTACTGATAAGACATTCCTCAGCCAGCGCAGATGGGAACAAGGGAGGGGGTAGGAGCGAGCAGGGAGCATCTCAGAGAGAGCTGGGTTTTTTCCATGAGCCAGTTGCACAGGGAAAGTTCTGGAACTGTGCGTCATGGTGACTGACAGCAAGAGATTATAAAATATCCATGCACACATGGATCAGGGGGAGATCGCCTGTGGACTTGATTCGTGCAGAAACAGGTGCCCGGCATTGGCTCATACGGTGTCCTTCAGCATTGTCCTCTGAGCGGGGCTTGTTTACAGCTAGCTTATGAGGGCCCAAGGTCTCCCCAGTGCTGCTTAAAGGGACGTAAGACTGTGTTTCTCTATGTTTCTCTATATTTCTCTATGTTTCTCTATGTTTATCTAAGTTCCATGTTTCACTATATTTTGCATTGCTCTTTGTTTTATGCTTTGTAATATTCTCTAACTTGAATCCCAAATGTATATGAAATTCACTGCTTAGAATAAATATGCTAAAGCTTTGAGGGTGTCATTTGTCACTAGCATGAGATCACTGCTCAGCACAATAGAACCTGTATTTTGGGCTGAATTGGGTATTTTTGCTCTCAAAGGGCTGGCCCCGAGGAAGATTTTGCCCAATATCAAGACACTAAGGAATGTCTTATCAGTGCCTTCCCAGAGAAAAGGAAGATTAGCTTGGGGCCATGCAGGGCTACCGTTAGTGAGGCAGAATATTCTAAGGGAAGCAGGGATGTATTAACCCCATCTGCAAGCTCTAAAAGGCATGCACTCATAGCTTAGTGTTCATAGCGCTTAAGACTGGCTATCTAAGCGCTATATGGGTGCCATAATGTTCCAAACACTCCAAAAATGTCTATTAGCTATAGAGCTAGGGCCCTCTCCCTGCCTGTCTATCAACAATGCATAATGTGACCTATCACTCATACTAGGCCTGCATATTCCTTGTAGCTCACTACTGCATAATGGAAGTGCTACAACAGACTACTGTCAGCATTTTTAGCACATACTTTGAATACACTTTTGGCTTTCAGCGGCTAATGCTGTCATCTAAAGCCCTGATTGGCAAAGTTGCAATTTTGTGTATCACTACACACCCACACACCACACCCCCTCCCACACCAAGATGATACCAATTGTAGCAGCATTCCTGGAGCTGGAGGCCCTGCTTGCAAGGCAGCAACTACGACAACAGCAACAACAGCAACCACAGCAACCACAGCCCCCACCACAGAGGATACACAGGAGGAAAAGGAGGGTGAGACAGGGCCAGCATGCCCTACCGGTGCAGCCACCATTACCACGCCGGCAGCCCCCAATTCCCCGCATCAGAGCCACCCCCTTCAACCTCACACCAGTGCAGATCCACACCCTGTACCGGCTTGACTGGGACACCATAACCACCATAGTGGCCCTGATACATACCGACATAGTGAGCCTCATAGAAATCAGCACTGCCATCCCCCCTCTACTAAAGGTAGTGTCCGTGCTCCACTTCCTTGCCACAGGCACCTACCAGCATACAGTGGGGCACATGCATGGCATTTCACAGCCAATATTTTACCGGATACTCAACCAAGTGCTGGATGCCCTCCTCAAGCACAGAAGGGACTACATATGCCACCCCCGGACTCCACAGGAGATATTTGATACCAAAGCTGCCTTCCATGCACTTGCAGGCATGCCAAATTGAATAGGTGCCCTCGACTGCACCCACGTAGAATTGGTGGTTCCTCCTCATGCAATGGAGGTGCCGTATCGCAACCGCAAGCAATACCACTCCATCAACGTCCAGATGGTGTGCAATGCCAGTAAAGCCATCACACAATGCAATGCTCGGTACCCCGGATCAACTCATGACTCCTTGGTCCTGCGGAACTCAACACTACCACGCTACATGGGCCGACATGCCGGACAACGTACCTGGCTGCTTGGTGAGTAACCATAATGGGCCATGGCAGTGCATTGGGGCTCTGAGTAGGTTGTCAGCATACCCCACTGCGAAAGGGGTTGGGGGAGATGCATACTCCACCCGGGAGGGAAAGGCGGGGGGATGCATACTCCACCCGGGAGGGAAAGGGGGGGTGCATACTCCACCCGGGAGGGAAAGGGGGGGATGCATACTCCACCCGGGAGGGAATGACAACGCTATTGTACGTTGTGCACCTCACAGAACACTGTGCCCCATGACAAGTGGCACGCCACATTACCACCTAATCACACAGTAGTGAATACGAGCCAACTCCTAATGGTACCTGACAAACAGTTACCCTGGCCAAAGACCACGACACATGCACCACACATCGGTGGACCTTACACACCGTAAGGCCATCGTGCACCATGCAGTGCAATAGCACCATGTCGCTGACTCCTGCATCTCAACACAAAGGACAGTCATCCATGGGAGTACATAGAGGTTAGTCTGACAGGGATCCTACTGCGTGTGACTGGTTCGGCACCTCCATATGATAGCTGCCAATCACCATGATAGGGATCAGTGCTGAATGAAGGGTATGCTAACAACTACTACCAACACACCCTTACAGCAGGTCTCATGCAAGTCATCAATGAATGCAGTCCAACACTGCTGCATGCATTAACGATGCACATGCAACAAGACATGAGTGCGCACCATGACCCATCAGGGAGAAGCTACCCCCTCCATCATTCCATTGGCCAGCACACATTTCCGGACCAGTAATGGGTTGACCGTATCCAGGGACATGTGTGCATGGCCAGTCATCACCCGCTGCAATGTAAGACTAGCACAGTTCCCCACCATGAATGTACTAACACTTACCTTCATTCCACTCTCATGCAGGTGATGCTGGCTACCCTTTGAAACCGTGGCTCATGACCCCGGTCCGCAACCCCCAAAACAGGCACGAGGAGGACTATAATAGATCTCATACCCGTACAAGGGTGGTCATAGAGCAGGCCTTTGGCCTTCTGAAGGCACGATTCCATTGCCTCAGCCGGTCAGGTGTGGCCCTCATCTACAGCCACGAGAAGGTGTCCAAGATCACCATGGCATGTGTAATGCTGCACAACATGTGCATCCGTCGGAACGTGACACTGCCCCCTGACGTGGGACTGCTGCCACCAGATGAGGAGGAGGAGGAGGTGGAGGAAGGAATGGCAGAACAGCAATATGGTGCCGATGCACGGGAGGGACGTTCCGTGCGACAAGCATTGATCGAGCAATACTTCTGAATCACAAGTCAGCTGAGGGGGTGAGGATGACAGGGCATTGGGCAATGGGTGTGGGGATACATGTACTACATGCACTGTGAGACATTAAAAGGCACATGCACAATAATGAATGTCCACTCTGTATTGTAGGATAGACCAAACTGTGTATTGTATGATGATGTCCAAACGTGTACAACAGATCCTTCACCCTCAACCCCCTCACTCTCCCCCCCAACTCCCACACACACCCTCACCCCCATCCCCCTCCCCCCAACTCCCACACACACCCTCAACCCCCTCACCCTCCCCCCACAACAACCCCACAATGTTCCCATCAGTGCAGCATTGGCCACATGTGTGTGGCTGCACGGTCATTGGGCACTGCCAGAGCCTGGGGCATCCCTTCCATTCCGGCGCATCGTGCGCAGTGACCTACAGACCGGGCTGGTCTGCGTGGAGGAGCTCTGGGAAGGTGGCTCCTCCTGCTGGGGCTGTGGTCTGGGGGGTGCTGCCTCCAGGGCATCAGCAATCCTGCCAAGCATCTCACAGATGCGGTTTGTGCTGGTACTGATGATCTCGCCCAGGGCCTGAAGGTCATTATGTAGCACCGACCCTGATTCCCGGTTGTCCCGGAGAAACTCCTCTATCATGGCCGTGAGGTGCTGGCAGCGCATTGTTTCTGCAGCCAATGTGGGCGATGTGGTTGGCAGGCTCCGTGTTGTTGTGCCTGCAGGACTTTCAGGACTTCCTGCAGGGGAAGTGGGCTCATGACAGACAGGTGTATCCCCTTCGCCTGTGAGCCCTGGGCCGTCACTCGACCCAGGGTCACTATGGGCAACCTGGCTGTACGAGGGAGTGTCTGGGCTCTGTACATAGTCATTGGGCTCCTCCACGTTGTCGATGGTGTTTGGTGATGTGCTGCCTGGCACATCGAGGATGCACATGGCAGCATTCTCCCCTGACGCACTCGATCCCTCATGGTGCTGCGTGGGGCATGTGTCCCGCAGAACTGCAGGCATGTCCAGGGCCGCGGATGGGGGTTGTGTACCCTCCATGGGGGTTGCTGGGGCAGGTGGTGTGGCATGTGCCTTCTTCCTGCTTGCAGGTGGTTGCTGTCCCCTTCCTGTGCCCCGGGAGGTACTTGTCCGGGGGCCTTCCTGGTCCTCACTTTCATGACCGGTGCCTGTGGGGGGCAAGAGAGAGACAGCATGAGCAATGATCTGGGGGTCAGAATTACTTCCAGACAATGGTATTACGATGGGATAGCAGCGTTTTGGTGACATTTGGGTGCTGAGTGGGACTGTAATCTTTGCTTGGATGGGAAAAGCATACTGTCGGCAGGGTCACTCATGTTGGCGGAGTACTGTGGTGACTGACATTGACCAGCTTTTTGTGTGGCATGCCCAATATGGGTGTCAGCCTTGCACCTGACATCATCCTGGGTCCCAGTTGATACGGCATCATTGGAGGGGGGGGGGTTTACCCAAACATGATGTGACTGCTTGACCAGCCCATGGCGATGACTTGCATTAGGGATGCATGTACTTTTTACACTCATGGCACTCACCTGCGTCAGCTGATGAAGGATCACCGCAATCCATATCGCCAACGCCTTCGATGGCTTCTGTGCCCATCATCTCTGCACATGTTTCCTCCCAGGGCATCATTTCTATGGGTGAGGCTGGGCCTGTCTAGGGCCAGATTGCGGTTTGCTGAGAGGATGGCCTGCACCCTCAGACGGAGGTCATCCCAGCGTTTGCGGCAATGCGTCGTGCTGCGGGGGGTGTTTCCGACAGCGCTCACCCTCTGCGAGACCATCTCCCATATCTCCTTCTTCCTGAGGATGGTGGGCCTGCGCATGTCGCTGCTGAAAACAATCTCAGCATGTTCATGCAGAGTATCAACGAGTACCTGGAGCTCATCCTGGGAGAATTTCTCCTTCCTGATGCGCGCAGCACCCTTTTTCAATGCTTTTGGCATGATGCTGGTCTCTGGAGTCTATTTTGCCTATCACAATATGCCCATGAGTCCTGTATGGGGAGGATTGCAATGGATTGTGATTTTAAAGATGGCGCCATGATGCTTCCCGTTCCTGTTCGATGACGTAATTTCCGTTTGCGGTATTGACTGGTGCCCGTAATTTATGGTCATCGTTAATTACGGGCACAGCTATTTACGCACTAAGTGGAGGGCGATGGTGTTAGTTACGTGTCGGTTGTTGTCGGTAAGGGGTTTGACGCGCCCTTTACCGGTATGGCGCTAGGGGGTTTACCGGCATGGCGGAAAGCTCGTGCCCGCGAGGTCCGAATATGGTGCTAATTACGCCCTGCTACCAACGCGGATACGGTATTTCCGCATGCCGGTAAAGTCAGTGATTTAACGCGAACCTCGGAATGAGGCCCATAGTGTAAACGTAAAAAAGCATGTGGGTGCAAATTACACTTTGGAGGAAATTACCTCCTCACATGAGGCATGCACATGTCACTGAGTTCCACCTCCGCGCGAAAATACTCCATGCTTTGATGAAGCATTCGAGTGTGAGGGCGTGGAGATAATACCTGCAAACAAGTTTTGGGCAAACTTTCTCTTCAATCGCATGTTCCAAAATAAGCTGCGTTCTGAGCTCTCATGAAGGCATATTAAAGCCATTAATCATTTTTATTCATTAACATGATAAGCCACATTGTCTTGTGGGCAGGGGAGTTGCTAGGTCTGGAAAAGACCCGGGGCTACGCTGATGTCAGAACTGTTGGAACTGGGGGCTAGCTAGTCTTTTGGCTGTAGCTCCTGAGATTCTATCCGGGGCTACAACCAAAAGATCAGGGGCTATAGCCCCTTTAGCCCCCCCCCTAGCAACGCCCCTGCTTGTGGGACATCTGAGCAACTTGTAAACAAGTGTTTGTCTTGTCACCTCCACGCCACCAGTCAGCGTTTTAGGATTACATTACTTCAAAAAAGGATCATTTGATCTGGGTCCAACTGATCATTTTGCAAATGATGCTTCCAGCCCCTCCCCCGATTCCTCTAAGGTCATCTCTCCCTGCATCATCGCCCTTCTCCTGCTCGCAATCTCGCTTATCTCTTCCCCATCTCAATCGCCCTCCTCCCTCTTGGGTCTCCCTGTGTTCCTCTAAACCTTTCGTTCCTGTGCACTCTGCCTCTCACCACACCTCGCTAGAACTCCTCGACAAACACTCCTCTCTTTCACTCGGGTCTTCCTCTGCGTTCCTTTCGCTCCTCTTCCCCTTTGTATTTCACCCACTCTCGTGTCCATCCTTCGTCTTTCCCCCAGTCATGCCTTAACCACTACCTCCCTGTGAAGCAGTCCGTCCCCTCCCAGAGGTGTTGCCATCCAATGCTTCAATGATCATGGGTGTGATCGATCCAATCACAGGCCAGGTCGATATTCCCTGTGCTTTCTGCGGACTTACTCAGCTGACTCGGTGCGGACGAGAAACTATGAGAGATTCACAGATATCGACGCATCGTTGATAAATTAGACCTTTGCAATAAGTCCTTTCCCTAATGGAGATTGTTATCCATAGAACTGGTGAAGTACCTGCAGGCACAGCTCTCGCCCCAGTGACTGCACCCACAACAGTGCTGTACCTGCAGGAAAAGCTCTCGCCCCAGTGATTGCACCCACAACAAGTGCAAGACTCAAACAAGAGGACAGAGGCGGTCATAGAGTTGCACCTTCTTCAAAAATGTGAATTTTTGAGAATTTTTTGCATATGGCCTGCCCACCACCCTAAACGTGCAAACTATGGACCCTCCCCCCAAAAAAAATCCCCAAACATAACATTACAAGAACAGCTTTAAGGATGCCCCTCCGGAAGCCGGCGAGTACGACAAACTGCAGCCTTACCTAACTCAATCCCCTGATCAGAATTCGAGAATGCTATTTTTGCAATTTCGTCTAAATCTGTTTTTGACTAAGGACCGCACAAAATCCTGGAAGCAGAACGAAAGTGCTAATATAACTTGTCGTTTCTGCAACCACTCATCAGAGACTCTTAAACACCTAACCCTATTCTGTAAAAAGTTCAGATCATTACGAAATAAACTATTTGGTCCACTTTAGTCAAACTTACAGTGCAAATCGAAAAGTTATGTTTGGAATGGGGATGTTCTTGAGGGATATAAAAATATGTTTAACTGAAGCATTTCCCACATCGGTTCTGCATGTAACAAAACCTTTAGTAGATCTATGAGAATGGTTTGGAAACAATCAAACATTCATGGCAGAGGGTGTGGGCTTGTATGATGAGATGTGATGTAAACGGAAAAGAACATTTTAAAAGGTTTTTTTTAAAAAACCAAATAAAATAAAAAATAAAAAAAGAACAGCTTTACACAAAATACTATAAAAGGACCACAAACAGAGTCCGCCTGGATATACCATTTGTAATAGTTTAAATACATATTGAAGTGAACACTCTTTCCTTGAGGTTTCAATATACTTAAGGCCCAGAGACTTGCACAAGGTGGCATAAACACACAGCCCCTGTGTCAGGACTTCTGATTTGCAATAAGGGTCAAGTAGGTCAGTGATGCAGCAGCCACTGCCACACGCTGTGCTCTTCCTTCCGACGATTCAGCCGCAAGCCACTGCCAGATAAGGGCACAGGATAACATGCAGGCAAGCGTTAGCTCTACCATCAGCAAAGCACTCGAAGAAAAGGTGCTGCTGCTGCGTGCCTTGTCAGTGTTGTGAAGCAAAGCTTGCCCTGCAGGAGGGGTTTCTGTGGCCCCAGATGCCTAGCAGGTTTTATTAGCAGCTTAGGGCTGTACCTGAAGGAATACAGAGATCATCACATTGGGGCACCTGCACAAAGTAACAGATCCACAACAGTGTTTCCACAGGAACGTTAATCTCCCAGATATTGCACCTGCAGGAACTTCCCATCCCCAGTGTATCTGCAGGAACTGCTACACCCCCATATGCTGCACACAGATTGTGCATCTGGGACTAGTCTTGTAATCCAAAATGGCGCTGGTAATTCAGCCTCTGAAAGCGTGTTCTGCTAATAAAACTCAATTTCATAAATACTCTATGATGAAAAGTATGGTGAATACATGTGAGTACATGTAACACTGCTGAGCCTGTCTATTCATACCCCTCGGCAGCCTTATAGTTTTGGAACCTGGCAGTCACTGTGACAAATCAACTTCCGGGGCACGAGTGGTCCAGGGTTGAATATCGGTTTCTAAACCATCAATCAGCCCCACACCTATAGTACAACAGAAGGGATCCAAACAGATTGGAATACAAGTGAATTATAAGACCTCCTTGTCCAATTGTGGTAAGGTGGGCGGAACAGCAGGCTTATCTCTGCAAGGTCGTGGAAAGTTGGTTAGTTGCAACACAGCCAAAATACAATTCTTACCCAATGATAAAAGAGACTGTCCAGTTAAGGTTGTATAAAAATATCTACTTTATTATTACTACAACAGACAGTTCTAGCACTACAAATACGAAACACCATGTAAAGGAACACAGCGGGCAGACAGTTTCACAAAGGAAAGGGCTGCACTCTGGACTGGCAGGAGGGTAGTTGGTAAAGTAAACAGTCTTACAGTTCAAGGTTATTCGGTTCGAGGCCCAGCACCAAGGGAGCAAAGGGTCGCAACTGTCTCTAGGGGCCTTCGCAGAAGCACCAGAGGTGGGCAGAACCACAATGTACCTGGTACTGAAGAAGTGCGTGGTGCTCGACAGCGTCAAGGCTGTTCTGGGGTGCTTTGCAGCCCTTAAGACAGAGTTAGTGGTGGGAGACAGTTGCGGGTACCAGGCGGAAGGCAATTCAGCAAACGAGGTTGGACGGAAGTCTGCAGGCTGTCCGGCGTGGCAGCTCAGGGCCAAGAATCGCTGTCTCTATGCTGGTTAGCAAATCTGGAATGCTGGTCGAGGCGGCTTGGACAGTTCTTGTGACTGCGGCGTGACAACAGTCACTGGTGCAGCCAGGTGTGGTTCAAGGACTCGATTGTCTGGAAAATGTCCTTACAAGATGCACACTGTATGATGCTTGTGTGGCACTCCTCCTGGCTTCTTCCCAGAGCTTGTGTGCTTTCAAGGCGGATGGCCCAAAGCTCAGGAGAATGATTGCAGGCAATGGACGTGTCCTTTGTCCAGAGACTCTCAAGCACTTCCCAACTAGGAAGCTTGCTGGCAGAAGCTAGCAGGGCATGCTGTGTGGTTGCTGGGTACTGGTTCTGGAGCTGCTGGAGGTGTCCTCTGAGTCCGGTATCTCCCTCTATTCCCTGGGAGATGTTTAGGGGAGGAATCTTGCTTCCCTCCAGCAACACCATGCCATCCGTCACTGGTAGAAGATGTAAGGTAGATTGCACCTTCAGCTCGGGTCCTAATTAGTCCTTCTTCCTCCTTTCAAAGTCTTCAGATGATCTGCTAAGTGAGGGGTTCAGCTCTCTTTTAAAGCCAAAAGGGCCCCAGTGATTGGTGCAGGCTAAGCCTCCCTAATAAACCAATCCTGGGTCCCCACCAACAATCTTCTGTGATGCCTGAGGTCAGGACCAGAGTGCTCTGTAACAGGACAGACAAGGGATGACAACATGAACCTAAGTCCCACCCATCTTCCTGTCTGTTGTAGATCAAAGTGTCTCTCTGATTAACAGAGCCCTCTGTGACTATTGACCAAAGTGCAGGTTTCCCTTGAAGTATGTGGTGGGAGCAGACTTCCCTTCTCCCCAAAATCACATATTTCTCATCTCGGAAAGGGGTCTGCTCAGCAGGGACACCTGTGATAACTGCTGGACCCAGAAAGGCCATTCACTGCCTTTCATACTGTAACGCTCACCTGGTATCCACAGGGAGGTCACCCAATCTGGTTGGACTGCTTCCGACCTGGATCCACCTCCCCCGGGTTCTCGTTCTGCCGAGGATCTTGTCTGGAATACAGGAGTTTTAATTTAGCCCACAATCTCTTCCTCTCTGGGCCCACCTCCCTTGTGAACCCACCGTCCTCCTTTGAGCTTTCCTCACCTTGGATTTCGATATGGTACGCTCTCCGCCCTGTAGTTCTGTGCATGGGTGTGTCGTGGATATGGCACTTCGCTGCTGAGTTAGCTTCACTGGCGCGGGCCTGTGAGTCCAAACCTGCTGTGACTCCGTTCTTCAGGTAAGTCTATTGTTTTGACAGTTTGTCCGTACTTGTAATTGCCCCTGTTAAAGTCTTTCCTTCTCTCTTAGGTGCGGGAGGAATGATGAAGACGCCAAGCTGGCTGGGGCTTGTGCTTGAGATGGTAAGTGAATGCGTGGAGCGCGGCGCTATGTGCGCTTTTGCGGTGTGCTAACCTGTGTTATCCTTCTCTTGCAGGCCGCTGTGATGTTCCGGATGGTAAACTGTCGAGAGGATGCGGAGCGATGAGTAGATGTTGTCCGAATCGATGTCGAGTAAGTATGCGTGTTACCCAGCCTTGCCTTTCTCTTCAGGTTGATGGAAGGCTGGAACGGGAATAAACCAACAGCGAGTTCCGCTCAGGTAAGCGTGCTTCCGAATGTTGTTTAAATGTGAGATGCGAATGCTTACTAAATGCTGTCTTTCTATTTCCTTTCCCAGGTTGCGGCTTCCAGGATAGAGCGAGCACCCACGTAGATGCTGGAGATTCGGGACACTGGACAGAACGTCAGGAGCTGGAATAACTAGCAGGTAAGGATGGCTAATGATGTTCTTCTTCTTCTTGTAGGTGCAGGCCTGGAATGCAGAGGACAGAACGCGGTGAATGTCACGCTGTGAGTGCAGAGCAACGCGAAACGTGTTCTGCAGCTCGGGCATGGCTTATATAGTCTGCAGGTATCCCAGGTGCCTTCAGGCCTGACCACACCCTAAATGCTAGACCGCATGGTTCAGTTCTGGAACTGAACCATGTGGGGGCATCCATGTTGTGCTATTTTTTTTAATTTTTTAATTATTTTTATTGGTTGGTTACAAACCTTTAAAAAATAGAAAAAAAGAGAAAATCTCAGAATACATTAGAAAGTTCATTCTTGAAGAAGAAAGATTTGCAGAAGGAGCTCCAATCGGAAAATAAGGGCAAAGATAGACAGAAAGACTAGAGGAAGGCGAGAGGGAGAGGCATAAGACTAAGTATGGAAACACTCTTAGATTGCCAATGTTCAAGCTGAAGTTACGGCGACTTTGATGTCGTTTTCATGTTTTTCCAGCTTTTCGATCATCTTTTCAAGAAGGAAAGTCAGTTCGATTGTTAGGCTGCATTCCACGTCTTGATGCATCATATCCCACCAATCCTCAGCAGACAGGGTTGGTCTTGCCACAATATATTTTCTCAAGTGAATAGATCGTTCCTGTCGCAATTGTGTGCAGAACAGAATAAGGTGTTTCAATGTTTCATTTTCCTCCCTGCATAAGCAACAGGTCAATATTGGAGCTCCATCTTTTTGTCGAATTGCCAACATTTCTCTTGTTGGGAATTGGTTCAAGCGAAATTTCATATAAAGGAGTCTACGGGCAGTATCTGGGAACTTAAGCAAGTAAGATTGAGGATCATTTAATTTTCTTGCTTCGGCTGGACATGTTCTCATAATTCTCTGAGTTCCTCTTATGTCCCCTGTATCAATCCAATCTTGCTGCCATAATAGTAATTTTACTTTGACAGGATTCATATGGAGTAACTCTCTATTGGTGCATAGATCACTGAGGATGTTGTCACAGCGTGTTATCCATTGGGACAGAATACAGTTTGTCGGTCCTGTGTCTGCACTGGTTAGAATCTGGTATTGAGGAGCAATTGAATCAGAAGTTATTTTTCTAAATTCATTTAGAGTGGTCCACGTTACTATTGCATTGATTGACAAGAGACTTAGCTCGTATCTTATGCAAGCAGTTGGTACGCCCATTGGGAGACGCAAGACTTTGGACCAGAAGTGATGTTCAAGCGATGACCATAATGTGTCTGGACATGCCAGAGCACTATTGGCTCCATGTGTAATTGCCGGAATGAATTTCATTTTATAGAAGTCCATGACAGGTTTTAATGAATGTTTACCAAACTTCTTGTTAAGTATACAGGCCTATGCTGTTAGTTGTTTACATTTATCCTTTGTTTTCACAACCCAAGGAAACTCGTTGATACTTGAGCTAATGCACATGCCAAGATACATGGTCTGGTCAACGCTTTTTAAGGCCTCCTTCCCAATTCTCCATTTAAACTTTTTCAGCCCCTCTCTCTTTTTGTTTTTTTGAAGATCTTGCAGAGTTAGGATTACAGATTTTTTGGAATTCACGATTAATCCGTTTTGAGTGACATATTGATCAAGGATCTGCAATTTCCGTTGCAGTCCTATTGGTGTTAAATCCAATAGGACTAGATCGTCCGCATACAGGAGCCAATTTACTTCATTTCCGTTTATTTTTGGAGCAAAGGCATTGTTATTTTCAAAGGCAGCCCCCAGGTCTGAGATGAACAGATTAAATATTATGGCAGCAAGTGGGCAACTCTGTTTAACTCCTCTATAAATTTTTATTGGCTCAGAGAGGAGTCCTTGTTGATTCAGTCTCACCCTTATCACTGTGTCAGTGTGAAGTGCTTTAATAGCCAAGAGTAGACTGAGAGGGCAGTTCCAGGTCGCCATTTTCTTCCATAATAATTCCCGGTCAATGCTGTCAAATGCCTGGGATAAGTCCACGAATGCAAGATAGATTTTCTTGTTTGCTCTTATAGCATCCATTTTCAAAATGTTCAACAGTAGCAGATTTAGGCCGCAGCCAACGCCTCGGACAAAACCAGTTTGACGGAGGTCCAGATGTTTTGTAGATTCAATCCATTTCATTAGTTGGTTTTGTAGCTGGGTAGCAAAGATTTTTCCAAGGACATCTAATAATGCTATGGGCCTATAGTTTTTCGGATCTGCTCTGTTTCCATTCTTGAAAATGGGAATTATAATTGCTGATTTCCAGCTAGATGGTATAGTGGCTTCTTCCGTGATCTGTGTAAACAGTAGCATGAGGAACTCAGACCAATCCTCTGGGTTTTGTTTTATTAGATGGTTGGTAAGTCCATCGGGACCTGGTGCTCTTGAGGAAGATGCTCGTAGGATGCTCTGTGCTATGCTCTCCTTGTCGAACCTTAAATCCCACTTGGTGAGCTTCGGAAATTTAGGTTCAATTGTTGAGCTGTTTTTTCTGTAAACTGAATCGAAATGAGTAACCCATTCAGCTTGCGGGACCATGTTTGTCTGAATTGCACTTTGTTGACAGTTCATGTGGTGAATCAAATTCCAAAAGTCGGCTGAATTCTTGTTGCTGAGCACTGCTAACATGGCTTCGCTATCCTGTTGGTATTGGATGGTTTTATGCGAAATTAGCCAGTTTTTATATTGCTGCATTGAGGCTTTTTTTGCAAGCTGTCGCTGATCAAGATCAAGTTGTGCGTGATGTCTTAGCTCTTTTCTTAATTGCCTCTTTCTTACTGCAATTCCGTGATTATAGCAGTGTTTGGGAGCAAAGTCCGGTCTTTTTGAACCATTATGAATAGTCATAAACTGTTCTAATACAACAGTGTATTCAAGGATAGCGTTTGTTGAGTTTGTTATGAGGTTATAATATAAATCTGTAATCCGCTTCATCTCAAATGGCTTTATTTTCAGGCGAATTCTGTTAGATTCTACTTCAACTTGATTCCTCCAGCTGTTTGGTTTCACTACGATCGGAGAAAGCAGAGTGAGTGTTAACTTACTGTGGTCACTGTTTAGATCTTCTAATACCGTTAGTTCCACAGCTCGTTGGCTCAGATTGTCAGAAATAAAGAAATAGTCTATAGTGGAAGATGACTTTCCACTTTTCCATGTTTTTTGTGCTGGAATATCTCCACTAGTGTTCCCATTTGCCATTGTTATGTTTCTTTCTTGCAGGGCCGAGCACCATTTTGCTGCCAACTTTTGTGTTGTGGTTGATCCTGCAGAATCTTGCACGTCCCTTAAGCATGATAGATTGAAATCACCACAGCAGATTATGTTGGGTACTTGTTGCTCGCTATTAATCGCGTCAATTAGATCCAATACTGTATTCATAAATTTGTATGTACCAGCTTCTTTATGATGCCAGTAAAAATTGATTATGTTGAGCTGGATTTTTTTCCCGGGATTCATTGAAGTAGCCTCTGCAATTGTGTGTTGGATGTATGGAGTATAATTACAGGCACTTTTCACTGTCCAACCCGAGTTTTTTTCCACCATTGTTATTAAACCAGCAGATGGGCGACCTTTTTTTCTCGCTATGGCTGGGTTCATAACTATTTCATACTCATCTGATAATGGGCACAGAGTCAGCCACGTTTCCTGCAGACAAATCACTGTTTGATTCAATGGATTTTTTTTAGATTCATTAAATAAATGCATGAATCCTCGGGTGTTCCATGAGAGGACATTCATGTGGGGACTACAGCGTCCCTGATGGCATTAGCTAGATTGCCCTCCCAGAACGCCAGCTAGCCAATTCCAATTTTTTGTTGTGTTATTATCATCCAAAGTTTGTGATTCAATGTTTTACTCGCTTGCAACTGCAGAATTTGTTCCCAAAATTGTAATTTGGATGTTTTCTCCCAAGTTACAAAATTGTTCTTCCTGTGGGAGGCTGTTTAATTCCTTGTTGATTTCTGGCTTGTTGTTCGGTGTCGTAATGACAGCTTTATTGGGAGGATTTAAGTTAGCATTGTTTCCAAAGGTAACCTTGTAGGTTGAAGACAAATTGTTATCTATTGCTACCATTGCCTTTGTAGAACAAGGGTCTGCAATATTATTTTGAGAGACCTCATGGATGTCAAAGCCCAAAGATAGCAGGAACGAGACTGCATTTAGGAGTAAATCACAGACAAGTCTGGAATTTATATGCAGTCCTACTTTGTCATTCTGATGATCATTGATGAAGGCCACTGTTTGAATGTCATTGGACTCAATTGACCGAAGTCCAGGAACATGATGTAAAAGTCTAAGGACATTGTTTCGATTCAAAGTTAGGCCATCTTTAGTGTCCAATATTCTTTCCAATATTAGCATATACTTTGCAGTTTTTACCAGTTTGTCTTTGTTTACGAAAAGGTTTTGTTGCGAACTTCGTTGGTTTTTGTTAGCCACGTTTGATGCTGCGGTTGTTTTGGGATCCTTCAGGATGGGCTGAATTGTACTAGCCATATCAGTCATGTTAAGTTTTGATTTATCAATTTCTTCAGTCTGCGTTTTGCTATGGTCATTCCAGCAAGCTAAGCTATTTTCAGTTCCAAATTTTGGGGCTTCTTTCCGAGCACCCAGGCGTCTTCTTTTTTCCGCCATAGTTTCGAATTTGTTAGAGTTTTCAATGGGGGCCAACAGGATCGCTTCTGTTGGCGGGAGTATTAGTTCACAAACTCGCCCGTTACTGGCTCGGGGTGCCCCATTCGAAGAGTTTGACCGGTCAATTTTTGCCAAGGCCTCAGGACTTGTGATTTTGTGTGCCGACTCCTCATCGTCTATTTCGGCATTTGTCACCTCTTCATAGACTGATAAATTTAAGAGCTCTTGCTCATCAGTTTCGGCGCTTTCATATATCACAATTGTCGGTTCAGAGTCGTCCGGGCACTTTTGCAGGACATCTATATTGGTCTTTTTAGATGATTCATTTGCTTTTTCTGTATTAACAAATACATTGACTGATTTTAGATTTCTTAGAAATTTCCTTGATCCCATGTTGTTACTTTTTCGTTTGCATTTTTGATTCTTTGATTTTTTTTCCTGCAGTTTGCTTACATCGGCAATGTGTGCTTTCTGGAATATTTCATAAGTTTTATCTTTTGTGTCAGAACAGCGGCTTGCTTCTTGTTCTGAGAGTCCAGTAATTCCTTCAGTATTAGCAGATGCAGATGGCACAGGGATACTTATATCCAACAAGTTGTTTTCAAGTTGAGTAGATGGAGTAACTGAGGGAGGTTTCATTGGGGTTTCAGATTGCTCGATAAGAGGTGATATAATGTTTACGTCTGGCAGACGAATAACAACATCAGCAACCCGAATAGTCTGTGGTAGCTTCTGTGATGAATCTGAGTGAGACACATCCGAGGGATTGACTCCCTCGCTCATAGATCTTTCATCACCCAGGGAAACCCTCTGGGGAATACTCACAGTCAGCTGCGTTATTTGAGGCCTGGAAGTATTTGCCTCCTCTCGTCCATTCATTGTTGAAAATGGAGCAATTGTCCTCAACGACTTTCCTGGATCATTTTTGCGAAGGACACAGCCTTCCCGCACAGTTGGTAAGGTGTCTGCCATTAGTGGTGCGGACTCAGATTCCCAAGAAGCTGGATGGGACTCATCATACGTTCTCTTTGGTGGTTGAGCCTGTTTCAGCAGGCTTAACGCTTCCAATGTTATTTCAGACATTAGACGTTTCTCATCAACGTTTGAGCGTTTCTGATCCGCAAGATCCTTGGTTAAGGTTTCAAATCTTTGGATAAAATCCTGTATTTTGGTATTTCCTCCATTATGCGACAATTCTGCGGTTGCAAGTTTGGAGTTTGTCAATGCTGCAAATGTAGTTAGATCTTTGACATTGTCATTCAATTGCTCATACAGTTTGAGCATTGGAGCCATAGCTATGGTCAGCGAGGACAAAACAAACGGTCTAAGATCATTTAAGGCTTCTTTCACCATATTCTGCAGCTTGAGATCTTTCAATGTTTGGGAGGCGGATTTTCTGTAGTTGGATGATTTTCCTTTGGGAGGCTGATGTCTAATAGGAGAGGCCTTCAGTGATCCGTCCAAAGTTGAAAAGTCAGACAGCTCCTCATTACATGAAGATGTAGGCAGCCTTGTATTGGTTTTCGTGTAACCTCTAGGTGACGCTGGAGAGGTTTGAGCCAAAGGAATTCCGTTCCGTTGGTTTCTATTTTGGGAGCATGGTATGGGGGGAGATTCACTGGAAGCCATTCGTCTTCTTTTTCTAAGACCCCTTGGCCATTCGCTACTTGGTCGTACGTTAACCTCAAGCTCATTTGCCATAGAACAGGTTTCAATGGTGGTCAGTCCACTATTCGGATAAATGTCATTTGATGTTGATTTGGCATTCAATGAGCTGTTCATTTTTGTTAAATCCAAGAGAAGTTTGTTCACTATGGCCAAGGAATTGCTTTTTTCATCGTAAGGAGTTTTCGAGTCATTAAGATTGATACAGTTAGAGGAGGGATAGTTGCATTTAGCTTCTCTAATGCCTCGTTCCTCTGCTTCTGTCATAATTTCAGAAAAATTACTTATCGGTACTTCGTTGACGTGGACTCTTCTCTCCGCTTTGGAGGAAGTTTTATTGGGAGGCGAGGGGCTGGTAGCGTCTAACAGAGGTTGAGAGACACAAGACTTGGGGGATAGTGAAGAACTCCCCGTGTGAGAAGTCATGGTTATCAGGGAAGTAGTATCAGAAGTACATTCAAGCCATGAGCCAGTAGCTTCCGAGGTTAGCCGTTGCGATTTGCGGTTTGTTGAACCCAGCATATCAACAGCTAACACTGCATCTCCGGTAAGCATACAGGCCCTGCCAAGTCAACGGATTGTACGCATGGGAGTTGGACTCCGTCAGAGCCGACAACATCGTCTACAAATAAAGACTCTCCCAGCGCATGTGCACCACTCCCAGGAGGATAACTTACACTCGTGTTCATATTACTTAGCAGGACTCCATTACCTTCTCTCCATACTTCACTGTCACAGGGCCCCCCTTCATTCACTCTGCAGGCAGAGTTTGTCCTCCGGCCACTCTGCTTCGACCACAAACCTGTTGAAGGTCTCTATGTATGTCAATAGGTCTTAGTTTCCTTGAGGAAGGGACAAGAGTTCATTGTCTAAAGCCTGTCCATGTGAACGACGGGCGAAGAGCTTTTCCATCTCCTGCTGGAAGCCCCCAAAATCGCATAGCATGGGTCATCCGGCTAACAAAAGGTACAGACCAATCTGCAGCACTGCCACAGCACAAAGGCCACTTGTGACTGATCATTAGGAAACGCCCATGATCTGCAAAGAAAATGGAGGCGACACTGATTCATAAAGGTTGCGTACTTCCTATGGTCCCCCGTGAAACTCTCCAGTGGGGCTAAAGGAACTGCTCCAGGAAGGGTGATCTGCACCGGATTAATCGGTGGTGCTGGCATCGATGGAATGGTCCCAGGCAATGGGGCTTGTCTGGCCTGCGATTGAAGGAGTTGTCGACTTAGATCATCAGTGCGTTGTTTGGCCACTATTAGTTCTCTCCGCAAGGCATTGGTCTCCTGTCTGGCTGAATGCACCTCAGGGCGTAACTGCCCCAGCACCTGAGCTAACTGGTCGGTTTCCGAGGTTTCCATGTTGGACGCCAGGGTGGATTATAGTTGTGAGGCTTTGCGTTCTGTAACGCTCACCTGGTATCCACAGGGACACCACCCTATCTGGTTGGACTGCTTCCGACCTGGATCCACCTTCCCTGGGTTCTCATTCTGCCGAGGATCTAGTCTGGAATACAGGAGTTTTGATTTAGCCCACAATCTCTTCCTCTCTGGGCCCACCTCCCTTGTGAACGCAACGCCCCCCTTTGAGCTTTCCTCACCTTGGATTTCGATATGATGTGCTCTCTGTCCTGCAGTTCTGTGCAGGGGTGCGTCGTGGATGGGGTGCTTTAGCTTCACTGGCGCGGGCCCGTGAGTCCAGACCTGCTGCGACTCAGTTCTTCAGGTAAGCCTTTTCTTTTGATAGTTTGTCCGTACTTGCAATTGCCCCTGTTAATGTCTTTGCTTCTCTCTTAGGTGCGGGAGAAATGATGAAGATGCCGAGCTGGTTGGGGCTTGTGCTCGAGATGGTAAGTGAATACGTGGAGCGCAGCGCTATGTGCGCTTTTGCAGTGTGCTAACCTGTGTTATCCTTCTCTTGCAGGCCGCCGTGATGTTCCGGATGTTAAGCTGCCGAGAGGATGCGAAGCGATGAGTAGATGTTGTCCAAAATGCCGTTGAGTAAGTATGTGTGTTACCCAGCCTTGCCTTTCTCTTGCAGGTTGATGTAGGGCTGGAATGGGAATAAACCAACAGCGAGTTCCGCTCAGGTAAGCGTGCTTCAGAATGTTGTTTAAATGTGAGATGCGAACGCTTCCTAATGCTGTCTTTCTATTTCCTTCCCCAGGTTGCGGCTTCCAGGAGAGAGCGAGCTCCCGCCGAGATGCTGGAGATTCGGGATACTGGAGTGAACATCAGGAGCTGGAATAACTAGCAGGTAAGGATGGCTAATGATGTTCTTCTTCTTCTTCTTTTGGTAGGTGCAGGCCTGGAATGCAGAGGACAGAACGCAGTGAATGTCATGCTGCGAGTGCAGAGCAACGCAAATCGTGTTCTGCAGCTCGGGCTTGGCTTATATAGTCTGCAGGTATCCCAGTTGCCTTCAGGCCTGACCACACCCTAAATGCTAGATCGCATGGTTCAGTTCTGGAACTGAACCATGTGGGGGCATCCATGTTGTGCTATTGCCATTGAGAGCTCCAGCCCTCCCTTCTGCCATATGAGCCTGGTGCCAAAGCCGCCAGGACTGACTCCAAGAGAGTCCTGGGGGTATGATTTTTCATTTGGGGCCACGCAGGGACACTGTGATGCGGCCCAGAGGCCCCGAGTGTCAGAGCCAGGGAGCATGGTCATGACAAATACAGAGAGGTGGGAACTAGCTTCAAGTTGACACATTGCATACCAAAGGGTTGTCAGTCCCACCTTCCTGTTGTCTTATTCGGCAACCAAGCAACTTCAGGCTTGCCTCAATTATCTTGTTAGTATGCACTGCCACCAGGTGAATTTAGACAAAAGGAATGCAGATCCCTAGAGCCATTGATATTTAAATTAGGCTGCTCATGGCTGGTGGAAGGTGTGCCTTCCCCCTTCTTGGAATACTTTGATGTATATGGGGCTGTCACATTCCAGTTGAATATGACAGGGGAAGACAGCACCTGTAGACTGTGTCTTCCCGATGTACATGTGACTATGGGCCTCATTCCGACTCAGGCGTTAAGGGGTTTACGGCGCCGTAAACGGCGCCGACCCTTAACGCCTGATTACAAGGTTCCCTTTGCGGGATGGCTGTTTAACGCCTGCTTTTTGCAGGCGTTAAAAGCCATGCCGCAAAGGGACCTTGGCGATAATTACGGCACCGTAATTTACGGTGCCGTAATTATCGCCTTTCCCCATTCCCATTATGCCCTATGGGGCAAAAATGGGAATGGGGAAGGGGCCATTGGTGAATGGGGAATTACCGCCCCACTCACCTTGGAATGGGGCGGTAATTCCGCCATCCACCATGGCGGAATTGCAACCTTAGCGGCATGGACCATGGTGCTAATAGCACCATGGTCCTCCGCCAAGGTTGTAATGAGGCCCTATGCATTTTGTGCAGGAAGCATATGAAATGTGCGCGGAATGGCCTCGCACAATTCTCAGAGGTTGGTCTCCCATCATTCATTTTCATTATTAAAAAATCAAAAAAGCACAGGTGAGCACACTCTCCCCGTGCGGATGGTCGAATTTCTCACTGTTACAGAGTGATATGTGCAGCCTGTGCACCATTCTGATGAAACTCAACGCTCCAACAACAAGGGACTGCCTTTAATAGTGAAAAAAAAAAAAACCTCTGCTAATTGGTTCACTCGCAACCATTAAAAAATTGGACAATCAATACTGCTCCTTCAAGATTGATTACATACCTATCTCAGTATTTCAAGTGGTCAAGACCCTGGGCGCCTATTTGGACTCCAAACTCTCCATGAGTAGGCAGGTCAACACCATTGCATCCACAGCAGCCTACCATTCCAAACTGCTTAATGCAGCTAGACCTTTTCTGTCAGAACAGAACTGCCTCATTATAGCAAGGGCAATAATTGGGTCTCGGTTAGACTATTGCAATACCCTCTTAGCTGGGACATCTGCGAAAAACATCAGGAGACTTCAAACAGTCCAGAATAATGCCTGCAGGGCCAACACCGGCATTTCTAAGAGGGACCACATCTCAGAGACCAAGATGCAGGTTTACTGGCTCCCCATCAAGGAGCGGTTCGTCTTTAAAACTCTTGCCCTTACGCACAAATGCATCCATGACACAGCCCCCCTCTACCTGTCTCAAAGAATAGCCAAACCTATCACAACCAGACCCACAAGAATGGCTTATACCAACCGAATCTCCACTCCTAAGACCCGGAGGATTCGCGCAGGAGGTGCCAGCTTCCCTGTCATGGCCTCTACCCACTGAAACACGTTACCACCTCACATTAGAAGTATTGATCCACATTTAGCCTTCCAGAAAGCGATAACAGCTTTGCTGTTCATATAAACCTAGCCCTATTGGTCCCATTGCCTCCACCTAAGCTGACTGCTTCTCCCATCTATGTGATGTAATCGTCATTGTTCTGTATGATTTACTAAACCGGTAACCACCTATGTATGTAACCTTCATAATGCTACACGCTAACTGTAACCATGAGCAAAGTATTCTTCCCGTAACTAAGACAGTATCTTTCAACAGCACCTCGATGCCCACGGGCTGTTAGTGAGCTTTACAAATCCCAAAAAATAAACAAAAAAAATAAATTGGCTGCCTTGACCCAAATTATATAATTGTGTGCTCCCAAGGCCTGGCAGCAGATTAATATCCAAATATAAACCAGGACCCTCATTCTGAGTATGGTGATTGAGAAATAAGGGTGCCCGTAGCAATGTACCGGCACCCTTTCTGGATCCCCCTACTAAATGACCTGCCGGGTTTTCAGGCCCCTACCGGCATGGTTGTCACAGAAGCACTGGCACCTTTAGCAACGTTTTGGGTGCTGGGTATTTACCATTTCTGGCACCTGCCGTAATATCCCAGTGGCACCAGAAAGTCAGGCGGCAGAAATGGTGTTACAGGGTTGCTGGTAACCCGCCACCTACTGGCAAGTTTTCTTGCAACCCCTTAATAAGGTTGCATGTCTAGATTTTATACATGGTGGCCTTTGGGAATCTACAATTATACTGGCCAAAATGTTTGTTGTAATTGTATTGTCAGCTTGGCTTCTAGCAACCCTTCTGCCAAGGCCTTCTGTGCATTCACTGCCTTGGATTGAGATTTATACAGAACAGACCCATGGGGGTCAACCCCAGTAAAAGCCAATTCTCTCTGAGAAATGCATATCATCTTCTATGAGTACAGGAACTACACACCGACTTAACACATTGAAAAGTGCCTAGAAGGCTGAGATTCAGCCAAGAACAAACCTAAAAGCTATTTGTAGTAATCCCCCCCACCCCCCCCGCCCCCCTGCTTTGAAGGTCACTAGTGACATTTAAAACCTCACTCCTTACTCTTTTACAGACATCATCATTGAACTGAAACGCTATTGCTGAAAGTATCGCCTGTCTCCCCAGGTCTTCAGGCCCAGGGAGCCTCTTTCATCTTGATGTCTGCCTAATTATTGTCTTCTCTAACAGGGGTGGGTTACAGGGTTTTTGATTCGTTTGTTAGTGTTTTTTAGTTTACCTGAAGTCTCCTAATAGTATAGAACCTTGTTTGGACATTGTTTTATTTTGGTACTCAGTATTGTTGGCAAGCCTCTTAGCTGTCTCCCTAGCCTGTCCTTGGCCTGTGCTACTTTAAAAAGGCAAAGGGGGTACATATTCATGTTGTACCTGTTTCACCTTTAGGATTGAGACCACTGCTGCTTAAGGAGTAGTGTGGGGCTGAGTAAGAGTTTAATAGACAACTCATCCCTGTAATACTGCAGAGCAGTAGTCATTTCATTACCCCGACAGACACTTTATAGCATACCTGCAGGAGTTGTTAGATGATATATACTATCGCTGCAGTAACTGTCATCTCCGAGAGAGTTTGCATCCAGAAACTGTTCTGTCCCCACAAAACTAGCAGATCCACAAAAGGTTCCTGCAGGAATTGGCACAGCCCAGAATTATGCCCGAAGGACTTGTCTGATTGACAGAGAGTGTGCCAATAGGGACTGTTAGATTCCCAGAGTCAGTCCCAGCTTTATTTGTCCGATTCAAGACCACATTTAGGGAATCTCTGATACCTAGAAAAGGCTTGTCAGGAACTCCCCTATACCCTATAGTGTACCTCTCTTGAGACACTGTTTGCAGGGAGTCTTCTATCTCAGAAAAGCACGCAGGTAGGCATTTCCAGATAGTGTACTTTCAGGAACGGTCCTATCCCCAAATAATTGCCATTAATGGCCTTCCTCTTTTCATTTTTCTTTCATTATCTCTGCTCTTTGGTAGCTCTTTCTGAATCCCTTTCTGCTTCTTCCCATGGGCCTTCCATTCATTTGTCGTTATTACGTTTCCTCCTGTCACTGCCAGCACGTGATGAAATTACATCATGCTCCGGCCCCTTCTGGCCTAACATCACTCTGCTTGTTTTCTTTTTTTTTGGCTATCGATATCTGAGCACACTAGGAATGTGATGAGAGATTCCTGTCGACTGATTTCATGTAGTTTTCTCACAAGCAAGGAGCCCTCCACTCTTGGAAAGTTGGAACCCTCTGGTAGTGCTACAGCAGTCTGCCTCAACCATACACACAACAGCACATAATGGGGCAGCTCTGACAAGGCACCACAACCTTTATCTATCAGACAGTCATTAATTACTTTATGTGGACCTACACATAGACATGCAAAGTGCACCCAGGATGCACAGAATCCGCAGAGCTAACCTGTACTGGACTTTGGGTTTGGGTATTTCAAGGTCAGGTAAGGTTGCACCTGTACATGGGTTGCCCTTCTAGAAAATGGTGTTGTGCCGGGGTGAATGAGAGGATATGATATGGTGGTTGCGACAGCACACCTCCTCCTGGGCAAACAAATTATTTCGCCCACCCATACAACTGTTTAGCAAGCAGCACGGTGCGGCGGAAAGGTGCAATATGCTGTTTTCCATTTGCTAGTTATTTGCTAGTTAAGAGTGCAAGGAGTTGTTATAAGTTAGTTAAAATAGAACATTGAAACTGATTTGAAAGATCCAACATAAAATGGCACAGGGAAGTTGCTAGATTTCAAGTTAGAGTTATTTTTTTTAAAATTAATGTAAAAGGGAAAACAACCTCAATCCATGCGATAGCTGCTAGAAGTGTTAAGTTGGATTTCGCAGTGAAACCATGTGCTTGAGAGGCTTCCCCGAGGTCTCTCAAACACTGGTAAGTTATATGAATTGTATTGGTTTCCGGCAGCCTCTTCCCTAAGATTCAGTGATACACGCTGATCTAATGTCCCCTCTTGAAAGATGATTTAAGACAACGTCTTTCTTTACAATAGATATCCGAAATTAAACAATCATTATACACCAGACAACAGCAATTTACTAAGAAAGTATAGTTTTAATGCATATTGCATCCTGTAGTTGTTGAGCCTACAAGTGTTTCGGGCCCAGCTCTTCTTCAGGACTCTTGTACAATACTTATACCCTTCTTCATTAATAGTTTACATATATTAATATTCATTAGTGTGCCATTATGAAAAATAATTAATAGTTCCCAAAACAAAAGGTCCACTAGAAATAAACATAATGTGGGTATGTACATGAACTAGTGATGGACCCCATTGTCCAATGACAAGCAAAACCATGAATGGAAAATAATGAAAAATGCAAACAACAAGCACAAAGAAAAAGAAAATAATAAACAGAAACACAAAAAAGTATATATCTTGTTCATATTTAGCTAATTGAGAATAAAGAATGAAGAAAGAGGCAGAAGCCTTCTCTCTCGATTACCTCTCCGGTCGTATTTGAAGCCAATCGAGAGCCTAGCAATGAGGAACTAGGGAGCTGTGAATCTCGTACCAATCCATTCTTCTGTAGAACATGAGGTCAGAGGGGCTGGTGGCAGGTAGGCCCGGGAAGATGAAGAGTGTTCGGTTAGGCCAGGGTTAGGAATTATAAGTGCACTCTATCTTCTCCTATGGACTAGACACCTACAGGAATGTCCCTGCCCTTATGTGCCGATTATTGACAATGCCAACATTGGGGGAACCATCCCTGCACTGCAGACACAAAGGGCGCTATTCACTAAGAAGACTATCGGACTTACCTCGGAATGATCAAAGAAAAGATCTGGCATATATGAACCTGCTGTGGCCAAGAAATGCAAAAGCAAGTGACGTCATCCCACTTCTGACACACATAGACTCACGAGACACGAAGCAGATATACATTCATCATGAAGCTACACGAACAGTAGGTCAACCTGCATTTATACATGAGGGGGGTCATCATTCTGAGTTTGGAGGCATCCATCGTGCTTTTAGCACCATGACTGCCTTCAAACTCGGGTCCGGTTCCGGGTAGTCGGAATGGGGACTTACCGGGACATTCCGACCTATGCGGACCCGGTAAGTCCCCATGTAGAAAATCATTCCCCACTCCCATTTGAGCCCCCATAGGGTTTAATGGGAATGGGGAAGGAGCTAATAACGGGCCCGCAAATTGCGGGCCCGTTATTAGCTCCCTGGTCCCTTAACGGGTCCTGCTAAGGGCGGCTGGTAAAACCAGCCGGCCCTAGTGGGAGACACTAAGGGACCTCGGAATGCGGCGTTAGGTGGTTAATGGCACCGGCATCCTCACCGGTGCCGTTGACCCCCTACCATCATACTCGTAATGACCCCCAAAGAATATATGTTGCGCACAATAGACACTGGAACACATAATCAAATATGTATCTGCTGTAAAGCAAGAAACATAAGAATACACATAATGTTTGCTTAAAGCAGAAATGCAACAGTGAAGAGCAGATATTTTTGGATGAAATAGACGGCGCTGCAATGCTAAAATGAATGGGAAAGCTTGAAGGAGCCTTGAAACTCCAGTAAAAATTAATCAGCTAAATTAGTTAAAAGAAATAAATATGCACAAATCAGACAATAGCTGCCTTAGCGCACTAAGGTCATTCTTGAAATAGCGGGTTTTGACTGGTACGGAGGACTGCAGTAGATAAACAGTTCCCAAGCGCAAGACATATGACTGCCATTATCAGTTTAGAGGTGGTCTTAGGCAGAGCCAACAAATGGAGTAAAACCAATCACAATGGTGACCTATAAAGATTACATATTTATATGATACAACTAACCCAATACCACCTTCCACTAGGTTTTACTAAGATAACATTATGAATCAGAAGAGACATATATTTGCCTTTTAAAACGTCTTTCTCCATTATGAAGTTAGAGAGGTTTGAGACGTGTGTGCTTGACTATTTCCCCTGTTTTTTCAATTGTTAAATAAAACAGGCCTTTGTGATTCACTTTGACTCTTCAGTGTTTTGTCTGTGCAGGGCTAGGTTTATGGGCCCTCCATTACAAAATGTTTTGCACCATACAAGCAGCCATCCAACCACCATGGCTACTCTGTCAGGAAACATTACACAACACAAGCAAATTCAAATAATAGGCAGCCATTCCCAACTGCAACTGTAATTTCATCTTGAAAGACCAAAGAAATATCGAGGCTTAGTACCACAAATGAAATACACCAAACACGGGCTGAAAAGATACAAGTATCTTTTATTCTGTACAGTTTACAAAGCAAAACAGATAGCTATCTGGCTCCCAACACCTCACAGTGTGTACCAGCAGACACAGTGAGGAGTGTGTGTGCTGGACATCTAAACACAGACATATTTATCCTATTTTAGCAATATTGTCCAGCCTCTCTCCAAGTTAATAATTTGCAGGCTGGGGTTCGTGCCTAGTTCACATGACTGATGTTACAATATTATACAAAGGATTAAACAAGTTTACATGTCCATGACGATACAGTGAGGCTGTAGGTTCTTGGATCATGGTAAGCCTCACTCTAAGAATCGCTACAATGCAGTTCAGCCAGAACATACAATCTTCATTTGTTTTCCATTGTCTTTTTTGTGTATAATAGGATGAGGCTTGTGAGCACAGACAACACTTGAGTGGCAGTTCATATGAAGCACAAGGTTTCTTTGTTTTTGTCAAACAGTCTGCTCTTGGTCAGCCTAAACATTAACAAAACTCAAAGATTGTTCAGCTCGACTGCAAGTTGAAAACACAGTCCACCATTTTAGGACATGGAACATGAGTCAAAATCAAAATGGCGGATGAGTCTTAAAATGGCGGCGAAGTTAACTCAAAATCGGAACTTTGCGAACGCGGTTTTCTGTGTAATGTGAATGGGCTTAGGCCACTATTCATAAAAAGGAGGCACTTATATGATTACGGTTTAACAATCCCTCCTTTTGGCCTAAGTCAATGGCTCTACTTAACCATTTGCTTTACTCAAAACCCCATGTCACAATGTCTGAACATCCTAAATCATATTCTTCAGACATATCAATCACCATTAGAATCTTGATAGTGATATCCTTCATTACAAAAACATTAGCCATTTTCTTGGGTGCATGTATTTTTGGTCCTAATGCACCTACAGTTTGCCCACAACATCCCCCCAACATCAAACATATGGCAGGAAGACATTGTATCCAACAACAACAGAACAATAGAATACCATGCTTTACCACTAAGACTGAAAAGAGTTTCCATCCCCATGAACGTTAAAAATCCCAGAAGCAAGCACTAAGATCCCAACTTCCCTCAGGAACATTTACTTCCGTACTTAGGACGTGCAGATTTTGTATTGCCTTGAATATGGTAGGGGAGGAGTCAGGCACAAAAACACAACAAGCAGATCCCACCAATTTACATACTCCACCACACTCAGCTAGGATGATGTCTAACACCATTCTGTTCTGTAGAGCCACTAATCTAATTGCTTTTTGTTCCAGCGTCATATTGTATAGTATATCAGTGGTTCTGTTGATGGTTCTCTCCAATACTCTTGCCAGTCTCCTAATATCCTCGTAGTTCATGATCTGTCCCCAAAATGGCACAAAGAATTTCGCTACATCACCCATGACCTGCAAAGGAGTATCACCATTCTCGTCCCTTCTTGGACGAGCTCTAGAGACCTCAGAAGTGCTGGCTACAAATACCCCTGCTAGCAAGATACCCAAATAACAAGTACCCTGCCAATATCTAGGTAGCCAAGGATAAGCTTCATCACCACAGACAAAATAAACGGGATCACCTACATACAAAGGTCTGTCCTCACTAGTCAGATTCGCAATATGGTACAACCCTCAAAAGTACGCATTGGCTGAGAACCATCCATTTGTATGCAGAAGGAAACAGTGTTGGGGGCTATGATTGATAGTGTAAGAAGGAGGCATGGCATCCGGTTGCCTATAGGAGCCATCTTGAAAAAAATCAACGATTGGAAAGGTCTAGAAAATCTATCAGAATGCCTAATAGAAACAACATTGAGTTTGCTCCTATTTGCAAAAAGGTAACATCCCAGAGGCGTCAGGACTCGTCTTTCAAATTCATTGCCACTGACAAATTCAAACCACCGACATAGATCCTTGCCTAAACGCCCGCCTCACATCATATGTGAGCCCCTACCTGTTGCTAAGCCCACCAATCCATGGTGCAGCACCTACTCTTATGTGTTACAAACTTGTTTTTAAACTATCATTCTGTCCTGACCCTAAAATGGCCGACGCAACACGTATTGATTCTGAGGATCGCCCCTGTTGTTAAACAACTACCGACATCCAGCGCAACTTTACTGGCAGAAAGCGGTCCCCCCACCGTATTGAACACCCATGACGAGGCCCAGCTCGCCATCCACATAAGGTACTGTCCCGTTGTCAATGTTCCTACTCAGCTCGGCGCTTGCCTCTCGAACGAAACTTCATCCAACCTACCGTACAATTGTGCCCATTTTGTAATCTTGTGATTTATGCGTCTCTGCAACCTTGCAAACTGCTTGTTTTCTCACCAGTTGTATTTTTTTCAAATCAGCCCACGCTTCATATTGCCTCAATTGCCCTATAGTGCTACTTTGTGACTTGCCCATAGCGTGCCCGCACTAATTGTACTGCTTTTGAATCCAAATTGCGTATTGTGCTACCTTGTGACATTGCCCATAGATTTTCTGCACCAGCTGTACTGCTTTTGAATCCAAATTGCATATTGTGCTACCTTGTGCCACTGGCCATAGCTTGTCTGCACCAGCTGTACTGCTTTTAAAACTAAATTGCATATTGTGCTACTTTGTGTCACTGCCCATAGCTTGTCTGCACCAGCTGTACTGCTTTTGAATCCAAATTGCATATTGTGCTACTTTGTGTCACTGCCCATAGCTTGTCTGCACCAGCTGTACTGCTTTTGAAACCAAATTGCATAGTGTGCTACCTTATGACACTGCCCATAGCTTGTCTGCACCAGTTGCTCCTGAACCCAATTTGCCCATTGCGCTACCCTGTGACCCTGCCCATAGCGTTTATGCACCAGTTGTACTGCTCTTAACTCCAAATTGCAGATTCTGCTACCTTGTGACACTGCCCATAGCTTGTCTGCACCAGTTGTACTGCTTTTGAACCCAAATTGCATACTGTGCTATTTTGTAACCTTGCCCATAGCTTACTAGCACCAGTTTTATTGCTCTTGAATCTAGTTTGCCTACAGTACTACCTATTGTCTTTATTTTCCACAACGTGGGTCAAACCTTGAGCCAGAATAAGGATATCAACCCGCCCATAGAATTATCTCAAGATCGCCTACTGGCACTCCGCCGTGGCCTATTGCGTATCTAACCTAACCTAGCCCATTGACAGAACACTATGTCCTCATTCCACAGAGCAACGCTCGCCCTGGCCTCATTTCTCCCCTTAGTTCACCCAGCCACCCCATCTCTCTTATTTGTCACCGTCCTTACCCGCATTCAACTCCAAACCAACGTGCTCATCACCACTTAACCCTGCACCCATCGTGTCACTGAGCCCTCTCGAATGGCTACACCATTTCGTCACACCACCGACACCCCTTTTCCCACTCTCAATCCATTCAAGGAACCTAAGACTAAGCTCCCGGTTCCTCAACCACAAAACCATCGGCTGGTCCAAAACACCTCAACTTATCTCGCAAAATCTGACCACCACCTTATCCAATATAACCCTCCCCACCACGGACGGGTCCACAAAACCTCTCAACTCTTCGCCTCCACAACCTGCCAACATTAAAGGAGTCCTGATCAATGCCCGCTCCTTTGTGGACCATGCCCCGAGATCGCTGATCTCATTATTGCAAATAGCCTAGACCTCTTGGCAGTCACGGAAACCTGGCTTCACCAAGCAGCAGGACCTGCCCTCTCACTTGCCCTTCCTGAAGGCTACACTATCATTAGGGCAGACAGAACGTCCAGCAAAGGAGGAGGAATTGCATTCATTGCCAAAACTCATCTAGCCCTCAGAGCAATGTCACCCACCAGCTACCCCTCTGCAGAACTCCTTTCAGTAAAGCTCACCCTCTCTCCTACCCAAACAATACTTCTGCATCTTATCTACCGCCCCCCGGACCCTCTCTCTCCTTTGAGGAGAACATCCTGAACTTCCTGTCCATTAACACCAAACATGGCTCCCAAACCATCGTCCTGGGAGACATGAACCTTGGCCTTGCTGACCCCAACAATCATCAGGCTCTAGCTGTGGATAACTCGATCCCCAACCTAGGCTTCATACACAGAATCACAACACCCACCCACTCCAAAGGCAGAACCTTGGACTGGGCCGCTGATCTGAACTGCTCCCTATCCATTACCCAAAATGAACCTTTAGCCTGGTCAGACCACCACCTCATCCTATTCTCCATCCCCGGACCCTTGCCAACTAAAACCTCATTAGCACCCCCTCCTTATCCAGAAATTGTCGTAATACTTCCATAAACAGCCTCCAGCCGCTCATCAGCAACATCCTCAATGAAGCCAAATTCAGCAACTTGAACCCACCCAACCTGGTAGATCTTTACAATAACACCCTCAAATCTGCTCTAGACCTGGCAGCCCCTCTCAAACTCAGGAAAGCCAAACCCCTGCCCACCTCAACAAATGGTTTACACCTGAATTAAAAAGTCTATAAGAAATATAAAAAGATCTGCTGAATCCACCTGGCGTAAATCCCCCTCCATCATCAACAAAACTGCATTTAGGTCAGCATCCACCGCCTACAAAGCGGCCATCCTCCTAGCTAAAAAACAAACCTACAATTCCAGAATACAGGATGCCAAATCCAGCTCCAAGGAACTCTTCAGCATCCTCAAAGAACTGTAATCCTCGCACCACCCACACAGGATTGCATCAAAGATGCAGCTTGGTGTACCGAAATTCAGCAAGCACTTGCAGATATAATTACCTTGCTCCAAAATAAGATCATCGCTAAAAAGGCAAGCCTCTCCTTGGTATCACAACAGGCCCCTGACTCTCTGAATACCCCTCACTCATGCACCCCTTTCAGCTTCGCTCACGTCACCCCAAAGGAAGTCGAGGACATTATAAAAAGCTTAAAACCTTTCCACTGCCAAGGAGATATCTGCCCTGCCACCATGATTAAAGAAGGCGCCTAAGATCTTGCCCCCTTCATTACTGCGCTAATCAACTCCTCATTCACAACCAAGGAGGTACCCAACAACCTTAAGGAAGCTTGGGTTATGCCCCTACTAAAAAAACAATCTTGATCCCAATGTCCCCACCAATTACAGGCCCATCACCACAGTCCCATTCCTCCTGAAAATTCTGGATAGGGTGGCCTATCGGCAAATACAGAAGCACCTAGAGGAGAATGAACTCCTCAGACGTAGACAGTCTGGCTTCCGACCCAGACATGGAACCGAGACAGCCCTCATTGATCTAAAGATCCAAATGGATGAGGCAAAAGACAATGGCAAGCTAGCAATGCTCCTACTCTTAGACCTATCCGCTGCCTTCGACCTTGTCAATCACCAAATCCTCACCAAACACCTGACCACAGCAGCAGCGTTTTCCACTAATGCCTCCGATTGGGTTAAATCCTTCCTCTCTAACAGAACAACCAGAGTTTTCTCCCCCTCAGCCTCTTCTGACCCCACACCAATTCTCTGCGGCGTCCCACAAGGGTCCTTTGTGTCACCCACCCTCTATAATATTTTTACAAAGCTACGACCGCCTGGATAACTTGCGTGCGATCTACACCAACTATGCAGATGACACTCACGTTCTCATCACACTCACTGGCTGTTACGATCACGATTCCAAACTCCTAAACACCACTACCTCGAGATTCAAGCCTGGATGGCTACTAACAATCTATGCCTCAACAACGACAAGGCGGAGATCATGATAGTGGGTACCCAGGCACGCCTGAATAAACTCACCCTAGTTACTCATCTTTCGTCATTGACGGCAACACCATCACTGTCTCCAAAGAAATGAAGACACTGGGGGTGTACCTTGACTCAACTCTTTCGCTCAAAAAACAGGTAAACAGCGTGGCCTCATCCACGGCCTACACCAACAAACTGATCTACAGCTGCAAAGCTTACCTATCCACTAGTAGTCGCCTCAGGTTGGCCAGAGCACTTGCTCTATCCAAACTCGACTACTGCAACACTCTCTTCCTGGGCTCTTCTGAAAACAACCTAAAGAAACTCCAGGTACTCCAGAATAACTCTCTCAGAGCAGCCCTCAGCCTTCCAGGATCTTGTCACATCTCCACACATAGACAGAACGCCAATTGGCTTCCCATCCATAATAGAATCACACTTCGCACACTGGACATCACGCATAAATGCCTTACAAACTCGGCCACTAAATACCTGGCAGACAAATTCTGTAAGCACCAACCTACACGAATTACCAGATCCATCCAGTCCCATAAACTGTCGGTACCAAGATTCAATCTAAAAATAGCCAGAGGAGCTAGCTTCCCAGTTCAAGCTGCTAAACGCTGGAATTGCATCCCCACTCACCTCAGACAAGAACCTGCCTTCCTCATCTTTAAAACCAACATAAAGAACTGGCTGAGCAACAAGGCACCTCACCACAATGCGCCTTCCATCCCTCTGCTGCTTCCCTTAGTAACATTGTGCCCTTTATCACTCTTTACCAGTATTTATTCCGCTAGACCCACATGTAACCAGGGTCCAGTTTTGTCTATATTGCTCTGGATTGTAAAATGCCTGCAGTTACTGTATGTATGTATGTATTTAACCACTAAGTCTCTCAAGCGCCCAGCTACCCCAGGGAATGTTACAAAAGACTGAAAAAAGTGTGTACCATTCGTACAAATCCGAAAATGCCTAACATGAGGATTAGGGTCTGCGGGGGTTCCCCCGCTTCCTTGACATTGGAAGCGGGGGGCGAAAATAAAATAAAAACGAATTTAAAAAAAGAGAAAGGGACCCTGTGTTAGGGAGAATTCTCATTCAATGGCTAATTTCCCTTAACTAGCGAGTCCCCCAGCAGCTTTGCTGTATTTCTGGAGTTTATTTTTTTCACTTGGTGAGAGTGTACCTCTATTTCCCACTCTTACCTGTGTTTTGCCATGTGTATTTCATCTGTTTTTGTTATTGTGGACTCTGTAGTACACCACTTCAGTACCCCCTTCTTTTGTGTGTTACATAGCACCTTCAGTGCAGTGACACAGGGTTGTCTTTTAGACTTCCCACCGACTCCATTTCTGAGGCTGACTACAGTCCCCCAGAAAAGGGTAAAGTTGCCATTTACTTTACTTAGTCAAATAACCACAGATCCAGTACACCCCATCTTACATGGAGTACTGCGAAGGGTTAATCCTTATCCTTTTTTATCTGTAGCTCCTAGAGCATTGTTTCGCTCTTTTAACATTTAGACTTGGCTGGTGGCAGTGGTATCTATCCTAACGTTTCTACTCCGATTATTCTATATAGTGTATAAACCTGGTCTGTTTTAGGCTATAAACCGGTTGGGTTTATTCGCCATTTATTTTTGTTAAAGTCCTTCTTGTGTTTTACTTTGCATGGCAAAGCAGGCTTGCCTTCTTTGTTCACTGTCTTTTGGTGGGCTTCTTCCAAGAAGCCATCCTCTAGGTGCCCGGGTGTCTAGGTGGGCTGCATGTGAGGGAGGGGTGTAGTCACCCCCTGCAATGGGTATCCTAGGAAACCCAAGTCGCACTTTGCCATGATTGGCTGAGGTGGTTGTCCGGGCTGGACAACCCCCCCTGCTGTGTGATTGACAGCCAGGCTGTGTGAATGGGGGATTTTCGCATAAAAGGCAGGACTCCTGGGCTAGAAGTCAGAGTCACCACTGGAACTACAAGGAACCAAAGAGAAGCAGAGAGAATGACGGCTGCTGCAACTATCCCGTCCCGGTGAAGCCCTCCTGCAGTCCTGAGCTATCTACCCTTCGACAACCGGAGAAGATCCAGTCCGGTGTCTTCTACCCTTGAGCCTGGTGGGGATAACCAGATCACCTTCCACAGCCAGAGCATCTTCTTCGTGGTTGAAATCGCTGCACACTGCTGTTGTGGTCCGGATAGCCATCTGAAGAGCTTCTCTTGTTTTTAAGGAGCGCAACTTTTATTCACCGTCGCTGCTGCCGGTTTCATCCCTGTGTGGTGCAGACCCCCTCCAGATGTCCTCCTTCTTGCCGAAGCTCCAGGAACCGTGAGTCTGCAGGAAACTACCAGGAACAACTGCCCTGGCACCAGCTTCTTCACTGAATAAGGTACTGTGTTCTGCTTGAGGAAATAGGGTGAATCCCTTCTTTCCTCCTCCAAGGCTTGCCCTTGTCTTCCCTCCTTCTTATAACTTTTGTTTCCTCTGTTGACAATATCTAAGTACTCCTGGCAACGTTGAATCTTGAACTATCCGACTGTGTGATCCTCGACAACAGGAACCCGCTTCTCTGATTATGTCTGCCCTGACAAAAGATTGCCTATGATTTTTACCCCCAACTCTCTCTGGTTAACTCAGGTCCTTTGCCGCGCTAACATTTCTTGCCGCGGATACGTGTATCTTTAGTAAGACCGAACTGTCATTACCGTGAAAAAGTGATTGCATATGTATTCCCGGTAACGTCTTTTGTTTCACAACACCGGTCTGTTAAAACATAGAGTACTTACCTTGAGTTATACTGTACCAAGTGAATTGGTTGGTTAAGTGTATTTTACGTGTGGTTTTTGAAATAATAGAAGTGTTGTGTTTATAACAAATGGTTTAAAAATAAATGTACTTATATTTTTTACCTGAAACCTTGAGTCAGTGTTTGCTTGAGTTACAGTAATTGTGGTCCCTTTGTGTAATCTCTGCTACTGCTCATATACTCTTGAGATAAGCCTGGCTGCTCCGCTGCTGCTACCACTTTAACATAGTTGCACAGGGTTGTACCAAAGGTGAACTTCTATTACCACTTGTGGGTAGTGGTCCCTAAGGGCACTGCACAGGATTCTGCCTAACACCCTGCAGTGTCTGATCTGACCCGCGTTAGAGAGATGGAACTGACACTGCACGTTTACAGGAGGCAGTGGTGGGCAGGAAAAAGGGTAGTGGGATACGAGGGGGTGGAAAGGGGAATTACAGTATCTTAAGTACTTTTCGGTTGTTTTACCAAATCCGAAATGTGGCAAAATTGACTACGGTCAATTCCGTCACAAACTTTGCAACTTCAGTAAAACAACTCAAATCCCTGTGAGCTAAAACCTGATTGTAGACCCTCCTGAGTGGAATAAATTCAATAGAACAGGGTATTTGACCCATGTTTGTTCTCAGTAGAGGGACTCCCACATTCTTGCTTAATTTGGAAAACTTGGGGTTTCAGCCTAAATAACCCAGGGTGATCCAGATGTGAACCCTTTGTTCACTGTGCCTTAGAGTGGCTCAGCTTCACCTCACTAAGGAGGTCCAACAAGGCCAAAACATGTGTCTGTGGTTGCTAATGGTAATCTTGTTCAGAGGAGAATTGCTTAGCATTTTGGTGCTGGATTGCCCTTGTGGGTGGCACCAGACTGATATGCAAATGGATATTTGACCTCTCTTGGCCCTCTTCTTGCTCACACCTGTGAGGCCAAACACCTTGGGGTCATCTTCGACAACACACTCTCCTCTCTTCACATCTCTCACATCTTTAAGAAGTCTCACTACCAGTTGCACCTCCTCAGAGGTATTCTTCCT